>NW_003302549.1:4293390-4619647 GCF_000004255.2 Arabidopsis lyrata subsp. lyrata
AAAATTTTTTGGCGGGAATATAATTTACGGGAAAAATTTACAAGGTATTTTAAAGGTTTTACAAATTTTTACAAGTGTTTTGGCGGGAAAAATTGGGGGATCACTTTTCCCGCCAAAAAATATTTTGTATTTTGTAGACCTAATTTTGTTATATTTCCTTATATATTTATGATATCTTTTATTAAAAGAAGGGTAATTTAGTCATTTTGTACATAAAAGGGGTATTTTTAAAAATAGACATCCATAGGGGGCATTTTTGAAAAGGGGTATTGAAAAAGGGGTATTTTTGTGAGTCTCCCTAAATAATTCATCAAAACATTAAGCAAAATTTCCCTTTTCTGTCAATTTTATACTTTGCCTAATTTCTGTTCCATTCATTTTTGTAACAATATCAATATATGAGACATAATAACAAAAGTTGACACATGACAAGAACCTAAAAGCACTTCCAACGGAGTGTCTCAAAGAGCGTCTAAAAAATTAAAAAAATAATAATTAAAAGTAAAAGAGAGAATGAGACACAGTATCTTATTTGAGAAACTGTGAGACACTCTGTCTAACAGTTAACATCATTTAATTGGTTAAATTTTTTTAATTAATTAAAATTTAAATAAATAATTTATTTATTAAAAAAATATTAAACTATCATATTTGAGAAATTTGTATAGTTTCTGACGATAATAAGCTGGCTGGAGATTTTAATAGGCTCATAAAATCAATCAAAACATAGTCAACACTAGTGTCCACAGATCCGCCGTTGGATCAAACCTTTCGAAAATCCATGGTCATCCTATAAGAGTTAAGGGGACCACCCAGTTACCGAGGTGGGTCAAATACTCAAATAGCTTTGTGTTTAAAGAAAGAAATACTAGTAATTTTTTTTTTCTATACTACTTTAACATTTTAAAATAGTCAGCTTTTCCCCTTCCTTTGTCGTAGGCCTGGACATTCGGATTTCAAATCGGATTCGGATAATTCGGGTATGAGAATTTATTATCCGTTCAAATTTTATAATTTTTCGGTTCGGTTTCGGTTCGGATATATTCGGATTCGGATAATTTGGATAGGAGAATTTATTATCCGTTCGGATTTTATGAGTCATCGGTTCGGTTTCGGTTCGGATAGGTATCGGATTCGGATCGGTGTTTGGGAAAAAAAACTTAAAAATAGTTCAATCTTAATAAAAATTGGTTTAATCTTACTAAAATTTGATTAAATTTTGCAAAAATATGTATAATTTTAACAAATATAACTAAATTTTTTCCCAAATCTAGGATATTTAGGATATTTTTGTTATTTGCTATAAAATTACAACTAAATATAACTAATATTTTTGGATATATAATTTTTATTTCCGGTTTTCGGATATCCTTTCGGTTTTCGGTTCGGATAATTCGGATAGGAGAATTCATTATCCGTTCGGATTTTGTGACTATTCGGTTTGGGTTCGGTTCCGGATTTTTCGGATCGGTTTCGGATCGGTTTTCGGATTTCGGGTTTTATGCCCAGGCCTACTTTGTCGTATTCATAAATCGCTGTTCTAGTGGACTTTAAAAATATTTAGTCAAAACCATTATTGCCATTTTAATTAGAATGACAATTACTAGTTGTTTCACAATATATGTAGAACAATCAGGTGAATTTGAAGTTAATAAAGGGTTCAAGTGAAGACTGTTTCTAGAATGCTATGAAACATTCTTGTTGTTGTTAACAAGTAAAAGTCAAATTTTATAAAAAGAAAGAAAAAAAAAAGAAGTAAAAAAGTTCAACACCAAATATTGTTATGGAAACCCCTTAACTTGGTCATGATTAGTTAATCGTGAATCTAGTTGACAAATATTGAAGTCGGTAGAATTTGAAAGAATAGAGAAGATTCAAATTGGTACAAACATACTGTAAAATATAACTAAAACTCAAAAAAGTCAAATGTATCCATTATTATTTTGGGATTAATCAATCAACTCTGTCTCGTTGACAACTCTTCCTTGTCTTGCCTCAACCAAAATCCAGCTGGCCCTCTTTCTCCATTCCATTGTGTGTGAATGAATCATTGACATTTTTTTACTTACTTTGGTCATGGAAACTTCTTTCTACACCTTTGATGAAGATAACAATTTCACATAATTGTGATTAATTTGAATGATTTTAATTCAGGGTGTTGTTATTTTTTGGGTTGAAAAATATCTTGAATATGAAGAAACGATAAAATTCGGATGCCAGGAGTGGGACCCAGTAACCTCGAACTTTGAGGAGACCAAACTTTGATTGCTTTATTCCGTGGAAATCCTCAACTCAATAACAGCCGTTAGATCAAAACCTCTTTCCCGGTTTGACTCAAAAATCTGACCCGGTCACCTCCTCCTTTCCCCATATATCACGCCATCCTTCTTCTTCTCTCTTCTCCATCACACACAACTCGCAACCATTTCTCTCTCGTCTTCTTCTTCTCCAAATTTCTCAGACCAACAACACAAATAAATAAACAAAGTAGAAGAAGAGATCATCATGGCCGTCGATCTAATGCGTTTTCCTAAGATGGATGATCAAACGGCTATTCAGGAGGCTGCATCTCAAGGTTTACAGAGTATGGAACATCTGATCCGTGTCCTCTCTAACCGTCCCGAACAACAACACAACGTTGACTGCTCTGAGATCACTGATTTCACCGTTTCTAAATTCAAAACCGTCATTTCTCTCCTTAACCGTACCGGTCACGCTCGCTTCAGACGCGGACCGGTTCACTCCACTTCATCTCCGAAACAACAGAGTCAGATCGTAAAAACGATTCAACCGAAGGCTCCGGTTGTTACTCAGCCGGCGAGAACAACGACGAATCTCCCGCAAATAGTTCCACCACCGTCGAGCTTTGTTCACTCTAATCAGCCTAGCGTAACACTCGATTTCTCCAAACCAAGCGTCTTCGGCACCAAAGCTAAGAGCTCCGACCTGGAATTCTCAAAGGAAAACTTCAGCGTTTCCTTAAACTCTTCCTTCATGTCGTCGGGAATTACCGGAGACGGCAGCGTTTCCAATGGAAAAATCTTTCTCGCGTCTGCTCCGTCGCAGCCTGTGAACTCCTCCGGAAAGCCACCGTTGGCCGCTGGTCATCCTTACAGAAAGAGATGCCTCGAGCATGAGCACTCCGAGAGTTTTTCCGGCAAAGTCTCCGGCTCCGGCTACGGAAAGTGCCATTGCAAGAAAAGGTATTGTTACGTGACTTACGTCACCCACCTGTCGTTTAAACAACTACTCAGTGACTTCCGTTATTTAATTTCAAAAGTTTCAACCTTTAGTTGACTATTACCCTCGCTATATCAATAATTAATTAATTGTATAATAATTCAATTAGGTAAACCCGGTTTAGTGTACTCTCCCGGTTATCGGTCTGGGTTGCTTTTAAATCTCGGTCATATTTTGGTAAATGACCAAAGTTTTGACCGTTGACTTTTATAACCCCAATGTTTTTTTCGTTAATTAATATTTTTATTTTATTTTTAATGAAGCAGGAAAAATCGGATGAAGAGAACTGTGAGAGTACCGGCGATAAGTGCAAAGATCGCCGATATTCCACCGGACGAATATTCTTGGAGGAAGTACGGACAAAAACCGATCAAAGGCTCACCACACCCACGGTAACTATTTTACAACCGTCTATTATCCACCGCTGATATTTAATTTAATCGCGATCTATAAAGATCTAACGGTGTTTATTTGTTATGATCCAGTGGTTACTACAAGTGCAGTACATTCAGAGGATGTCCAGCGAGGAAACACGTGGAACGAGCATTAGATGATCCAGCGATGCTTATCGTGACATACGAAGGAGAGCACCGTCATAACCAATCCGCGATGCAGGAGAATATTTCTTCTTCAGGCGTTAATGATTTAGTGTTTGCCTCGGCTTAACTTTTTTGTAATTGTTTTTTGATTTTTTTGAGTACTTTAGATGGATTGAAATTTGTAAATTTTTTTTATTAAGAAATAATTTTAATTAGAGAAAAATTATTCGTGGTGCAATGTTTCATAAAGTATATTTGTTGATGATCAGCAGATATGGGTATTAGGTAGAACCGTAGAGGTTTTGAAATTAATTGCGCACCAAATGATATAGACTTATGTTCGTCATTTACTTTTAATTACTCGTTGTTTTTTTTTTAATATAAATGACTTTGGTGGCCGTTGGATTGTTCTCGAAAGCAAAGTTGACTAAATGGATGAGTGATTACAAAGTCAATGAGTACTTAATGAGTTAGTTGGGTTTTGGTGATGAATAATGAATTTGAATTTTCTAAATAAATGTGAAATCCAAAAGACAAGTTAATTTATGCCGTCTGAACTTGGACGAAAATTAGTACATTGACAATTAATGTTATCTATTTTTTGTGTTAAATTATCATTTCTTAATACCGACCTATTCTTAAGGATGAAATACCAAAGTGTTTGACCATTTCCTATGTTTATATATTAACATCGATTAGTAAGACGAACACTTTGGCACGATGTATACAAAATTAGAGATGGACAAGTTCTCGCTATGTTAAAGGGAACGAAACACTCATATATATTTACTGGGACAAAGTTTCAGTTTCTAGTTAGGAAGGAAAGTTCCAAGACCATTACTACTTGTCCCACCAACAAAATATAGGATACACAATCAATAACATGTATACAAGACGACCACACTTAATCATGTAGTACAAAACTCTTCGCTTGAAATTTTCAAAGTGCTTCTTATGCCTTTTTGGTCGCCATGAACTTTTTTTCTGTCTTTCTCCCAAAATCTTTCAAAACCAAAGACTTCGAACACCTTTAATAGTAAAGAAGAACATGATTAAAAGTAATACCAAGAGCTACATATTTACCAGCGCTCTTTGAGAATTAATTTGATATTTGGTTGAGATTAAGATTTATCTTTGGATTAAAACGACATTCTCATTTGTTGTCTGATCTTATGAAGTATAACCTTTTGTGAAAACCTTAACTATCTTTATCGGAAAGCTCTTCAGCATGAGATAAATGAAAATGTTATGTACTTTCATTTGGTCAACCAACAGAAATTGGTTTTATTTCTATTTGGTACTTTTAACAAATTTTTGGATCCGTGTTATTCGTTTGGATAATCAAAATTCAAAGAAGTGAAATTAATATGTTTATACTCCGATCCTTTTTATGAGGGGAACAAAAATTGCATTTGTTCACAAACACTCTTAACGTTTCATAGTAAGAAAACGCAACGTCATTTCAGCTACATTCAATCAAGAGTATAAATGTTTTAAAAAGTCCAAGAAAAAATCTGAGTCTATAAAGTATAAACACACACATATCACCAAACACATACACAAAAGTTTTTAGAAATGGGCAAGTCTTAACATGTCTCCTTCTTCCTTACAACATGTAACACTGCACTGTCTTAGCCATACGTTGAAGAGAAGCGACAAATTAAAAGTCAACCCATACATGGCATACGTCTTCGTACCGGCATCAGCTCCATACGACAACGAGTTCAACGACCCATCTCTCTACACGTGGACGTCGATGACTACAAGCTGCTGAAACTACGGAGATAAGTCATGTTCAGAACATAAGCAGAGGAAGAAGACTTGGACCTCATATATATGGTCAAAATTTGGAAAAAGAAGAAGCAATCTTAGGAATTTTTTCTCATTAACAAAATAACAATTAAAAATGACACAATAAATGTTTCTGTACTTTGGATTGGATATAGCATCCTGCATCCCCAAACGTTGGACCGAACCTGGTTGGAGAGAAGCTCATTACAGCTCAGAGGATGAAGTTGATCAAAGATTAGATTGTAATTCGAAAATTGATAGAGACAACAAAGAAGTGCGTGAATAGAGAGTCTTGTGCTTCCACCCCGTACTATTCAGTTGGCATTGATCAATCTACTATATGTCAATTGATTTTATCTACAAATTGGTTAAGTTATACGTTAGAATATGCAGGACCTCTATTTTTACATGTTTTTAGCGGATTCTGTTCGCCGATCATCCCTAAAAATATCATTTACCATGAAATGTAAGGCAATAGACATAACACACGTAATTCATTTAGATTTAGGTTCATTTTATAACTCTCGCATAAATCAATATGATTACCACTTTCGTTATTTCCGCAAAACAAATTAAAGAGGTGAGGAATACTCCATGCAGCAAGAAAGATATACCATAATTGAAACCCAAGACGAAGTCATACATAACAAATGACTCGACAAAATATCCTAGTCATGCATAACAAATGAGTCAACTAAATATAATCTCATTGTGAATATCTGACACAAGAATATAATTATGTGCTTTTTCCTAATTTTTAATCTGAAGTCTTAGAGCGGAGGGCCAATCACATTATTTTAGGATAAAAACAAAATTAGCTTACTATTTACTATTTTAGTATCAAGTATACCAATCATAACATCCAATCATCCATATTCACACACAAAATACATATGAAAATATAGATTACAAAACTATCATATAAATTTTTCTATATTTTTGAAATAATCTTATAACTTTTTCACTTCCTCATGGAAATACATAAATTTTGGAACTTCTGCGATATATATGTTAGAAGTTATTGCCATTTTTGCAAATAAAAGATTAAATATTCCATTTATGTTCTGAAGTCCAAGTGATTTAATTCAGGCCTAACTCATACGTTACCAAAAAGTTGAATATGGTAAATGGAAACGAACATTAATATTAGATGATCACAATTCACAAGTCTTATAGTATGAAACTAATCCAAAGAATCTTAGCCAGAAAAAGGAAGAAGAAAAGATTCCGAAACCTGAACACATTTTTCTAAAAAAATTCTTAAAGTCAAACAAATAATAAGCATAATTTTGGTCGACAGAAAAAGCAAAAATTCAGTGATTAAGCAAAAAAGTTGTGTAATTAACATCTGTACTATATTAGCAACTTTTTTTTTTTAACCGAAGTCGCAAGTGACGCTGTGAAACCTTGTGCTTCACTGTCATGCACTTTGTCAGTTTCCGTCGGGCATCGCGAGAAAAAAAAAAAAACTGTCGAAAAACAAAAAAAAAGTTTCTCTTTTTCAGTTTTCTCTTTCCGATTTACTATTCTCTTGTTCTTCGTTTGGATTCCTGGGTATCTCTCTCTCTAGAGAAACTATCACACCGTTTCGATTCTTCCGCCAAACTCTCGCCGTCGGGTAAATTTTTTGCCGGCGACCCATTAAAGTGGAAGAGCTTATCTATACTCGATTTCTTTAGTTTGAGTGTCTTAGTTAAAAAGTGACTTCCTGTCTGGGAATTATCTGGTTTCGGTTCTTGCAATTTTTCGGTGGTTGTTTGGTAGCTGTGGAAATTTCTGTGTCTGGGTTTGTTTGTTTCTGTTTGTGAGTTTTTGTTGCTAACTAGGTTTTTGGGTTTGGTTTGATTTATTGAAAGTTGGGAATAAAGGAGACGAATAAAAAAAAAGAGGAAAGTGTTTGATGTTTTGCATCTGATTCTGAATCGAAGTCATCATTTTTATTAGGAGTAAAGTTTGGAAGATTAGTAACTTTCCTTGGAGTGAGATTTTCTGGGTTTTCTAGGGTTTATTTTGATTGAATTTAGTAATGGCGGAGTCTACTGGGGTGGATCGTGGGATTCAGAGCTTGATAGCTGCAAGAAAGTCTTTAAAATTGAGTCTTGAGAAATCAAAAGCCATTGGGTTAGCTTTGGGTAAAACTGGGCCTAGGTTTGAGGAGATTGAGCAGAGATTGCCGTTGCTTGAAGCTGCGGTGAGGCCGATACGAGCTGATGGAGAAGCTCTTAAGGATGTTGGTGGTAACATTAACCGAGCTGTTGGTCCTGCAGCCGCGGTGCTTAAGGTGTTTGATGCTGTTCATGGACTTGAGAAGTCTTTGTTATCAGATCCCAAGAACGATCTTTCGAGTTATTTATCGGTATTGAAGCGGTTAGAGGAAGCTTTGAAGTTTCTAGGGGAGAATTGTGGGTTAGCTATCCAGTGGTTGGAAGATATAGTTGAGTATCTTGATGATCACCATGTTGCTGATGAGAAGTATCTTTCGAATTTGAAGAAATCTTTGAGAGGGCTTAGTGAATTTCATAATGACGGTGGAGGAGTAGAAGAGAAAGAGAGATCTCAATTGCGTCTTGATGGTGGGCTTAGGAATGCTGCTTTAGATAAGCTGGAAAACGAGTTCAGGAGGCTCTTGAAGGATAACAGTGTACCACTTCCTATGGCGTCTCCATCATCACTCGGTGATCAGGCTTGCATTGCACCGTCTCAGCTGCCTGTAACTGTAATTCATAAACTGCAAGCCATTCTTGGGAGACTCAGAGCTAATAATAGACTCGACAAGTGCATTTCAATATACGTTGAAGTGAGGAGCTTGAATGTTAGAGCTAGTCTTCAAGCACTTGACTTAGATTATCTAGATATCTCGGTTTCTGAGTTCAACGATGTGCAGAGCATAGAAGGGTATATAGCTCAGTGGGGGAATCATTTAGAGTTTGCGGTTAAGCATCTGTTCGAAGCAGAGTTCAAGCTTTGCAACGATGTCTTTGAGAGACTCGGTTTGAATGTTTGGATGGATTGCTTTTCTAAGATTGCTGCTCAGGCCGGTATGCTCGCGTTCCTTCAGTTTGGGAAAACTGTGACTGATAGCAAGAAAGATCCAATCAAGCTTCTGAAGCTGTTAGATATTTTTACTTCGTTGAACAAACTGAGAGCAGATTTCAACCGTCTCTTTGGCGGAGCAGCCTGTATTGAGATCCAAAACTTCACAAGGGATCTCATCAAAAGGATAATCGATGGTGCAGCGGAAATCTTCTGGGAGCTTCTGGTTCAGGTAGAGATTCAGAAACAAACCCCGCCTCCTAGCGATGGTGGTGTTCCTAGATTAGTCAGTTTTGTAACTGATTACTGCAATAAACTTATTGGAGATAAGTACAAGTCAACACTAACTCAGGTTCTGCTCATACATAAGAGCTGGAGATCAGAAAGGTTCCAAGATAATCAGCTTATGGTTGAGGTTTTAAGAATAATCAAAGCCATTGAGCAGAATCTGGATGTATGGATGAAAGCGTATCCGGATCAAACGCTTGCGCATTTCTTCGGTATGAATAATCACTGGCATTTATACAAGAACTTAAAGGGTACAAATATTGGGGATCATTTAGGAGATTCGTGGCTGAAAGAACATGATCAGTACAAAGAGTATTACGCCACTGTCTTCCTTAGAGACAGTTGGGGTAAGCTTCCAAGCCACTTGAGCCGAGAAGGGCTGATACTTTTCTCGGGTGGACATGCCACGGCTCGTGATCTTGTGAAGAAGAGATTGAAAGCATTCAATGATGCGTTTGATGAGATGTATAAGAAGCAAGCATCATGGGTCTTACCAGAGAAAGATTTAAGGGATAGAGTTTGCCAGCAGATAGTTCAGGCTATTGTGCCGGTTTACAGAAGCTATATGCAAAACTATGGGCCATTGGTTGAGAAAGACGCGAGTTCAAGCAAGTATGTGAGATACACAGTGGTAGCTTTGGAGAAGATACTCAGTTCTCTTTACATGCCTAAGCCCATGAGATATGGAAGCTTCAAAGCAACACCGCCGAGTGAGAAATTCAAGAATGATGTTGACCTTAGGCGTACTACTTCCGCGGTTGTCTGATTGAAGCCATGTTCTGTTCTCGAATGTTGTATTAAAATGTGTCCACATTGGTATGATCTCCATCTCCTGGAAGAAGAGGTATTGTTACACGTATATAAATACTGTCAATCAGGTATAGCTTTTAGTCATTGGTCAAGTCCCTTTAGTTCATTAGTTTCATAAGACTTCATGTTAGGGACCAAGCGGGTTTAGATTATTCTATTTAATGTGTTAATCTGAAAAACAGGATTATAAAATGTGGGAATCCTATAATATTGAAAGAAAAATTGTCCCTATAAATCTTCTTGTTCTCAGTGTTGTGCTACATTTGTAACTTTTATTAATTTTAAGACAATAAAGGAAAATTCAGCAAAACCATTTTCTCTGTTCTTTCTTTATTTTTTATTGCTCAAGTCGCTATTTGGTTTACAATTCAAGAGAAGCCGAAAATCTAACCGGAATCTGAATTTCGGATAAGTGGCTAGGAAGAATCCAATCTGCAACCTACTTACTCTTTTGGACTTCTTAGCACTTGATATGAAGTTGTTTTGCTCGTTGGCTGTAAAAATAGATTTGCAAGAAAGAGCTTCTAGTTATAGTCTTATAGATAAAGTAATTACAGTAATGATGAAGTCAAAGAGACAAAGACCAAAAGAAAACATATGTATACACAATTCGACCATATATGTAATGTCTCGCTAACAATTCTGTACACATCTCTCAAATGTCCTCTTTTGTCATTTGGATTCTGCAGCTTTAAACAACTCTCGCCATTGCTGTGGATCACTTCCTGGACCATCCCCCTGAAACCACATTTCTCAAACATATAAAAAAATGGCAATCAAATCTTTGAAACATTTTCAATGATCAACTAAAGCTTTGAATCTCCAGGACACCCCTTAAGACATTGTTTCTTCATCAGACTACATTTCCACTTTGTTCAAATTTCAAGGAAACTGTTTGCGATACCTTAACTGAATTGATCTCGTAAGCTTTGCCTTGTGTGAATTCTATATCAAGTGCCTGTATGCAAGCTTCAGCCACTACAAGTCTACTTACCTCTCCAACAAGTTTGTCCCCTGTTAAAAGGAGCCATTATGTAAATCAAGCAATCTCAAAAATGTTAGTGCTGCAAGACCATCAAAGAATCTCAAATTTACCTTGACCAATAACAACTGCACGCCTTTCACCAGCTGTAGCTTTGAGCAAAGTATTCAGATCATAAGATGTGTATGGTCCATCAGTCAATCTACCAGGTCTGGTATGAAAACATCACATTACAGTAAATCAGTAAACCATATGATGCCTGCGTTTTGGAGTATTAAGAGCAAAAAAAGTGGGTAACTCTTTTGTTCCAAACCTGATAATGGTGAATGGAAGACCAGAGTCACGAAGAAAATCTTCCCCCATCTTCTTGTATTTAAGAACTCCAAAAAGGTTCATGATGCTGTCAAACAAAACATACATTCAGCATATAAACTACACGTAGAGACAATCGGACTAAAGTAAATTAGCGGAGATACTCTAGTCTCACCTCCAGGGTAGCTCATTAGACTTGGTCACACCTACTGATGAAACCAAAACAACTCTCTTCACCGATGATGGCAATGCTGAAATGAGATTCTTCACACCTTCCCAATCTTTTTGAACACAAAAAAAAACACATAGTCCCAAAAAGGAAAATCGATCATGACATGTAAGAAAGAATTGATTACAAAACAAGACATCTAACGTTCTTAATTGGAAAGAAATGTGTTCTCACCTACTTTCTCAGGAGTGTTTTCTTCATTCCACCTCTTAGAAGGAAAAGCTGTAGTTCCAGTGGTACAAATCACATGTGTGACACCCTAGACAAATCAGTTAAAAATCAAATGAAGAACAAGTGAAACTCGTGCCAAACAAAACAGGAGCAAGAAGACGAACCTCAAACATGGATGGATCAAGATCCTCTGCATTCCTAGTATCCCCTTTAACTACCTATAACAACCTGGTTTAAACTTGTTGAATAAAAAGAACAAGTAGTGAATCTGAAATAAAGTGAGATAAAGTCCGAACCTGCAAGGAATATTCATCTTGTTTGCCAAATAACTTGGTAGCTTTGTCAAGATCACGCAGTAATAACCTTGATCTTATATTCCTCTTGAGCAATGAAGCTACCAAAAGTTGACCTGATACCAAAAAGGATAAGACTTTAAAACAATTGGATAGAGGCTACGCAGAATTGACCATCATTCAGCAGACCCAATAGTGAGAAATTATTAGTCCTAATTTCAAAATTGAACATTTAAGTACCTACACCACCAGTGCCGCCAACGACAAGTACAAGCTTTGAAGAAGAAGAAGCTAAATCCGAAGTATCGACGGCTTCTTCTGTAAAAGCTTGGACTGGCGTGATTGACGAAGATAAAGATGCTTCATTTCTAACCAGGAAGAAAGAAGATGGGAGTGTCAGGGGGGACGTAAACAGAGGGTTTCTGATTTGGGATCTTGTAGCGGCAAAACGGGAGTAAGAGGGAGGAGCGAAGCTGAGATTGGTGGTGGTAGCCATGAATGGTCAAGCGAGCTTAGATAATTTTAAGGAGAAGCCATTATTTAATTTGTTCATTCAAAATCAAATAATTTTGTTCATTCAATTGGTGCGTTTTTTTCCTTGTATTGGGCCTATGGCCTTGTGGGCTTTGGCCCTGTAATGGTTTTAAATAAAAAAAACGTGTTCATTCAAAATCAAAGTATAAAACAAATGAATAAAATGGTTTTCTGCAAAAAAAAAACCCTCCAAGTCAATCTCGTTTGCAAATTTATCCTCGAAATCCGAATTATGCAAGTCAACCTCACCATCTCTAAAGTCACCTGCAATACAACCCTCTCGTGTATCGATGATGTGGCACTCGATAACTCCGTTTGAAAACATGAGGATTTTGTGCAAAAAAACCCTCAATATAATTATTTTTTGTAAGATAAACCTTCATGTCAAATAAATACAGGTCAAACTACAATCTGAAAAATCTCCTGCAACATAACCCTTCTGTGTATCGATGATGTGACAGTCGATAACTCATTTTAGAGCATGTGCAATGGATAGAGGTTTATGAGTCGTTTATTTAAGGTGCAATGTGCAATGGGTAAACACTAAAACTTAATTAAATGATAACCGTAAGTTTAAATAAAATAAAAAATTAAATTTTTGAATCGATAACTGTAACTAACCAAAATTTTATCAGATTCGTTCTAGTTCGTTTTTTTTCTTCAAAATAACTAAAATTGACCAAATTTAACCGAAATTAACAAAAAAAATACAAAGAACAAAATATTAGAAAGAAAATCAAAATTTGGTTTTATTTTGTAAAAGAGTATTTAATTTTGACAAAAATAACTAACAATATTTGGATATTTTTATAATTTAAAGTATTTGATTGTTTTTCTAAAAATAATTAATATTTTGAGTTTATAATTATAGTTAATGGATATTTTTTAAGTTTCTGGATATTTTTGGTTATCGGTTCGGTTTTATTTTATTTAAAACTTAAATCAACAACTCAATTAAATTATATGCATTAAAGTAATATATTCGATAGACTTATAAAATCTCTAAATGAGTTGTCGACTGTGACGTCATTGATACACGGAAGGACTATGTTGTAGGAGATTTTTCAGATTGTGGTTTAACCTGTGTAAGAAATTAATTGCATAGTCTAATGTCTAACTAAAACTGAAAAAATACATATTATAGTATTTGTTTTTCACAACACTTACATATCAAACATTAAACAATGTGATTTCATCTTCATCTACAATAGTGTTTACTCTTTATATTTCTCTTTTTATTACTTTGCTATGTTAATTTTGTGATGTAAACTCCGCTCTTCTAAAAAATGAACTTATTAGTGTACTTTAAATATGTTTTTTTTTTTTGCTGATTTTTTCTGTTAAAAGCATTTGATTGAATCTCCAACGTTTTTGTTTCAAATTATGGATGATTTTTTTTTCTTAACCGGCTTACATATCAATTTTATATATTTTATTGTATTACTCATGAATAATATAACTATTGATTATTATTATTTTTTATTAAATTTCACAAAAAAAAGGTGAGCTAAGAATTATTACTATCTTAAAATAAAATTGGGGAGTTTAGTAATCTCTTAATTTTTAAATTAAAATTGGTGAGTTTAGCAATCTCTTAATTTTAAGTGAAAATTTAGTAATAAATAAAATCTCTTTGTAGTCAATTCTCTTTAAAAATTAATCTCTTCCATTTATGGGCCTTAGTCAACATGTCCGTTAGGCTCAATTATAATGCAATAATATGAGATGCAGGCCTATACAATATGATGCGTACTTTTTTCATCTGGCCTCATTTAAAGTGTTCACCGGTACCGGAACCGGAACCGGAACCGGAAAAACCAGTCACTATAGATAGTATAAGTAGGGGTTATTGGATTATTGATTTGAATAGAATTAGAAATCCTTATAACATTTGGAAATTCACACATAATTCACTGATTTTAAAATCAAATAATGTGGATTTGAAAATCAAATAAAGTTGATTTTAGGAGGGGTTATTGGTTCATAGATTTATATGGAATTAGAAATCCAAACAAAAATCATTTGTTATTCAATCATTGATTTTAAAATCCTAATTAAATTCATGTGTTATTGGTTCTATGATTTATAAATACTAGTTAAAATCTTATGTTATTCGTTTAGTCATTTGTTTTTGGATTTGAGAATCCAAATTATGTTTTAAATGGAATTGAATGGAATTGAAAGAGAAAAATAGAAGGATTCAAATCCATGGGTAAACACATGTTATTTCAAAATCCATATATCTTGATTTCATAATTAATAGAAATTTTCAAATTCTATATGGATTTACAAATTAACAAACTAGTAAAATGGATTTGAAAATCATAGAAAAGAAATTATAAAATTTTAAAACATGAAATTTTTTATGATAAACAAAATAACCTATCATGTTCTCATCTATGAACTCTGAATTGAATCACTCTACATGTTTGATGCTCTTGTTTCTCTCCACTGATTGTTCTCTCCACACATATGGGAAGATATCAAAGAAGTCCATAATTTGGAAAAAAAAACGTTCGTTACGATGCGGTTAAAGTGATTCACCAATTAGGAATGAAAGAAGTCTTTGTTAGTATGTCCACTAATGAGCGTCATGATTGGATTAAGCGTAACATTATGGAATGCTAGATTAATTATTTTTTTGTTTTCTAGTATTGTTAGTTTTCTAGAATTTTTCTTCTAGCCTTGTTTGGTTTCGAAAACTACCCTTTGTTTTCTAGTATTTTTTATTTTTATTATATGATAAAATATACTTTTATATGAAGGTGTTTCATGATCTTTGGTATTAGCAGTTTTTTTTTTGTGATTGATATGCTTGAAAGTATTATACGAAGATTTTTCGTGATTTTTGTATTAGCAGTTTTTTTTTTTTCTTTTTAATATTCAAAACATTGCTCTACATCATACTTGCATTATGGAAAATAAAAACTACTAATATTTTTTTTTTCAAATCCACCCAAATAACTAGGTGGAACCCAAGGATTTCAATCTCTCTATTTATAACTAAAACAGATTTTCAAATCCATTCAAATCCAATATGAAATCAAATCCATACTCAAATCTTCAATATTGAATAAGGGGTGATTTTAACTAGTATTTGTAAATCATTGAACCAATAACACATGATTTTTATAAGAATTTTAAAATCAATGATTGAATAACACATAATTTTACTTGGATTTTCAATTCCATTCAAATCAATGATCCAATAAACCCCCCTAAAACTATCAAATCCTAAACCGATCTGGTACAGCGAAGACCTAAACCTAAAGGAGGATATAAGATATAAAACCTAAAGGGTTTGGTTGGTTCCTTTCCCTCTCCCAAAAAAAACTCCGATTATGGCCGGATCTCTAGGTCTTACGCCGGAGTCCTTGAAGGCTTCTGGCCGGATCTCCGAGAAGCTCAGCCTTCCTATCCTTCAGAGCCAAATCAAGCGTGAACCAGAGGGTTACGAAACGGAGGTCCATTTGATTTACAAACAGTTCAGAGCCTCCGTCGATCTCTTGCAGCAACAGGCGGCTCTCACTTTCTCCTCCGTCGGCCCCGGCCCTTCCGTTGCTAAGGAACTCGGCGACCGAGCCATGTTTCTCGCTCATGTCACTCCGTTTTATCCGAACCAGCTCGCCGCTTTTCCAGCTCAATTGACTGATTTACTCCGTACCTCATGCCTGGCAATGCCGTCGGGGCTTCGGTATCAAGTTGCGCAATCTCTGATTCTTCTTATGTATCGAAAGGTATGTTTTTTTTTTTTGTTTTTTTATTACGTGATTGATACGAATTCTGAGATGATTGTAATCGAAAGTAATGTTTTTTTTAATATGTTTGCTTTGGTGTGTGTTAAAGAGTCTTGTCATCGAGGATTTGTTAGCTCTGTTTCTAGATATTCAGACTCTTGGTGATAAAAACTTGCGAAAGCTTGCTTTCTCTCACATTGTTCAAACCATTCGTAAAATGAGTATCACTGATCCAAGGCACAAATCTCTTCAGAAGATTGTTTTCTCTATGTTGGAGGTATTTCTTTTTTCTTTTCCCTTTTCATGGGTTTTTTGTGTAACTGATCAGTGTATAATCAAGTAGATGATTTTTAACTTCGGTTGTAGCAAGAAGATGAAACCAAGGCTAAGAGAGCACTTGTTACCCTTTGTGAGCTTCACAAGAGAAAAGTCTGGTTTGGTGATAAACATGACAGAGTAGCAATTGCCATTTGTGAAGCCTGCTTTCATACTTCACCTAGGTATATCTTCCTAACTGTGCAATATTTTGATATGATTTGGTTGGTCGAATTAACTTCTCTTTTTTTTTTTACATGTTCAGGATCAGGATATCTTCCCTTCGGTTTCTTCTTGACTACGACAACATTAACGATGAGGATGATAGTGATGCTTCAAGCAGCGATGACGAGGATTCAAAGAAAGTATCTCAGGTTGTGTTTAACAGAGAGGCTGTTTACAAGGTAAACAACATATTTATACATGAATTTTGTTAGAGACTATGACGAAAACGCTTACTACTGGTTGTGAAAAGAATTTTCCACCTTCAAATAGTTGTCACTATCATTTTTATCATTATGAATTAAGTATAATACTAGGTCCTGTTTCCGATGTTTAGGCCAACAACAAAGGTACATCTTCTAGCAAGAAGAAAAAGCAAGCAAAACTGCAACGCGCCATGCGAAGTATTAAACGAAAGCAGCGTGCGTCGTCTGAGAACACTACTTCAACTTATTCACCTCTTAATCATCTAAATGATGCACAGGTTCATTTCCTAGCTTTTTTGTAGTGTGTCATTTCCTAGCTTTTTCTATGTGGCTATGTACTTGAATGTTTTTCTTTTTTTACAGAACTTTGCAAAGAGGTTGCTTCGCCGTATTAGGCCTAAGTTTGACAAGAGCAGTGGGAAAACTAATGACAAGAGCAGTGGGGAAACTAATGACAAGAGCAGTGGGGAAACTAATGACAAGAGCAGTGGGGAAACTAATGACAAGAGCAGTGGGGAAACTAATGACAAGAGCAGTGGGGAAACTAATGAACGGCCTGAGGTAATTGTATTTTAACTCGCTTCATCCATTCTATAGAAACATATGAGCTAACTAGCCATGTATTCAATAAATTTTGCAGACCAGGTTGATGATTATAAAAGTTATTGCACGAACTATTAGTCTTCACAAGTTGCTTTTATTCAAATTTTATACTTATCTTCAAGGCTATGCTAAGGTAAGATTTGCTAACTGCCCTTTTTACAATTTCTTTGCTGAAAATTTATTGAAACAGGGATGCTCTTAAATGCAGGATGGTGTAAAGGACATTACACAAATACTTGCAGCAGCAGTTCAGGCTTGCCATGATGGGGTATACAAACATCTTACACTTTAAAGCATCATCCCTTTTCTCATTCTGCAATCCTTCCAATCATTTTTATATCGGGCAGGTACCTTCGGATGCCGTGGAGCCACTGTTCAAGAAAATAGTGAATGAGTTTTTACACGATCGCTCAAATCCGGAGGTGTGATTTCAAACACCAAGGGAGGGACTTAACTAGAAAGCTTATTCTATCATTTATATTTTTCCTTTTTAATTCATTGTTTTCATATATGTAACCAGGCTATTCCTGTCGCACTCAATGTGGTACGAGAAATGTGCCTTAGGATTCCCGAGGTAACTAGTTCTTAACTCTGGTTTAATATTCTCATATAAATGTAGTTTTACAGCACCAATCCTTTTTTCTTTTTTTTTTCTTTTTCTGAGTTGTCTTTTTGCTTCTTCTATTTTTTTTTTGTCTGCTATACTTCAGTTGATGACAGAAGACTTGCTGCATGATCTTGCTCAGTATAAAACGGATAAAAAGTACCGTACCCATAGAAAAGCCATCTCAGCAGCATCTGCTTCCCTCATAGCATTGTTCAGAGAGGTAGCAGAAGTATTTGATTTGTTAATTGGAACAAAATAATCAGTGTATGTGGTTAACCAGTAATTACATTATTGTAATTTCAGATCAACCCTTTGCTACTAGTGAAAAAAGACCGTGGCCGTCCTGGAGGTCACATTGCCAGACCTAAAAAGTATGGAGAAATCAATGTCTTCAGTAATGTTCCCAATGTTGAGTTATTGCAAGAAAGTGATGATGATGAAGTGGCGTTGCCTGGGACTGATGATATCGGACAGGAGCTGATAACTGAGGACGAGGCTGAAGAAGATTCTAATGATGGTGATGATATGAATAACAACACTGAAGATGATAGTGATATTGATGACGTGGCATTGCCTGGCAGTGATGATATCGAACAGGAGCTGATAACTGAGGACGAGGCTGAAGAAGATTCTAATGATGGTGATGATATGAATAACACTGAAGATGATAGTGATATTGATGACGTGGCGTTGCCTGGCAGTGATGACATCGAACAGGAGCTGATACCTGGTGGAACTAATGACGAGGCTGAAGAAGATTCTAATGATGGTGATGATATGCATAGCACTGAAATTGATACTTTGGTCAGTGGGGATGAAGAGAATGACAGTGATGAAGCCGAGACTGATTGGGAAAACGAAGAAGATGATGGAGAAGCTTCTGTGGAGGGTAGTGGAAACAGAGAGAAAGCAGAGGGGAAGAAAAGGAAGTTAGTAGATTTTGATGCGAGTTTCCTCGCTGCTGATACAAGCCTACGAGCACTAAAGAGATGCGCAGAAGCAAAGAGGGAACAGCCATCTTTTGCAGAAAGAGATGGCATACTTTCCAATGAGGACTTCCAAAAAATCAAAGAACTTAAGGTATACATACATATATGCGAAAGAGACTTCCTCTGTTTGGTAAAGAAGTCCAACTTTGTTGATGATGTCTTGTGTCACATGCAGGCAAAGAAGGATGCGAAAATTGCATTGGCTCGAAAAGGATTCAAAGTTCCGGATTCTGATAAGCTAAGTAAGAAGCTGGTCAATCCAGCCAAACTTGAAGTAAGCTGTTACTACTATGAGAAGCTCCATTTGAGTCGCAAAATGTTTTGGCGATGTTAACTGAATTTTCTTACTCTTTCCACAGGCTCACATAAGGCATAAACTAACAAAAGAAGAAAGGCTGGAGTTAGTTAAAGCGGGTAGGGAGGACCGAGGGAAATACAAATCCAAGACTGCCATCAAGCAGAAGAAGGTATCCGTTTTTGTTTCCGTTGTTACGAGAAATGGTTATTTACAAGCATAGGCTGTGTGTTGTTTGATGATCCAATAATTGTGTGAAATGAAAACGCAGACTGGAGGATCGAGCAATAGACAGAAGGAGCACAAGAAGAATATGCCTCTCGCTGCAGTAAGATCAAAGGCTGGGAAATCAAAGCGAGTCAAGAAAAAGAAGAATAGCCTCAGCGGAAGCCAGTTCAGAGGAAGGAAAGCTTGGAAGTGAAATTGAGCCAAACTCATATCCTTCTTTTTATATCTCCCTTTATTAAATTATTTAACATACTGGAAAATTAAATCATTATTACAAAACTTCCTGATTTCTCATATTGGACTTGATGATATGCTGTTTGATGAACTTTACTTGTCCATGATATTATTATCATCACAGTTCACTTTCTCATATAGTGTTGTTGTGGAATATGGATCATAGAAACTTGTTTTATTGGATTCCAAATATCAAATACATAATAAACAAACAACCAGATGAAGAAGAAGCCACGAACGATTCACTTAAAACTCTCTCTCCTCACTTCTTCTAACAATGACCTCTGGAACGTTTCTGATTGAGATAGATTAATCCAAATTTCACATTTCATCAAGTAAACATGGAGATGGTTGCGTAATTTTCGATTTGAGGCAATCAATAAATTTGGCCGACATAGTATATTAGGCTCGAAATGGTACATTGGGCCAAAGTCCAGCTCCGAAGACCATTAACAAGAACACGTATAAAGAAAATGAATCTAGGGTTTCATCATATACTGGTAATCTGATTGCGGAATGGGGGATCAAGTTGACAACAAGTTCACATGGGTGATTAAGAATGTCTCCTCTTTGCCGTCTGAGAAGATATATTCTGATTCATTCGTGATCGGTGGCTGTAGTTGGTAAGAAGAAGACAAGTTTTTTTTTTTGTTTCCCCTACAATTTTAGGTAACGTTATCATTGATTTTTGCTTGCAGGCGTCTTGTGGCGACATATTTCAAGAGAAATATATTTAATGATTCTCTGTCTCTGTCTCTGTCACTGGCGGTGGCTGATGCTGAGTATTTGCCTTTTGGATGGAAAAGACACGCAGAATTTTCTTTTACTATAGTGAATCAAATTTCTGAAGAATTCTCCCAAGTGCAAGATATCTTTCGTGATTTTACAGAAACACAAGAGTGGTTTGATCACAGGACTCTTGCCTGTGGTTGTGCATCCAGTTTTCCCCTTGCAAAACTGGATGCCAAATATGGTGGATTTATACTGAATGAACAAGTCAAGATTGTTGCAGAGGTGAAAGTTCTTGTAGCTATTGGCAAGTCTGATGAGGCAGACAAACCTCTGAAAAAGATCAAGATTGAGTATTATGATTTCCTCAGCGACACTCCACCAGTAGTGGAAGAACCCACTATTGTCTACGGGTTTCCAGTTGTTTCTCCAGAGGTGGAATTAGTGAGCCGCATTTTTGAAAATCACCCGGACGTTGCATCAGGGTTAAGAAAGGACATGAGCCCATATACGAAGAGAGCACACATGTATTCCCTAATCTGCGTGATTGAGACTCTGAACAAGCCACTTCAAGAAATCTCAAGGTCTTATTTGGTTGATGCACGTGATAGACTGGTGTTCCTCAGAAGCGCTGGACTTCTGTTGGATTGGGTGGAGAAGAAGCTGGATGAGGTGACCGAGAAGATGGACAAAGAGGAACAAGGACAAGGAGATATTTGAAGGCAACACTGTTGGCAGCCAGACTGATGCTTCTGTCTTCTCCGTTTCAAACTCTTATTCTCTTTTTCTTTCTAGTTTCATTTTGAATGTGCTTGGTTTTACTTTATTTACAAAACACACTCTGCTTTTGAAAATCGGACACTTTTGGTTTGATGACTATCTCTAGGTTTTCTCTATTGCACAGTGTGTTTCTTTACGGAAAAGTAAACAGTCGTTGATCGGGAGATTTATTCGAATTTCGAAGCCGATTGCGACACTATTTTCACCATGAACTCCACCTCTTCCTCTCTGATATTCCTATAAGATTGAACCTTTTTAAGGCTAAAAAGCTCGATAACAGCGAGCTTTCCCATTTCTCGCCAATGCTCGCCGTACTGCGAGAAACTGATGTCTTCCCAGGGCCGGCGCAGAGGGCAAGCCACCGAAGCCACCGATTAGAGCCTCAAAATTTGAAGGCTTTTTTACCTAAAAATTTGTTAAGTTTTCTTATATACAATAATTTTTGTAGGGCCTTTTAAAAATATTGTGCGCTTTTAGAGACAACTAAAACATTCTTTTTAATGGTAAAAATCTAATTTAAAATAATTTTTTTCATGGGCTTTGATTTGCTTAGGACACCCAAATTCACCGGGCCGGTACTGTGTCTTCCGTAGGAGAGTTTACCCGTGCCGACCGTTCTTGGTCGGCTGCAACATCCAAGGTCATGGGTTTTGAGATCTTCTTCAGCTGCTTCACTCGAGGAGATCACAACCATTGGAACAAACCCGCGATGAAGAAGTACCACGGGTCCGTATTTGATGGAGAGATGATGAAAGCATCGGTGAGGTAATCCTGCGAAATTGGTGTAAGTTTCCGATGATCGGGAGACTTGGATGGCACGGAGGAAGATTCCATTTAGGGTTTCTCTTACCTTTGTCATGAAAAAGATTAATGACACAAAAGTAAGAAGCAATAAACCCCATAAAACGCAGAGAAAGAAAGCCATTTTCTTTTCTCTTCCTCTTTTTTTTTTTTTAGAGATGAGATTAGTTTAGTCTTGTATATAAGATAAGTGAAAGAAGTTGTTGATGTTAACTTTGTAAATCAAGTGGCTGAGACAAAAGTTACAATTTTGGTCGGTTTGAATATATAGTAGGAAGCAATAGGAATGTGTCCAAACGAAATAGAGACTCATCCATCTTAAAATTTTCGCCGACTTTGTTTGTGTGGTGGTAGCATAAATGAGGAGATAAAGAGTACGAGGAGGAGAATTCTGGAGTGTATAAGTTCCATCAAAAACTAGTTTGATAAATTTTTATTTCTGTTTGAATTTGTTTATTTTTTCCTATAAGAAGAAAAAATTCTCTTGAAATCATAATTTTATTTTATTTTTATTTTAAAGAATTTTACATAAATATCTTCGCTATATATAAAAAAAATTTGATTGCGTCTCCATTGATGTTAAATTGTCAAAAAGATGGCTATTAGTATGTTTATAAAAACATATTTATGGTTAAAAACTTAAAATATGCATATGCATCTACATCAACATTTTTTTTTTGATCATCTGAAATTATATTAGAATTTTCCAAACATTTTTTTTGATCATCTGAAATCTACATCAACATATGACCACTCTTTTCTTTCAAACATAACAAATTAACACATTAGTTGAATAAATGTTAAAAACAGTTAAAAATTATGTTTGTCTGTTTAACCTGTGATTAGATCTTAAATGATTGAACGATTCCTTTTTTTCTTTAGTCAGTAATTTGTGTTAGTTATGGTTGAAGTGTTTGATGATCTAAATGATTAATTAGAGTACCCAGCCCTTTAGAGCAAGTCCAATGGTGTTTCTTAGTGAAGTTATTAAGAAATCCTTAGCTTAAAAAATCATTAAAATTAATGAAAACAAGATATTAGAGTTTCTTAGCTTAAGAATTGTTTCTGTTTTAGGATTTGTTAAGGACTCATGTTGTGATGCCTTGTGATTGGGTGAGGAAAAAATATAGAAGCCAAAAATAAATTTATCTCTTGTTTTTTTTATTCTGCGACACTTATTTTTCTGTCTTGCAAAAATTTATCTTTTTTTTTTTTTGTTTAAATGCTAAAGTCTTGTTTTGTGAATGGGGTTTTACTAAGACTCAGATTCATATATGGCATAAATTTGGCACGAATTAAGCTAAAGACTAATCGTTATTCCGGTTTTTTATTTATATTTTTTAATATGCTTTTCTGTTTTGTATGTTTAAAATTTAAGAAAATTGTAATAATTATTAAGTTTTATCAAATAAAAAAGTTTATAATTTTCATTTTAAAAATAATTTTTTTTTTAAGAAACGTATTTAAGGACTCTACCATTGGACAATGAAAATTTTAAAGATTCAACACAAACTCTTAATTTTGAAATTATCACAATTTATAATAAAAAAATGTTTAAGAGTCCTTTTAAAGACTTTACCATTGGACTTGCTCTTACATAATATCAGAATTAAATTAGTTTTAAGTATTGGATTTTGATCGCCACTTGGCCCACTTCAAAAAATAATTGTGTTATAATCTTTTACGACAATACCAAGTGAAATCAGTTGTGAAAGAAAAAAAAGCTA
The DNA here is from genome assembly GCF_000004255.2 of Arabidopsis lyrata subsp. lyrata. NCBI lineage: Eukaryota > Viridiplantae > Streptophyta > Magnoliopsida > Brassicales > Brassicaceae > Arabidopsis > Arabidopsis lyrata. The sequence goes on from NW_003302549.1 coordinate 4,317,086, forward strand.
ATAATGTTAAAACCGTGAAGATTACCAGTAAAATAGTTAGTTAATCATATCTGGTTTCACTGATTTTTATTATAATTCATTACTTTGCCTTTTTAAAATTAAAAACGAAAAAAACAGTAATGAGTTTTGGATAAGGTTGAAGGGGTTTCTGGTGTTATAACGTCCACCCAACTTTCGGTACATCGCCAGCATCGGATTTAGCGGACCCCGAAACGTCCGGCTAAAGTCCAATCCATTATCGCCACGTCATCAAATAACGTGTTAAACCGTCAAAAGTCGCCGTTACCGTCCTTCCCTCGGATACTAATTTTAGTACACAAAGAGAGAGAGACTTAAAATTACTGTCAGTCATACGTATATATATACGTATTCGTATATCACGATTATTTTTCTTTTTTTAATAATAAAAAACTATCTTTCTTTTTTATCTTCTTCTTCTCCGATCGGTGGAGTCTTGTCTCTCTATCTTTATATTACTTGTTAACCTGCGCTTGCTTATTGGAGCTCTTAACCTACGCGGATTCTCCGATTTATGACAGCTGAACTCGATTTGGTGGATAAACAAGAGAGATCGAGGTCCAAGAGGCCAAGGCTAGAAGAATTCTACCGGAACAAATGGAGGTTCTGGTAGGTTCTACGTTTAGGGATCGGAGCAGCGTCACGGCGCAGGATCAGGGTGTACCGGCGGCTCTGTCTAACCGGATTGGTTTAAGGAGATGTGGTAGATCTCCGCCGGAGAGTTCGTCGTCTGTTGGAGAAAGCAGCGAAAACGAGGAAGAAGAAGACGACGCCGTTTCATCATCACAAGGAAGATGGCTTAATTCGTTTAGTTCATCTTTGGAAGATTCTCTTCCGATTAAGTACGTTTCTTTATTAATTATCTTCTAAATAATCAAATTATTCTTTATTTACACCTGAATATATTCGATTTAAACCTCAACAAAAAAAAAAAAAAAAAAAAAACTATTAAACCTTTTTTTATTACATGAATAAAGTAAATCACTAGATTCTCTATGTTCTTGTGTTTGATTTTATTGTTTGATGAACCTGTAAGATGTTGAAATTGTTTCTCAGTTTAAATGTTATTACATGTTGAGTGTTGGTTTAGTCATTGTGGTTAGGTTTTGTTTTTTTTTTTGTTACAGGAGAGGATTATCAAACCATTACATAGGGAAATCGAAATCGTTTGGGAATTTAATGGAAGCGAGCAACGCAAAGGATTTGGTGAAAGTGGAAAGTCCATTGAACAAGAGAAGGAGATTGCTTATTGCTAATAAGCTAAGAAGAAGATCATCCTTGTCTTCTTTCAGCATCTACACCAAGATTAACCCTAATTCCATGCCTTTACTTGCATTGCAAGAATCTGACCAAGAAGATCACAAACTCAATGATGATGAAACTAGTAAGCTGAAAGAGAAGAGGATGAAGATGACGAACCATAGAGATTTTATGGTTCCTCAGACTAAGAGCTGTTTTAGCTTAACTAGTTTTCAAGATGATGATCGATGATCATTTTTGTTTCTCTTCTTCTTTTGTCAAGAGTAGATAAAGTTTCGTTGACAATAAGTTGGAGGAAGATTTGACAGAAACCAATTTATGTTTAATTGTAATAAATTAATTTGACTGTTTGTATATTTTGGTAATTCTCAACGAAGTAGACTTTTTTTTTTTTTTTTTATCACACTTCTTGTCAACCTTGACATTCGTTAAGCCCATGAAATTGGTTCTATAAAAAAACTTAAGTCCACATGACTAAGTCGTGAATTTTGACGGCCTAGTCGTAAGTTCAATAGAGGCTGCGTAGTCACTAGGAACATGTTTAGGGTCGTTTTTCCCAAGTACATATTTTTTCTCTACCAAGTTGAATTTATTTATGTACGATTCATCTTAGATATAGAATTTGGATAGAAGTTGAATATGTGTCTCACTGAGACGACCCACTGTCGAAATACAATAATATGTACACATTAAAAAAAAAAAATTGCCTACAAAGTAATTAGAAAACATAAAACTGAGAGTTTTGTTTTTGTTAAGTATACTTTTTTCTTTCAATTTACGTAATAGCATAGGAGAAACTGATCTTTTCAAATTTCGTAGGTACTTCAGAAATGTGTCTATGAAATCGATCATATCAATTTTTAAAAATTTAAGAATGATCAATGATGTCTAAATGATATTTTAATACTTCACAATAAACTTATGGTTCTATAGTATATTTTTAGAAAACAAAACCAAGAGGTTATATTCTTATCCAATATCTTCACATTTTCAACTCTTCAACAATTTCGCTTTCAGTATTATTGTGTAACCCAATGCTTATTTATACTCAACTTACATTTTTTAATTCCAAAACCAGTAGTCCACCTACTAACATCACGTTTTAAAAACAAGGCAAAATTCTGCACCTGTCAAAAAAAACAAAACAAACCAACCAATAAAACTTTTTGTCTTGCTATATAAACCACAGCATCACTTATGCAAAGTAGAAAATATCCGAAAACAAGTCTTAAGTAAGTCAAACAAAGAAAAAAATGGATCTCTTCTTGATTATAGCCGCTTTGGTAGCGGCTGCAGCCTTCTTTTTCCTCCGTAGCACGACCAAGAAATCTCTCCGGCTACCTCCGGGACCAAAAGGTCTTCCTATTATAGGAAACCTTCACCAGATGGAGAAATTCAATCCACAACACTTCCTTTTCCGTCTCTCCAAGCTATACGGCCCGATTTTCACGATGAAAATCGGAGGCCGTCGCCTAGCGGTGATCTCCTCGGCCGAGCTAGCCAAGGAGCTACTCAAGACTCAAGACCTCAACTTCACCGCTCGTCCTCTCTTGAAAGGGCAACAAACGATGTCGTATCAAGGCCGTGAGCTTGGTTTCGGACAGTACACCGCCTACTACCGTGAGATGAGGAAGATGTGTATGGTGAACCTCTTCAGCCCAAACCGTGTCGCAAGTTTCAGACCGGTTAGAGAAGAAGAGTGTCAACGGATGATGGACAAGATCTACAAAGCCGCTGATCAATCAGGCACCGTTGATCTAAGTGAGCTTCTCTTGTCTTTCACCAACTGTGTCGTATGTAGACAAGCTTTTGGGAAACGGTACAATGAGTACGGTACAGAGATGAAGAGATTCATAGACATCTTGTACGAGACGCAAGCACTTTTGGGCACTCTGTTTTTCTCCGACCTCTTTCCTTATTTTGGATTCCTTGACAACCTCACTGGTCTTAGTGCGCGTCTCAAGAAAGCTTTTAAGGAGCTTGACACTTACCTTCAAGAACTTCTAGACGAGACTCTTGACCCTAACCGCCCTAAACAAGAAACAGAGAGTTTCATTGATCTATTGATGCAGATCTACAAAGACCAACCTTTCTCCATCAAATTTACTCACGAAAATGTCAAGGCCATGATATTGGTTCGTAACTCTATCTAACCCTTATTGCAATTCTCTAAGTTAGTTAAATCTCAATATTATTATTATTAACTCGGTTTGTTTCTAATTTTATCAGGATATTGTTGTGCCGGGAACTGACACGGCGGCTGCGGTGGTGGTATGGGCCATGACTTACCTTATAAAGTACCCTGAAGCGATGAAGAAAGCTCAAGACGAAGTGAGGAATGTGATAGGCGACAAAGGATATGTCTCTGAAGAAGACATACCTAATCTCCCTTACCTCAAGGCAGTCATCAAGGAGTCTCTTCGGCTCGAACCAGTCATCCCCATTCTTCTACACAGAGAAACTATCGCAGACGCAAAGATCGGTGGCTATGATATCCCGGCCAAGACCATCATTCAGGTGAACGCGTGGGCGGTTTCTCGTGACACAGCCGCGTGGGGAGACAACCCTAATGAGTTCATTCCAGAGAGGTTCATGAAGGAGCACAAAGGAGTGGACTTCAAGGGCCAAGATTTTGAGCTCCTACCTTTCGGGTCGGGCCGGAGAATGTGCCCGGCCATGCATCTTGGGATCGCAATGGTAGAGATACCTTTCGCTAACCTTCTCTACAAATTTGACTGGAGTCTACCTAAAGGGATTAAACCAGAGGATATAAAGATGGACGTCATGACTGGACTCGCTATGCACAAGAAAGAACACCTCGTCCTTGCACCAACGAAACACATCTGATGCTATATATATCATTAGGACGTTTCTGCTGGTAGATATGGCGTGATCAATGGTTGTTTTTCATTGCAATATTTTCGTTTTAATGAGTACTCTGTTGGTGTTAAATTTTTTTTAAAAAAATATGAGTACTCTGTTTTTTTGGGTCTGTTCTCATTTTTTAACCAATAATGTATTGATGTGCTTCTTTTTTTTTAAGTCTAGAAAACAAAGTATTTCCACTGGTTTAAAATATTTCTTGATATCTTATCTACGATGTCGATAACATATGATTAGATTACATGCTGCTAAAAAACAATAATATGAAATCGAAAGGAAGTTTCGTTGACAACGATAAGTAGTGGAAGATTTGACTTTGGACAACATGTTGCCAAAAGATTAGGACTATCTTTAGAATACTAAGTTTATCATTCTGAAAAATTGAAAAGCAATCCTAGAATTCAAGTTGTATGACTTTATTCCTTGTTTTCTCATTTTTGCAGACGATCAAAAAACTCAAAAAAGCATATGAAAGAAAAGAGAAATACGCTTTTGACTTATAAAAACAGAGAACAACGAAAGGCCAGAAAAGCAAAGAAGAGTAGAGATCAATCTGAAATGACGCGATTCTAAATTGGAGCAAACCCATGCTTTGAAATCTACTATATCATAAAGCATTTCAAGAAAATCACGGCTTAATCTCCTCAACAAACGACTTTATAGAAGAAGAAGAAAGCATTACCAATAAAACAAAATCGTCTAGTAGTGTAAATAAAGCACAGCCGTATGAGGAAGAATCCATCGGTGCCATACCGGAAAATATACCGGTTAAGGAAGAATGATAACAAATTGAAATGACTCTTTACATATCCTCAACCGCCTCCTCTCTCCTTGTAGTAAACAGATTCAACCAACAAAAAATTGCTCAAGAGAGAAACGTACGTAGTCTAAACCTGTTACCTTGCACGCCACCATTCCATGCCTGTGAGAAATCATCGGTATGGTACCGGAAATTAGACCATTTAAGGTTTAAGGATTCAAACATTTATGGATTGGATTGAGAAATAGAATACGTTTTGAGAAGATTAGCTAACCTCAGCTACTACCCTTTTGTTTGAGGGTGATTTTGTCCCCAAGACTTAGAGCAATCCCTTGCGTCTTGCTCCTTATCCTTATGTAGCCACTCAATGCTCCATCGGTTTGCTTCTCAATACTCACATTCACAAGAGCATCTTCACCAAACACACTTTTTGCATATAAGTTTGCTGCAAGGAATCCACATTCACCTTCTATTGCGGATCTGCAAATAGGGAAGCATTGATTAGTAAGAAGAGTTTTTAGTTTCTATCTGATGAAAGAAGAATTTGAACTTACGGGGCAGTGAGACATTTCATGTTTGTGGATTTGATAATGTGGTCGAGGAATTCTCTTTCGTTTTGAATTGTGGTGTTCACAGCAACCTGACATGAAGAATACAACAGGGAATGGTTATACCAAACTCGAACAAACAAACAAAAAAAGAAGCTACAACTATAAAAGGTTTCGGTAAATTACCTTGTTTTCCCATTCAAACTCTGCCCACATAGTTCTGAAAGCAACCTCTGAGCACACAGCAGGGGAGATATAGTCCATGATATCAATGTGTATGTCGTTAAGAACCACGACGTTTCGCTCCATTACATTTGATGTCTCATAGACGATGTTCCCAAATATGACTCCCGTCTCTGTGGACGAGACCTTGATGTTTGCTTTTATCTGCATGCTTCTTTCAGGTGCCAGACTATAGTTCTGAGGACGCTCAACAAGTTTGAGATCACCCATGGTTGCTAACTCCAAGCACAGATTCTGAAGGGTTTCCTTGGTACGGTTGATTACTGTAACTTCGAGCGCAATATCATAATGGTGTACCGTCACATATGCTTCAGCATAGACTGGGTCACTGAATCCCGTGAGCTGAAGAATGCGGTTAAGTTTGTTAGCATCGTTCTCGTCCTTGGTGAATTCTCCAGTTGCACGCTTTAGGTCATCTTGTACCTGGTCTTCCAACTCAAGTTGACTCATTCCCTGAAAGAAACTTATCATCAGTACTTTCAACTACAGCGAAATAAATAAACATAGCATGCCACTATCAACTTCCATTGTCTTTCTTTGAAACTGAGAATATGAAAAAATATCGGATATGAACTGTAAGATAAAGTAGACACCAACGATATCAGAACTAAACAGATTGCCAAGGAAAACTCGTAAGGAAAAAAAAACACAATAAAGCAAGGGCAAGCTTAGAAAGTAATATTACCTTCCGACTCTTTAGATGGAAGAAGTCAATTAGATCATCAGGTTGAGCATGAGTTGTTTGGGTCTTTGCCTTTAGTTCCTCCATCTCTCTAAGCTGTTTTTCAGAAATCATCTTGACAAAACTCTGGCGACAGTATTCCAACCATATCTTTTTCATCTCATCATTCCTATGGCAAAGCAATTTTATGCACAACACAATCCTCTCATACGAATCATTATCAATAGGGTGTGGAGAAACAGGAGATTGCCCAAGTTGCAACATAGAAACCATAATCAGCAAAGCCTGTGTGACTGTCTTGTTTACTTCAGTTTTAGAAGACTGAACCTCTTCCAACCTAAGAACAAGTTTAGTCAACGTGCAAGCAACCACTGCTCCAAGGAAAAAATCACCAGTTAGAAGCAGTGCTCTCAAATTTCCAGAAGTCAGTGATCCTTGAACAACTGTAGGTGAGGAGAATGTGGTTCAGAGGCTGCGCTTTGGGTAGCATAAGTTCCATCAGCAAGAATCACTGGCTTTCTAGAGGACACCATGGCAGAAGAGGTAGGCTGAATCTTCTTCGATGTCTCAGTTGGCTCAGACTCCTCAGAAACAGAGTAAAATGGTAAATCGCCAAGGCATTGTTTAATGGTTGAAATGCCACTCTCAACTTCTGAAAGTGATAGGCAATACTCCCCAATAATCCAAAGTGCACAAGGGCAGACCTTTCCTGCGCGGATCTGATAGAACGTGTCCAACAACCTGGTTATGATTGAAACTCTTAACTTCGGATTTGTTTCTATTATCTCTCTAACAAAAACAACCACGTCAAGAGCTGAAGCCACATTGCTATCTCCCAAGAAATCCATTAGAAGATGGACTACTGTACTTGCAACTTCGGGGAACTTCACTGCACAAGCATGGATTGCTTGAATAAGCATTTGTCTGTACTCCCCATTCTTCTCAAGTTCTCCACTCTGTGTCTTCACAACTTCTTTCTTCAACATTTGAACGACCTCATTAATATTATGATGGGTAATCAAGTCAAGGGCAATGTCAAGTGTCTTCCTGCGGATATCAAGGTTTGGGCTTGAGAGTGCTCTGAGCACATCTATTATCAACTCAACCATGATATCTCTGTGCAATGTCTTAAGCTCATACAACCGATCAAGCAATATTAGCTTCACATTGTTGTCACTCTGAGAAAGAAGAAGTTGGCAGTAGGTGTTGGCAGCAGCCCTAATAGCAGTCGGGGCAGAAGAGAGAGAAACAAGTGTCCCAGCACATTCATAGATAACTGCAGAAGAAGTAGCACTTAACAGAGAAATAATAATCTTAATATATTTCCCCTTCTCTGTTGGTTTAGTCTTACACACACTTCGAATCAACTCCAGCACCACCATCTGAAGTGATTCATTCCAGTCTGAAACCTTGTCAACATTGCTCAGAAGATAATTCACTGCTCGTTCTTCGGCACAGGTAAAGAGCATTAGAAATGCATTTCTCTTGGCAGACGGATCTTGTTCTGTTGATAGAACTTTCTCGATCATTTCAGGTGCATCCACAAAGAGTTGGTCTCCTTGTGGAAGCTTATATATCGACATGATAGCTAGGATTGCATTCCTACGTACAAACGGATGGCGATGCTCCAGATTTTGCAACACTGATGGAGTCAACGGTTCTACTATTTCAGTCTCCTTCAACCGGCAGAGAAACCTCAGTGTCACACCACGGATGTACTCATTCGAATGCTGAAGGTTATTCCGAAGATTCTGGCATATCAAAATCATTTCAGGTAACACCTTCCCCTTAGAATCGGTTTTTTCAATCAGCTCCAGGTATAGCAACAGAAGCTTTTGGATTGTGTGGTCCTCAGAAGGCAGCACATATCTTATAATGGTTATGAAAAGCTGAGGAATGGTTTCACCATTCAACAAAAGCATAACCGCCTTCTTCATGGCATCAATTTTAGCTTCAACATCATTTCCTTCGAGAGCTTCTTTAATCTCATTGGCCACTGCAGGAGTCCCTTTGTCATAGTGCACAAGCAAGGTACTAGATTTGTCCATCTTTTCCGGTGCTGCAGCTGCAAAAAAAGTGAAAGAGAAACCGAAAAAAAAAAAAAACTTGTGAGCCCAAATGAAAAGGAAAATAGTGCAGGAACAAGTGGTACCAATGTAGCATAAGAAAGATAGAAAGTGAATATAGAGAATAGGAACCCAAACTCCATACAATTGATTAAAGACAAAATGAGGTATATATAGATCACAAGTAACAAACAAGATATCCAAAATGTTAATATTTCTTGCGATTTCAAGTTTGAATTACTGAGTATAAGCACCTTACTAGTGTCCTCATCACTGCTCGAGTAAGTTCTATACAAGAAGTTTATGAGTATCCTCCTCAGCAATAATCTACACCTCTCTACTTATATATCTATACAACGAATGAAGCATCTCTTTTCTCTCGAATCCATGGTTTATGAGAAAGCATCATAATCGCAGAAGAATATTCGGTAATGTTCAATCAAGGACCGAAAGATGCAAAACATTGACAAATCTAAATCATCAGATCCAGCGATACACATCACTTTACCAAAACATTAACATAAAATCGAATAATAAAAACAGCTTCCGATCAACTAAAATTCAAAAAACATCCCCAGATTTGATGAACAAACAATGGAATCTACATAGTTCGCAGTCTCACTAAGCTGCACAAACATGAGAATCAGTTTCCTACCGGGATCGGATCAATCTTTAAGGAGATCGAACAAAGAACGTCCGAGAATATCGAACATTGTAGAGTTTTCACAAAGGAAAAAGGTAAAAGGGGGATCGATCTCTATGAAATCTGAGTCGCAAGTTAAACAGAGAGAGAGACGAACCTCAAGGTACGAGATCCAGAGAGAGAGAGGAGGAGATCCACGGAGTTACGAAGCTTTTGGATCCAAGAGAAGATTTTGGATCTCGGAAAACAAAAACACTCCCACAAAGTGAGAGATAAAAAATGAGCTTATTATCGTGGATTCGTCTTCTGAATTTACTCCTCCAAATCCGTTTTTTTTTGGAAAACGAAGAACGGAAAAAAGCGAGTCAGCCTCAAAGGCCCAAATAATTGATTGATGGCAAGCCCAGCCCAATAGATGTTGAGAAAACATAGCCCCTTATGTTTTTAATTGTTTCCAAAATGACCCCAAACTTCATAAAGTGAGCTTCATTAGGATTGAGGAATCTTAGGACACTTTGGTCAGAGTTTATTACCTAACCAACAAACGGTAGTCAACTAAATTGATATTCTTTTGGTCTATTTGATGTTCTACATAATATAAATTTAGTTAACCAACGGTAAGCTCAACAACTAGAAGCCTCACAATATTTAAAACAAGGCATCCCAAATTTGTATCACGTTCTCTAGCACACCATCTGATACGCCTCATAAATCTGCATAGTAAGCATGTTAATATGTTATAATTAAACAACTATTTTAAAAGTGGTCAAAATATATATAACTTAATTAGGTTTTATGAATGAGTTTGTATAAGTATGTTTTATGCTTGGGATGCTTGCTCGTTGCTATGCCTATGATAAAGTTTCTTCTTACAAAAAAAAAAAAAAAAACATTCTAGTAAAACTTCCCTCATATATAATGATCTATTACCTTACTAGATTTTATCTCGTGGTACACCACAGATCGATTTTTTTAACTACAAAATTAAATTTTAAGTTGTATTTATTTTAATATTGTTTATTTTGTTAAGTCTTTAAGATCGTATAATTGTATTTTGATTGTTAATTTTAGGATTTTATCCGTGATACGTCCCGTATTAATATCGATCCAAACCCGTCCTACCATATAACCCCGTTCCGTGAAATTAAATATCATTTTGTTATTTTTAATAATATTTTATCAAATAGACATATAATTCGAGTCAATTTAAAAGTTTAATATTATATATATTTTTGAATTTTAGTTAATAATAATTAATTCTATATAATGATTTCCGAATTAATTGCGTATGTCCAACAGTAAGAATGAAGATTAATAACCAGATTAAGATTTGAATGGTCACGATTAAATATAGGGATTGTTGAGATCTTTTAAGGAAATCGAATTAAATATGGATTTAATTGTGATAAAGATTATTTATTGTTAATATATTATGTTAAGATTTTTGGAAACAATTTTTTATGTTAATAAGTCTGGGCAAATAAACCGAACCAAATGTACCGAACCGAAACCGAAGCAAAAAAACCGAACCGAACCGAACCGAAAATTTGAAAATAACCGAATGGATAATAAATTTAATAACCGAAATAACCATAACCGAATCGGTACCGAACCAAAATATTTTGGTTAACCAAAATACCCGAAATACAATTATATTTTCAAAATAATTAGTTATTTATAGACCAAATAATCAAAAAATACTTGAAAAATATATAAAAATAGTTCAAATACTCGAAAATAACCAAAATATATCCAAAAATATCTGAAAATACTCAAAAATAACCGAAATATCCGAAAATATCCTAAGCAAAATAACCGAATGGATACTAAATTTCAAAACCGAAAGAACCGGAACCGAACCGAAATTTCAAAATATCCGAATGGGTACTAAATTTTAGAACCGAAAAAACCGAAACCGCATAGACCCAACCGATAAAACCGAACGGATAACCGAAAGCCCAGACTTGTTAATATCTTTGATTTAAATTTGTAATTCTAAATAATTAATGTCCATGATATTTGATCGTAGTTAATATCTTTGATTTAAATTTGTAATTCTAAATAATTAATGTCCATGATATTTGATCGTAAATAAGTTGAAACTCGAGGATTTATTTCATAAATGTCTCTGAAAATGTATATATAGATGCATGCTTTGTTTGAAAAGAATCATTCCCTACAAATAATCAATGTTCCACCGAAATGATTAGCACTTGTCATTGCACATTATTAACATAGCATGTGTTTAGATTCTTTAGATGATATATACGTACAAATATGAAAGTATAAACAATGGTGTATGTATATATATATATATATATATATATATATATATATGTAGTACTAGATCCAGAGAGGTTGACAATCAAATCTAACTCATCTTCCCAATGGAACCAAAATCTTTGATATTCGTCATCATCATTATCATAGTCATCAGCACTCCACTTCCTTCTCTCTCTTTTCAATTCCCATCCAACAAAACACCAACAACATCAACACTAATTTCTTCTCAATACAAAACCCTAGCCCGCAACACAATTCAGCAGCAGTTTCTCCGACCACACAACATCTTACGAGCCAAGCTTCGTCTCCCTCCTCTGAAATGGAGCAATAGTCTCGCCCTCTACGCGAGCCGGTGGGCCCAAACCCGCGGTGGAGATTGCAAACTTATTCACTCCGGGGGACCTTACGGGGAGAATCTCTTCTGGGGAAGCGGAAAAGGGTGGACTCCACGGGACGCGGTGGCTGCATGGGCATCGGAGATGAAATACTATGACCGGAGGACTTACCACTGCAAGGTGAATGGGGATTGTTTGCATTACACGCAACTTGTATGGAAGAAGAGTTCGAGGATTGGGTGTGCAATCAGTTTTTGCAAGACCGGTGCCACATTTATTATTTGCAACTATGATCCTCCTGGTAATATTGTTGGACAGCCACCCTTTTGAATATTGTCTACACTTTATCTTTACCTTTATTTTCCTCAACTACGTACACTTTATCTTTATTTATGTAAAATCTTGTTTTGATTCTTGGATATTTGTCATATTGTATGTAAGATAACAAAAATGAATTACGTTTTCTCTTGTATCCGTATCATATGTACAGTATATGCTAAACTTTTCGGGTAAGGTTTCAGTTTCATTATATTAAGCCACCAATAAAACACCTGATTTTTAACATGAGTTTTTTTGGTGATGCAATTTGTGTTTTGATATATTTTTGTTGCCGTAAACAAATTTTTATTTTTTATTGTTTGGCCGGTTTGATTGTGTTTCGGTTGAGATGGGGGACCTACGTTCTTAAATTCAGACTTTCAGTTCATGTTGACTTGGTTCGGTCTATGTTAGATGCTGATATTGACTTTTATCCGGACTGCCAAATTGAACCGAATAAAACCAAACCATAAATTAAGGGGAACTAATCTGGGCCTCAGAGCCAACGAAATAAAAAAGCCCAATGCTTCAAAACTCAGAAACTGAACCCTAAAGAGGCTTAGATCGCTACATCGACGCCGGTCCGAAACTTCGACTCGTGGTTATCGTCAGTTTCATTTCTGCTTCTTCTCTCTCTCGTGGCTAGACCATTTATGTGGTTTGGTTCACTTCAGGTCAGCTTCTCATCGATTCTCTATTCTGTTTGTCTTGATTCGACGATTCATTTGATCTTTTATTCAATCGGTGTCTGATTCGAGCGACGGCGAAGCAAGAAGGCGAAATAGCATACCGGATTTTACCGGCTAATTTTATCCGGTTTGACTAAAATCGTTGGCTAAACCGATTTGTTTCCATCTTCAGGTCATACCAAGCACAGAGAAAAGCATTTGGGTAGGTTTTGCGATCTGTGATTTTCGGAAGGAGAAACGAAAATGGCGTTTAGAGGGAAGGAGATGATGAAGAAGCTGGTGAAGAGAGTGGGAGCGGAGAATATCACGCCAGAGCTCAAGGAGAAGCTCAAGGCTTGTGTTCCTGATACCAAAGTCGTCATGGGCAGAGCCAAACGCGGTCTCTACGCCGGCCGCCATATCCAGTACGGCAACCGCGTCAGTGAAGATGGTGGAAACAAGTTTGTCTCTTTCTCTCTATGCCTCCCTATCTGTTTATGATGTATGTGTATTCGCTTGAGATTTGTTGAATTTAGAGCTTGTGATGGTTTTGCTTAAAATTCACGCATTGAAGGGCTAATTTGTATGTTTTTTAGGAATGCTTTCTAGATTTAGGTTTCATTTTGGTGAAATGAAATCTAAATTCTTGCGTTTGGAAGTATTCAATAGCCTTTGAAATCTTTAGCTGGTTAGAGATTGTATAGTGCCTCATTTTGTTTAGCGCTCTCATTTGTTTCCGGAAGATGGCATTGTTGTTTTGTTTCTGTATCATGCTACTCTAAAGATTCTCAATATTTTGAGCCATGGTGTGATGAAATTTATCCCCTTTATAGAGAAATGTAGGATCCATGTAACCTATGTGTCTTAATCTGATTTATTCTGTATGGTTTGGTAACTTTTGTTTGTGATTTGAGTTCAGGTCCAGAAGATGTTGGAAACCGAATGTCCAGGAGAAGCGATTGTTCAGCTACATATTCGACCGTCACATTAAAGTCAAAGTCACAACACATGCTCTCCGCTGCATCGACAAAGCAGGAGGAATAGACGAGTACCTGCTAAAAACACCATACCAAAAGATGGACACAGAGATGGGTCTTTACTGGAAAACCAAAGTAGAGCAAAGATATGCAGAGCTAGGTCAAATGGAAGTAGCCTTCTTCACTCCAGAGGATGAAGCCAAGTTCGAACAAGGATTCAAAGACTTGAATATAGCTAAGAAAGATGCTCGTAGGGAAGCTAGAAGAAAGATGTATGGAAAGAAAGGCGGAGAAGGGAAAGCTGATGAAGAAGCTTCTATTGAAGGTGGAGGGTCAAAGTCACACCAAGAAGATGATCATGGGTGGTTAGAAGCTAAAGCTTAGTGCTGCACTCTTTTCTTTTTGCTGAGGTTCTTCAACGTTTTTAGATTTTGGAAGATGTGAGAGGTATGTGATGTTGTAGGTTATAGGTTCGATTCCTCCCTACGAATCCCATAACTCAGGTTTTGACTTTGATCAATGTCGAAAAGTCTTGTAATAAATGGTTTACACCTCTTTGGAATTGGATCTCTATTTACCATTTTTACATACTTAGCTTGTCCTTCTCTTTCGATACCTCATCTCCAATGGTGAACAGTAGGTGATCTTAGTATTATATATTTGCGTAAGTATTCTTCACAAGTTAATATTATCTGAAATTTCGTTCATATAATTTTAAAACAAGTGTGTCAGTGGTATTTCTGATTTTTGTATTTATTTCAGTTCTAGTATGTATTTAATTTCTGTTATCAATCATTTAACCATTCATTTCACAAACATCAACTAAAGTTTGATTTTGGATCCACCAAAAAGTTATAAATTTAAAGAATTTGGTTGCTCTACCATAAAGTCACAAATTTTCTTATTTTAGAAAACAAATAGTAATATAGAGAGATTTAAAATACAAAAATCAAGGATAAAGGCTAAGATGTTTGTTGCTATAATAGAGGACAGATAATTAAACTACATTATCCTTAGTCGTGGCATCATCACTAAATACTTATCAGAATTCTCATGATTTTGTTTTCTTTTTCCATCTTCTGACCAAACAAAGATATTGGACATAATAACTTTAGTTTAATATCTTTAGTTCTCTACCGCTACCTAGAGACGTCGCAATCTCTACCAACCGTCAGATATTCCGACCCCATTATAGACGGCGAGGATCTCTGCGTCTCCGTCATCTCAGATTCTTTTTTTTGCGATATAAAATTTAATGAATATTTGCTTTGAAGGTCATTATGGAATAAAAACAAACATTTGATTTATTCTTAATTCCAAAAAGATAAATTACTTAAAATAACTTGCAAAACCGAAGAAAAAATATCGGCAACAAGAACAAAACGCTCTTCTATTTTTTTTCTTCATCTTCCAATTTCCAGGAACAAGATTGGACGAAATCTAAAGGTAATCATCGAACAAAATAAACAGCTTAGCTTCTAAAAATCCTTCCTTTACCTCGGGATTCTTTTTATGTTTTCGGACAAATTGACTTTTTTGTGTGTTTATGATGGTTTGGAAACTAATGATAAATGATGTTACTGTTCTTGATTCTGAATCGATTTTGTAAGTTGTAACTCTCTCTTGTTTTAGACCAGGTAACAAAGAAAACATTTACTGTTTTTGTTTCTCTCCAATGAATCACTTGTGTAAAATAGTTGAGAATTGTTTCTCTTCATGTTCAAGAAATTTGATTGTTTTAGTTCTTTTTCAAAATGAAATCTTTATTGAGAAGTGATTGTAGGCATCGTTTGGATCATTTTATGAAAGGTTTCATTTTTATTTGAACCATCACAGATGATAAGCTTTTGTTTCGATAGGACCTTTGCTAGACTTTTGTGGTTGAAGCTCTTTATGTTTGGCTGTTGATTTTTAAGATCGTTATTACAAGAGTTTAGTCAGAACAATGTTTTCTTCTAATGATGATTTTATGTCTGGTGCAAAGGTATTGAATCGCAGATTTTAGCAGTTTAGTCTCTGAGTATGACTCTTGTATTTGCTCTTTTGCTCGTTTTTTTTTTCTATCAGTGTTTGATCTGTTCTTTTTTTTCATTCTTTGGGGAACTTTGGAGTTCAAATGAATAGTTTTTCTTCAAGAATTTGCGTTTTGATAAAGTAAAATAAAGAGTCTTTTTGTTACAGGTATTGCATCCATTTAAAAAGTTCATGGATAGGTGGTCGGGTAAAAGAGCGCATGAGGCGCGACCTGACTCTAAGAAGGGTGGTGGTGTTGTTTTCAGAGATAGATTTAACAACAATAGTTGCAAGGTTCCTATTTGTAGTGATGAGAAAAAAACGATGAACTTTACTCGGTTTGTTGGCTCTTCAGATAAGAAAGAGAAGTCAGTCTTGTCTACATACCGCTCTTCGCCAAACGGGAAGGAAGTAATTGGAACTTCCTCTAAGATTTGTGGCTCTAGCTCCTCTTCTGTGAAAAGTGAGAAGCAACCGTTTTCTCAGATAGCCATGGATTCATCAGAGAGCAGCAGAGGTAGCGAAGATGAGGTAGAGACAGAAATCTTGCAAGTTTCTCTTGGAAGAGATAAAAGAAAAGCTAACAATAAACTTATTTATGGAAAAGTTATAACACCAGAAGCGGAATGTTCAAACTTGCCATCGAGCTCAAGAATCAAGAGAGGTTTTAGGCAGAGGTTTGGGTTGAGCAAGCAAGAGTTTCACCCTGGTCCCTCTGGCCAGTCAACATCTGCCAACCGAGGATGCAGCCCGTTGTTATCCGGTGTCATTCCAAGTGGTTTTGGATTGGAGAAAAGATTAAGTCGGAAGGCAGATACTATCAATAAGAGGAAAGTTTATGGAGAAAGCAGTTCTAGCTCCTCAGCTAGGGGGAAGAATGTAACAGAAACACCAGCTGAAGTGAGACGTCGTAGTTTTAATCCGAGAGGTTCTGTTTCAGATATTAGACAGGCTAGACACTGCATTTTGAATGATGACAACGATGTTGCTTCATTTGGGAGTCAGAGATTGGCAGATAGAAGTAATAGTCGCATTAGATTCTCAAACCCTGGGAGTGGTAGAGAAGCTTTATCCTCTGTCACGGCAACAGAGATGTCTCAGACTGAGACATCAAACAATCTCAATTCTCCTGTCTCTTTGGAGCTGTTCTCTGGTTTCCCAGAATTTGGCCTCTCTGGTTCCTTATTGAGTCAAGACAGTTTTCGCAGTTACAATTTAGATGGGATCTCGGAGGTAACTATTTCCTGTTACTCTACAACTTGACATCTTGTCTGAGCATCATCAACTAGTGCTTACAACAATGCCCTTAGCACCGTTTAACTTTTGGTGTTTTGTATTGCTCGGATGCTTTTGCAGATTTTGCCAGAACTTGATAGGATTGAACAAGATATCGAGCTTAATTATGAGGTTAAAATTTGACACATGTTTTGACTTTTGAGTTTCAGATGTTGTGATAGTGTTGTTACTCATATTTTCCTCTCCCTTATCAGGAGCTGCTTATCATGGAGACAGGTTTACTTCTCGGTGGACTAAGCTTCCATGACCAACACCGAGACATGAGGCTAGACATAGATAACATGTCATATGAGGTTCGTCCTTACATCTTTCAAACTCGTGTTCCGTATTGGGATGTAGTATCTTTACCGTTTTGTCTTTTTATTTTTGAATGAATACAGGAACTATTAGCTCTTGAAGAGAGGATTGGTACAGTAAGCACTGCTCTCACAGAAGAAGCAATATCAAAGTGCTTGAAAACAAGCATCTATCAGATGAAACCTGTAACTTATGGGTCTATCACCAAAAGTCCTAGTGATCACAAGGAAGATGCCAAATGCAGCATCTGCCAGGTTTGTCTTGTTAGTCATAATCAAGCCTTTGGCTTTGATGAAATCTTAAGGAAAGCCTGCCATGAGTTGATGTAGCTAAGTGAACAACACCAAACTTTGTCTATTGTTGCGGGTGCTGTCACAAAGTGTAATGGAAATCTTTGATTATTACAGGCGTTTCATTGATGCATGATGGTGAATATAGAACTGATATGTATTTGTATATGTAAAATCAGAAATTTTCTTTACCTTTTCTCTACAGTTCTTCACACTCTGATCTTTGTGGTTTACAGGAAGAGTATACAATAGGAGATGAAGTTGGGAGGCTACACTGTGAGCACACATACCATGTGAAGTGTGTGCAAGAGTGGTTGCGGATGAAGAGTTGGTGCCCAATCTGCAAAGCCACTGCCGAAACTTCCTCTAAATAACTGTCTTCTTCTTCTTCCTCGTTCGTTGTATTATTTATTTCATCTAAAGCCTGTGAACAACAATGGAACCTGCCTAGAAAGGGCCTCACCATTTCCTTTGTGTACATACCAATTCACACCGGCTCTGTCTCTCTTTCTATATTCCTTTTGTCTAATGACAAAGCTATCCTGTGTTTCTCTTCGTCTTTTCACCTGTTTCCTGTTGATTTCCGTAATGTAAAGTGGGAAAGGCGGAAAATATGTCATTTGAACTTTGAAGATTAAGAAAACGTCATCTTGAATTCTTAAACTTGGACAATTTGTTGAAAAACAACAAAGAGCGTGCGTGGTTCTTTGGATCTCTGGACTTGTGGGAAAACTTAAAAAGACATTCAAAGAAGAAAATGGAGTCGCCTTCTGCATATTTTCAAAGTAAAAGCCAAAGGTTTCCCAAAAAAGAGAGCAACAATTACTGTTGGATAGACTGAGAAGCCGAAAGCAGAATCATCACGGGATTTAGAATCTGAGAATTTCATGATTCTCCATAGCGAGAGTATAATACATTTTCCCATTTGTAATTCAGCTCAAGTATTACTTGATAGGATCATCTGAAACAGTTTATGTCAATACCTTGTAGGGTAAAAGAAACAAGTAAGAAAACCAACCAGTAGAATGTAAAAATGAGGCAATTCACTGATTTTGAAAATAACTTTTTCACTGAAATGAGGTAACAAAAATGTAAATGTAAATGTAAAAGTGATGTCAATGTGTCTTCAAGATATAAATTCTAAAACAATTCTAAGACTATGTTACATACAGAGCAATACTGCAACTATTACGTGATTGTTTGTACCTTGCTCTTGCCTAAAACCCACAGTATCTCAGCCAAAACTTTCTCTTGATTTCCTTATCGGCCTGCGTTTACACTCAAAGCTTGAAACTCGCTGGAATGGCCAGATTTCTTTTGATCTTACAACAACACGTATTCATTCATATCTACTAACCTGCCCCGAGTCTGCGGCTCCAGGACATAGTTGGGTCAATCAGCCATCAGGTCCATCATGGGATACAGAGCTCAAGAATTGTTTTCTACCAAAATCAGTGGCCAGTCTTTTTGGACCAGAGAGCTTACTCAGACAATTTGCAGCATCCAATATGCCTAACCATTTTCTTTCACACCCCTTCTCGTTCCTCGAATGAACATATGGAAATTCTTTCCCGTAGCAATGGCCAGTCTTCACCAAGTTGATGCGGATTTAGCTCCATTGCAACTCTAAAATCAAGCAAAGACACTGAATGTTGTTCTTGCGTTATGTCAGATGGTTGGTTGCTAGTTTGTATGTGCAAACTATTACTCGTCCGCACCCCATTTACAAGCTCGTCTCGGCTCTGCTGTTTGTCTAAACTTTGTTTTCCAGGCGTTCCATTCATGGACCGAGCTCCAGCCAAATCAACGCATGATTTCATTAGTTTCTTCAGGTACAAGTCCAACATGTTATTTAAAACAGTAGAACACTCCGCGGAAACCCCTCCAAGACCCTGTGCTACTGCAATATTCTCCATCCTCTTCCTCAGCATCTCTGTGTCTGACAATCCACCACTGTCATAGCAACTGATAGCATCTGCGCTGGTCGAAATTGGAACTGTTCTGCGATCCCCACCGACACTAGCCGAGCAGAATGGGATCCCCAGAGGTGCAACTACAGGAGGCATGGAAAGAATCAAACTACCTCGCTCTTCTTGGGCTTCATCATCCCTGCTAAGAGGAGCTGCAACCTGACCTTTACCCGAATCCCTCTTTTGTTCAGCAGGGCAAAGAAATGCACTGTCTCTTTCATCAGCATAGCGACCTGATCTTTGATAAGCAAAAGGACCCGAATCCCTGTTCTCCGTGTTACTATTACCGGTTCTGTCAACCTTTCCGTTTGGCCCTAGTGGACAAGGCTTATCTCTGATTGTACTGTCACACGTTCCAAACCGAACGTTGGGTAACACCCCATTTGAGCAAACAGGATCATTCCTACTATGGTCAGGAATTAGAGGTCCGCTTTGTTCAGGTCCATCCTCTTTCCCAAGCACCAAAGATTTGCCAGGGTGACCGGTTTGGTGACCTGGTGGTGGGGACTTAGCCAGAGACGCATTTCTCAAGATGGAACGAATCAACTTGTTGTGTAGAGAAAGATTCTCTCTCCCCAAAAGACGGAAACATGACTTATCAAACTCACTCTTAGTAAGCTTCTGACTCAGAAACCTGCCCAAATAGTAAAAATACCTTCTAGATCTTTCAACCCCAATCTTCTTCACTATATGCACTTTCAGGTCAGCTAGATCAACCCTGGGATCTTGAAGACGTTGCATACTTGTTTCTTCTTCTTCTTCTTCTTCTAAAACCGAAACCAGATGAAACAGTCAGAGGAGTGCACAAAATGCACCCTCTCAGCTTCTAGTTATCCTTCACACAAACAAACCCAACTCATCAACGTATTATTTCTCAAACTCAAATCCAAGAGCATTTCAAGAACTCAGCTGCAGCTTTTAGTACAGGCCACTCCAATTGCATCCAAAAGCTCTTTCATTTTCCCAAACGACCCAGAATTCGTAAATCTCATGTTCCCAAAACCAAAACCCTAGAGATCATTATCTACTAGCCAGCTTATACCAAGAACCTTAAAATTCAACCTCGGCTGATTCAGTATCAGAATGGATTAAAAACCCTAGCTTGGAGTCAGCAAATCAATCCATCAAGAAGGAAGAACCACCAACTAACCGTTTCTCCAAGTTCACGAGCGAGTAAGAAGACGAAACTGAATCAGAGCAGAAAAACCCAAGCATTTTTTGCTTCACGCCCAATTCGGAAGCTAAGAACTTGAGAATTTCCGAAATTTGAGTTGGAGAAAATCGAGATCAGTGGAGTTGGACAAATGATTGGAGCTTTGAGAACAGAGCACCAGATTCGAATTGCCTAAAGAAAAAGATGAAATTCGAATTGAAGAAGGAGGAAGCGGGCAATGAGAAGCGGGACCCAAGCTTGGAAGCAGAAAAACAAGTGTTGGAAGATTGATTTAGAGTAGGAAAGATTTGACCAGAATTCAGACACGAAAACAAAATCGGAACATAACAAGTAACTTCCCAGAGTTCCGACACCAACCCAATGATTTCTCGGCTCCTTAATAATAATAATACACTTCTGCTTCGATTGAATCTTGCTGGCTTCTTGTTTCGTATTGCTGCTTTTCAGATTTGAATGTCCGAGCGCTTTCGCTCTTGTGTGTTTGTTTATTAGCTTCGATCGCTGCTTATTGGGTTTTGTTGTTCGTTTTTCTTCACTTTTGTTTCTGTCTGTTTTTTTTTTTTTTTTTGTTTCTCTCTCTCTCACTCTCTGTCTTGATAAAATTTGGTTTATTGGGTTTCTTCTTTTCGCTCGTTATTGCTTTTGTACTTTCGACTAAATCGAGTTTGATGTAAGAAATTCTGTAACAACAATAGATTAAACCCATTTGATTTATTCATCTTGCAATGTTCTGATCTGAGTGATCTCATCTAATATCGGATCATGTCAGAATTTCTTTACTTGATACAAGTGACAATTTATTTACAAGATTAAAGATGAGTGTTAGTACTTGAGATTTCCCCCAAATATTAGGTGTTGGCTTTTTGGTCAAGTAAAAAGATTTTAAAATTTGGCGTTGAACAAAAGAAAAAGAGTTTCAATATGGAATTTGCAAACTACAAAGCTTCGTCAGCTGGAACAAAACCAAGCTTCAAACTTACAACATTAAACATTAGAGATTCAGACAAATGAAAGAAAAAACAGAGACACAATTCCACATAACTCGACAAGACATATCCTCCTAACTCAAATACTACAAGAAAACCTACAAAGATTACCAAGTGACAAAGACCAAACACAAACAGATGTGGGATTCAATCTAAAAGAGATGTCACATAATCCTACCTCATAATACTCTCCTACTGCATTGTGTTTGTTGTGTACAGCTCATCTTACAGAGTTTATTTGGCCCGTCCTTTGCCTCGACCTCCTCGGCCTCTTCCTCTCCCCCGCCCTCTTCCTCTTCTGCTGTATGCCAAGACCTTCGTAGTTCCCGGGCTGCTACTTGCTGAGTTTGAGTTCGGTAGAGACTGGTCTCCTGGGAGCCACTCTTCTTCATGAGTGCTTGAACTGTTATGCGAGCCACTTGAGTGGCTGTCATTGTTTTCGTTATTAATTGCACCATCTGAGCCATTCCCTACTGTCATATCATCACCATGAATTTCAGCTACAGGCTGAGAAGCCTCGGTTTCTTCTGGTGGTGTGGGTTTTGGTTGACCTTCCACCACTGGTGAACTGAAAAAGTAAGGCTTTGCTTAGTATGAAATAATATCATCATGTCAAACTAGACAGACAAATGAGGTGGAAGGTGAACTGAAAAAGTAAGGCTTTGCTTAGTATGAAATAATGTCATCATGTCAAACTAGACAGACAAATGAGTTGTTTTTTCACCTAGGTGATGAAGATGGGAAACCGTTAAAAGTAGCACGTGATGCGCCTATTTCATCAGCTTCTTTTGATGTTTCAAACACATCTTTAGGGATGCAAGAAGAGTTCCCAGTTGGATCCAAAGTTGCCCCAAGAGCCAAGACAGCTGCATTAATAGGAACGCAAGTAATTTAAGAGAACCCAACTAAACATCATCCAGCACCAAAGGAATTCAACATACCATGTATACCATTTGTGGTGTTTCCGATAGTAGAGCTAGGTTGGATAAAATCGCCATCTTGATCATTGAAGTCATCTACAGCGGTTCCACTGTCACATACAGTTGAGAAACTTCAGAAGATTGATATACTAAAAAATGGATCTGTCGAAAAGAAACAAGTTACAATCTGTGTTGGAAGGATAAGCACAATAAAAAGAACCTTTGAGGAGCGGTATTTGTATCTTCAGACGGCTTGACTCCTTGTGTGGAGATAAATGTCTCGTCCAAACCAACTCCACCTAATCAGAACACATTAAATTCATGAGACAGAGTATAAAAATCGAATATTAGAGAGTGTATACAAATTAAGGATTAAGGGAGAAACTAACAAGATCTAGTATGTAAAACTCCTGTTTCTCCGACGGCTAGATTAGCTTCCGTAGTCTTCACTCAAGTAAAACACATAAGGACACCAAAAAAAGAAAAGATTGGAACTGCAAGTTTCTTCTTGGTATAGAGAGACACATAGTGTAAAGAGTGCTTGATACCTGATTGTGTTCAGAGGTAGGTATGGCTGAATTTGGTAGAGCTCTGCTTTGTTCATACCGTACAGCTGAAAGAACAGAAAAAAAAGAGTTACTCATGTGACCAGAGCCGAAAATACTTTCAGTTTCATCTCATGTCTTACTGAAAAACTTCGACCACATGTAAATAAAGAAAGAAAAAAATACCTCCATCAGCATTCAAAGACGAAGCATTTCCTTTGAGCATATCAGTCGCTAAAACATAGGGGCTGTATTTAGGTTCCAAAGAGGCTACACTACTAGGACTTTTAAGCATTTCCTCTGTTGCTTTAGCTCTGACTTTGCGAATTTCATCTTGAATATTCCATGATTGATTAGAACCGGACTTCCTTTTCAGCTGCATTTTGGTATTAAATGTCAGAATGGATAAGGGTAAATTTGAGAGAGCCATTCAAAATACATAATGGTATGCAACTTTTCTTTAGGAAAAGCTGGAAATAGTGTCCCACAAATTCCTCGTGGTTATCTAACATAAACAATAGAAGTTAAGCAGAGAATTTTATCTTATAAACCAAGGTAAAACAACTTCAGACTTTCAAACAACATTTGACCATAAGAAAAGTATGCACTGCTGGAAAACTTAAAATTCTAACCTTAGATGAGGAAAAGTTTCCAGCGCTATAAGGAAAGGGTGTCCCTTGCATTCCTGCTGATGATGGTGATCGAAACTCTGCTGGAGATCCCCATGGCAGACGAGCTCGCATGTAAGACTTGGCCACGTCCACAGGCGATCCAGCACCATCTTCAGTTGCCTAGAGAATTAAACTAATGGCTGAGATGGTGATCATCATTTAAAGCACAATGGAAAAGAAACACATATGGCGGAATAATGTGAAGCAAAGCTATCAGAAGTTGACCGAAATCATGTGAGCAAATGGTCTTCATAGTAAAAAAAAAAGAGCAACAATATGGATCTTTTGCATTTTAAGCGGACAAAAAAGTAGTTTCCAATCAGGACATTTCAGGATTAATGTCACCAGATGGCCACACTCAAAATTCTAAACAACCTACTTTTGCAAGAGAGCTTTACGTTGCTGATCACATGGAGTGGCATAGAACAATAAAATCATTTTACACAAACAGAAGATGTCTCCTTCTATAATAACAATGGCTTAGAGCACAGAGACAGATATCACAAAAAAGTACAAACCTGCAGGCTGCAGCAATATGGAACAGTTAAGAAGAGTTAGAACTTACTGTATACTTTGAACTTGATCCTGATTTCTTTTCCTCCAACCATTTTCTTGCTTCCATGACAGTTGTATTGGACATTTCACCAACATTCACATCTAGAAATAGAACAGAAAAGACGTTATCACATTGACTAATCCGGTCTGCTTGCACAGTCTACCATCAGTTACATACCACTTGTCAATCCATTGTCATTATGCCTCCCCTCAACAGCAGAGGGGACACTAGGATGATCGACAACCCTAGCCTTGATGATATCTATTAATCTATCACCCTCTTCCCTGGAACAACATACACATGAATGAATAAGCAGGATACAAGATCAGCTTAGATTTGTTAACTAAACAAATATCACAAAGATTCTTTTAAGCTAAGAGCTGTAAATATTAAATAATAAGACTCGCGGAAGAGGCTGCAACTTATGATGTCCAGAAAGCCAGACATAGAGAAATACCTTGCAAATGTTTCTTGCATGAGAAGCTGCTCAATTACACGCTTAGAACTGAGTCGTTGGATGGTTGGTTGCTGGGCAGTCAGAAGGTCCTATTCACACAAGCACACATCAAATTCACTCCACAAGTTCACATAAACTGAAATCATGCTTTCATCAAAAAACTTTTAGTTGAAAACGTGTTAGAACTTTACTTCTACAAAATCAGGATCACATTACAATTCATACACATACTAAAAAGGCGAAAGGTGACTCAGTACAAAACTAGCAGAAAAATAATCAATCTTTAGCAACACCATAATCCACTGCGGCTACAGAGCAGAATCAATCATAAGAATAATGAATTCAAACAAATATCTAGAACTACAGTGGCAGAGCAATCACCAAAACGAACAAGGTGGTTAGTACCTCTTCAGTAAAATCGGTAATGGTCTTCTCAACATCCTCATCACCATCAATATCTGCACACAAAGAGGTTAACATGTAAAAATCCGTACTTTAAAAGAATAAGACACAAAGCTGGTCGGGTCGGTTCTATTAATTCCAGAACTACTTCATATGCAAACCAAGGAAGAGAACGGGTCGACCTAATCCCAGAACTACATTATATGCATAAAAATTAGAGCTTTAGAATTAGTATGAAGGTTATAGCTTTAGAAGTAACCTAACTAAATAGAGTAGAGTAGTAATTCACCACTGCTTAACTGCTATTAAGTCCCACATATCAAAGGAAAGAGAAAATGGGAAAGCTTTAAATCAAAATTCACATTTCAAATGAAACGGTAGGTTTCAGATTCGAACAGATAATAAACCAAAAATTCAAATGAATCATATCTAAACCCAAATAAATTGTACAAACCTGAAGATGAATCCTCGTCCTCCTCCGAAGACGAGGAAGAGTCGGAGAAGACGACGGAAGAAATGAATTTTCCGGCGCCGGAGGCAATTACGCTGGCGGGTTTGTAAACGAGCCTGGAGATCCAACTAGGGTTTTGCTGAGGAGGATCTCGGGATCTCGGAACGGGGCGGTCATACGGCGTCCTGACGGCGGCGGTGCGTCGTGGTCGAACAATTTTTCCTCCGGTACGAGGCTGACCTACTCCGGCGGGGTAACCGGAGACGGAATCCATGGTGAAAGTGAGAGGAGGAGGAGGGAGAAGTTCGTTGAAGGAAATAATGAAGTGTTGGGGAAAATTGGTAATTTCTCGTTATTTGTCGTCTTCTTGTTTTTTTTTTTAATTGGGGGTGAAAGGTTAGTTTCCTAAATTACAGGCCTGCGGTTAAAATTTGCTTCCACCAATAAAATTAGGCAAAAAAACAAAACATTCCGACTATAAAAAAAAATTAACTGTAGTGTATAATCATGTATTATATATTCATTTGTTTTCATATTTTGAAATTTGAACAATGTACATGACGTAGAAAAAAGAAAAAAATAAGAGAGAGATTATAATTTGGAAAAAAAAGTCATGATAGAACGAAGTAATTAATAAAGTTGTAAAAAGTTATTTCAAAAATAATATTTAAACAATTTAAATTAAAATTTGGTTTTTAGTTTATTTTTATTTGCACCGAATGGTACTTACTGTAATTCGTCAACTACTGTATGTCAGTGTTAAAAAAAGCTAAAATAATGGGCCCAATGGGCTATATTAATATCGGGTCAAGGACGGGTCAGAAACAACCCGATCGGATCTAAAATGGGCGCCTTCTTTTTCATTTTGATGGCAATCAATCAATCGACGCTTCTTTAGAGACAAACGCAATCGCCGATCCATTTACGAGCCGTCGTCGCTTTACACATATCAACAATCCTTATCCTCCAGTTTCCATTTCTAGATCGATCGAGATTGAAGGAGAGAAGATGCCTGGTTTAACATGTAACGCGTGTAACATGGAGTTCAAGGACGAAGAAGAGCGTAACCTTCATTACAAATCCGATTGGCACCGCTACAATCTCAAGCGCAAGGTCAATTTTCTGCTGTTTTCTCTAACCCAATTTGACCTCAGACTATTTTTGTATACTTTTTCCATTTTGCTGTCGAAATGATTTGTTTTAAGGTTATAGAATCGTTCTCTTGCAGGGGAAGAAAGTCTCTAGATTTTATATGAAATCTTGATTTGAAGCTTATCATAGATTTGGTTTCTTGTACGCATTTGAATCTTTTTGTATTTATGGAATTTTTGTTGTTAGGTGGCTGGAGTTCCTGGAGTTACAGAAGCCTTGTTTGAGGCTAGACAATCTGCTCTTGCTCTGGAGAAGAATAAATCAAATGAAGCTCCTATGCTTTATACTTGTGGAATCTGTGGTAAAGGTTACAGGAGTTCCAAGGCTCATGAGCAGCATCTTCAGTCCCGGAGCCATGTTTTGCGGGTTTCACAAGGCCCATCAATCAACGGAGAGGAGGATATAGCGATTATCAGGCAACTTCCTCGCCGTGTTCAACACAGGGGTTCCATTGATGATGATAGTGAAGATGAATGGGTGGAGGTTGATTCTGACGACGAATTGGCTGCTGAAGAAGCCTCACATTCGTTGTCTAAGTTGAATGTGATTGAGTCAGGATCTGCTGAAGATATGGATGATGATGGTGATGCAGACAAGTATGAGCTGGACCCAACCTGCTGTTTGATGTGTGACAAAACCCATAAGACCTTAGAGAGCTGTATGGTTCACATGCATAAGCACCATGGTTTCTTCATTCCCGATATCGAGTATCTCAAGGATCCTGAAGGGCTTCTCACTTACCTCGGTCTCAAGGTTTGGACTCATCAATTTACCATTCACTGTTCGTTGTTGTCAAGCTTTCAATTTCTTACTCCTATTTACTTATACATGGCTCATCACTCAGGTCAAGAGAGACTTCATGTGTCTATACTGCAATGAGCTGTGCCGTCCATTCAGCAGCTTAGAAGCTGTAAGAAAGCATATGGAAGCAAAGAGTCATTGCAAACTGCATTATGGTGATGGTGATGATGATGAAGATGCTGAACTAGAAGAGTTCTATGACTACAGCAGCAGGTTTCAACTCTCTTGTATCTTTGATTTTTCTTGTTCTCACCTCTATTCCTCTTTCTATGCCAAATCTTAATGCACCTTCCATTGGAATCTATGAATTGAGCAGCTATGTTGATGAAGCTGGGAAGCAGATTGTTGTAGCTGGTGAAACAGACAACACTGTAGAACTTGTTGGGGGTTCTGAGCTCCTGATCACGGAGAATTCCGAGAACACAAAAACGTCTAAAACTCTCGGGTCCCGTGAATTCATGCGTTACTACAGACAGAAGCCACACCCAACTTCTCAAAACAGCAGCCAGATAATGTCCTCTTTATCTTCAAGGTTTGTTTTCTCCAAACCCATTAGTCATCCAAACCTATTAAA
Organism: Arabidopsis lyrata subsp. lyrata; assembly: GCF_000004255.2. NCBI lineage: Eukaryota > Viridiplantae > Streptophyta > Magnoliopsida > Brassicales > Brassicaceae > Arabidopsis > Arabidopsis lyrata. The sequence goes on from NW_003302549.1 coordinate 4,345,325, forward strand.
CTAGCGAATCGGCAAGTTAATTTAAGGTTATTCTCACAAATGGCAAATTCTCAGGTACAAGAGTCTGGGTCTGAAGACGGTACCGTCAAAAGAGGAGACATTGAGGATGAAAGTGCGCAAGGAGATGAGTCAGAGAGGTGAGACAATGCGTACCAAGATCGGAGTGAAGAGTAATGTCATCAGAAACTTGCCCAATAATGTCCCATATTAGTTTCTGTCTATTGTCTAGTGTTGGATTGAATGATGATTTCATGTACTTTGAGTCTTTGACCAAGTTGTGTTGGTACTTTGGTAATAAGAGTTAGCTTTAAACAGAGTATGTTCACTGAAATAGAAAATGTTAAAATTGCTACACGAACGTTGACTTCTGATTTACTCTCAATATCTACATTGTTCAGAGATGCATGTAAAACAAAGAAGAGACCACGACAAAGGGTACTACAATATCCCAAAAAGGCTTTTAGTTTTGTTTTTGTACAAAGGCTGTGGCTGCGAGTAATGTCACAAGACAAACCTAAAATAAATTTATGTGTAGAAGGAAAAAGAAGAGAGAGAGGTCCAAAACCAAGAACACTGGCTACGAATAGGTTGGTCTGCTTCATTCGCTTCGCTTCATTTTCCAGCTGACTGAGAAAGAAAAGAAACATAAGAGATCCACAAGAAGATAGTACCAAAAGCATAGAAACAGAAAGTTAATTACCTAATTTTCATAGAAGCGGGTTCGACGCCTTCTTGAACTGCAAACCAGAAAAAATATGGCATCAAGCAATGTTTCTTAAGTAACCATCATATATAGCACAATAAAGCTACTAAACCAGGTCAACACCCTGAGCCACTATGCCAGAGATATCACACAATAGGACCTGATTTCGTCATTTAACCTGGCTCACCGGTAAGCCTCTAATATCAATGCAGAATAATCATATACTATGAAACTAAGAATGTACATCTCTGCAGAACGAAACAGTAACAAATTAGTGGTGTAAAGCAATAGATGGTTCTGACCTTTGGTGCATAGAGCTACTTCTGTTAGCTCCACTTGTGCTGATGAACTCATCATCGATCTCATCTACTCTATACTCCGGGAACTCTATGGATGCTACTGAGCTGTCATCAGAGTTGGAGTTTTCATAGCTAGAGCGGCGACTCCCTCTCCTGCTCTCGCTCATTCTTGATCTTCTTCGATTCCTGGCATTCCTTATATTGTCAAACATTTGGTACAGAATACAAGAGGTCCACCAGTTTCCTTCATTGTTAGGAACATCCTCAAATTCATCTCCAGTGTCATCATCTCCATATTCGATCACATAGTCCCCTAAAACCACTCCTCTTGGAACTTCGGAGTGAATTGTGCTCAACACGTCGATTATTTCAGACGACTGCTGGAAATTCTCCCAATCAAGCTTCCGTGCTGGATCAATTTCTGAAGGACGAGAATCCGGATGCTCTGACTGAGCATGTTTGCGAAGCTCCAAGTAAGTACCCATAAACCTGCATCTTTCTTCCTCACAGCAACGTTTTTTCTCATCAAGACGGACACGGGCTTCTTCTACAACAAGCCAGCCAGTAACTTCTCCTCTACACAGTGGACAAACGGGTTTGCAACTCTCTTCTAGAACCTTAGAGCGAGGTTCATCAGGGGCTGGAGGTGAATCAGTACCACAGGCGCTAATGAAACGATCCAAACAGTTAGAGTGAAGGTGATCAGTATTGCAGACAAAAGCACGGCAGCCGTTTTCGTAAGAAGAACACTGGAGAAGCACACCATTGTGAGGGAAATCCAAACAAATGGGACAAGTTAAATCATCCCAATTGAGAGTCAACTGAAACTCTTGGCTACAAAAGGTCTTAGCTTGAAGCCGCTTTTCACAAACATGTAGTTCCAGAGCCATAAGATCCGCAAAGGAAACAGATTATTCCAACTTATCGGGAAGGAACTAAGTATCTATAATCAGCAACCCTTGATGGAAGAAATCATTTCCCCGGAATCTGTTACTTGATAGTAGCTGCATATATGCATGTAAATAAGTATCCACAATCTTAAATCTGCTGCAAAAATATGAATGTAAAAAGACAATTCGATAAATGATAAAACCCCAAAACCAATACGATTCAGTCGCTGGTGAAACACGAAGAACCCAAAAGAGAGTGAGAATCGGATTCAAAATCAAACAATTTTTAGAAAACCGATCGCATAATCAAGAGCAGAAGAACCCTAGCCAAATTAGAAACGACAGATCCAAATCACCGAATTGGTAAGCAGTAAGCAAACGAAATCGAAGAAAAAGAGAACGAAATCGAAGAAGCTGACCTGAGATTGAAAGTTACAAAGGAAGTGGAAGAAGGGCGATGATGGGGTTTGCTTGTGGGGATAGTGTATCGCAGTTGGTAGCCTCCTTTTTCTCTCTCTCTCCTACTCTCTCTCAATCCCCATATCCATTTTTACCTTTTCAATACATTATTAGAGCTATTTTTAATATCATTAATATTATTATCTAAAATATTATGTGACGACTTTTTACTTTCGAGTTTCAAGTAATAAAATATGCTACAGGTTAGTCTTTCAAAAAAAGTACATATAAGGTCCGAATGGTAACCGCGGTTTTTGTTGTGCGGAGAAAGCGGTATGACAGTGCGGTACGGTTCAACTGCGGTACGTGCGGTATGCGGAACAAATGCGGTTTTTGTAAATAAGCGGTACGAAATAATGTTTGATTGGTAAAAAACAAAAAGCGGTGCGGGATATACATTGTAGTTAAATAATTTTAATTAAACATTCAAATATGTATATATATATATATATATATATTAAATAAAAAATTTCATAATAAACAATATGATACAACAGAAAAATATTTTTCGAATATTTTTTAACTAATTATTTAAATACATGTGGTTTTTTATAAATATTTTAAGTATTTAAACATAATTTAAATAAATATGGTGATACAATTATATATCATATATTTGAAAAAACCAATATGACAAAGAAATAAAACAAACCAAAAATAACATGTATAATTAAATAAATGGTTAATACAAGTTCTATTTTTTAAATTACACATATCTCTATAGACTGTAGATACCACATAACGCAAACACATCAAATAGGATGTGAATTTACTGTAGCGGGCCAACTACAATATTTACAAACAAAATTGAACCGCACTCACAACCCAAAAAATAAAAAGAAACGTCCCGCACTTGTAATATTTTGTTGATTGGTAACATATCAATGGGTCCCATGAAAAACGTCCCGCAGTTCTGAAATCCGCCGTCTCCATTCACCCCCTAAATTTGAATATTTGATTTGCAGCTGATGACTGGAAAATATTTTATTGTGATTTATGAGAAGAAAATTTCCTACATCTGATTTATAAACTTTTGTTTGTGGTTTATTTAATAGGGTTTGTTAGAATTATTTGAGCTATAATTTTCAATTCTATATCGAGTAAAAATGATTTTACTTTATATTTGTTAACTATTGTCTGAGTAACAAATATTTTGATTTAGGAAATAAATCAACAAATTCATCTTGCAAGCTTTGACTAGTTTTTATTGTTTTTCTTATGCTTTTTTTTTTAATTGGTTTGCTTGAATATCAAATTATCGAAATTAAGCAAAACTTCTTTTTTTCCACTTTCTTATTAAACTCGTTAAAATAAAAATAATAATAAATTTTTGACAAACAAAAGAAGATTGGAATTAAAAATTCTAAGTTTGTTGTATTTGACAGTTATTTCTTAGTGGAGTAATAATTCCCAAAAACAAACAAAAGATAAAGGGTAAAAACGATCGCTAAAATAGGGTCCGGGTAACCAGCCCATTAATTCAAATTGGGCTTAACTTAAGGCCCACGTGAAATAAATGGAAACTAGAAAAAAGGAAAGTTATGTTAACTAAAAAAAGGAAACTAGGCGTTACAAAAAAAAAAAAGGAAATCAGCCAGCTGGCACCGCCGTGAGTAGTGTTTTATAAAAAGGGGAAAGCTTATCAGAGAGAGTCAGAATTTGTTTTGCCTTCTTCTTTCTCTGTTTGTCATATTTCTCTCGATCGCTATATCATAACATCATAACGGAAGACGATTTGTAGAATGTAAGAATTCTTCCGATTCTCTTGATTTCTAGGGTTGTTTTATATTTTAACTATTAATCAGTTCTTTCTCTGTTTCGCATGTTTCTCTCTATCGGATCATTCATGATCGAAGAAGTTTTGTAGCGATAATCACTGTAAGAATTCTTCTCTCTTGATTTCTAGGGTTACTAAACTTCATTATTATCAGTTTTTTTTTTTTGTTCTGTTCTTTTGGTTTTCTGTTCGTTTTGAAGCGGCTTGGATAATTTGAAAACCAAACGAATCGCGACTCTGCGTTTCAAAGTTTTCTGAGAATTATTACAAGTTCGTTCTTCTTCTTTTTTTGTGTTACTTGATTCTGTTTAAGAGGGTTTGGTTTCCGTTTTTTGTTTTGCTTTTGTAGCGCTTTCGATACTTTGATAAAGCGTGAAATTGTTGCGATCGGTTGTGGTTTATTGCTCTGCGTTTTTCTGTTTTGTTTTTGTTAGATTTCTTCCTTGTTTTGTTTTTTTTTCAAAATCCAAGAGAGATCATATGCAGACACTCAACTATTAGTGTTCTGTCAGATTCTTTCTTGGGGACATTGTCCCGTCGAGTTGGCTTATGAGGGATTTTTGACCTGAGACTGAAAACCGATCCTTTACCCACGGCTTATTATTTTGACAAATATACTTGGGATTGGTTTCAGGTTACTGGTCAAAGATCAAGTTACCCACGGCTTAAAAAAGTCTTTAGACAGAGACTTGAGTTTCCAAAAAACCAATCCTTTAGACAAAACACTGGATTGGGTTATGTTTGGTGCAAGGAAAATGGTACCATACGGCTTAAAACTTTAGCCTTTAGACTGAGACTTGAGACTGAACATTGATCCTTCTTGGTACCCACGGCTTGAAAATCTCTAGACATATGGATCATGTTCGGTTTCTTGTTTCAGTCTATAGACAAAGAAATAGTTACCCACGGCTTAAAAAAAGTCTTTAGACAGAGACTTGAGGTTCTAAAAACCAATCCTTTCGACACAAGATTGGATTGGGTTATGTTTGGTGGAATGAAAATGGTACCCACGGCTTCAAACTTTAGTCTTTAGACTGAGACTGATTCTGAACTTTGATCCCTTCTTGGTACCCACGGCTTTAAAATCTTTAGACATATGGATCATGTTTGGTTTCTTGTTTCAGTCTTTAGACAAAGAACAGTTACCCACGGCTTAAAAAGTCTTTAGACAGAGACTTGAGGTTCTAAAAACCAATCCTTTAGCCAAAAGATTGGATTGGGTTATGTTTGGTGGGATGAAAATGGTACCCACGGCTTCAAAATTTAGTCTTTAGACTGAGACTGATTCTGAACACTGATCCTTCTTGGTACCCACGGCTTGAAAATCTCTAGACAATATGGATCATGTTCGGTTTCTTTTTTCAGTCTTTAGACAAAAAAATAGTTACCCACGGCTTAAAAATTGTCTTTAGACAGAGACTTGAGGTTCTAAAAACCAATCCTTTAGACACAAGATTGGATTGGGTTATGTTTGGTGGAAGGAAAATGGTACCCACGGCTTCAAACTTTTGTCTTTAGACTGAGACTGATTCTGAACTTTGATCCCTTCTTGGTACCCACGGCTTGAAAATCTTTAGACATATGGATCATGTTTGGTTTCTTGTTTCAGTCTTTAGACAAAGAACAGTTACCCACGGCTTAAAAAAGTCTTTAGACAGAGACTTAAGGTTCTAAAAACCAATCCTTTAGCCAAAAGATTGGATTGGGTTATGTTTGGTGGAAGGAAAATGGTACCCACGGCTTCAAACATAAGTCTTTAGACTGAGACTGATTCTGAACATTGATCCTTCTTGGTACCCACGGCTTGAAAATCTCTAGACATATGGATCATGTTCGGTTTCTTTTTTCAGTCTTTAGACAAAGAAACAGTTACCCACGGCTTAAAAAAGTCTTTAGACAGAGACTTAAGGTTCTAAAAACCAGTCCTTTAGACACAAGATTGGATTGGGATATGTTTGGTGGAAGGAAAATGGTACCCACGGCTTCAAACTTTTGTCTTTAGACTGAGACTTATTCTGAACATTGATCCCTTCTTGGTACCCACGGCTTGAAATGTTTTAGACATATGGATCATGTTCGGTTTCTTGTTTCAGTCTTTAGACAAACATCAAGTTACCCATGGCTTAAAAAAGTCTTTAGACAGAGACTTGAGGTTCTAAAAACCAATCCTTTAGACAAAAGATTGGATTGGATCATGTTTGGTTAAAGGAAAATGGTACCCACGGCTTCAAACTTTAATCTTTAGACTGAGACTGAGACTGAACATTGATCCTCCTTGGTACCCACGGCTTTAAAATCACTAGACATATGGATCATGTTCGGTTTCTTGTTTCAGTCTTTAGACAACAGTTACACACGGCTTTAAAAATGACGTCTTTAGACAGAGACTTGAGGGACAAAACACTGGATTGGGTTATGTTTGGTGCTAGGAAAATGGTACCATACGGCTTAAAACTTTAAGTCTTTAGACTGAGACTTGAGACTGAACATTGATCCTTCTTCGTACCCACGGCTTGAAAATCACTAGACATATGGATCATGTTTGGTTTCTTGTTTCAGTCTTTAGATAAAGAAACACCCACGGCTTAAAACATTATAAGTCTTTAGACAGAGACTTATAATTTTAAACAATGGAAACTTGTATAATAAATATACAAGACGATGTTAATCTAACCGGATTTTGGATCCCGTCATTGATCGTTAGCGATTCCACAAATTCAACTTGTTTTCACATCCTTATGTAGATTTAGCATACAAGTTTCTGTTGAAAAAAATAAATACAAGATTCTTATGTTGGTTGATGGAAAATGGTACCCACAGCTTCAAACTTTGGACTGAGACTTGAGACTGAACATTGATCCTTCTTGGTACCCACGGCTTGAAAATTTATAGACATATGGAACATGTTTGGTTTCTTTTTTCAGTCTTTAGAGTTTAGAGCATCCACAATGGTGCATGTGGGAGTATGGGTGTGAGTGGTGATTTATTAATAAAATAATGTAAGGGTGTGAAGATTGAGTGCTGATTTATTAATAAAATAATGTGGGAGTATGGGTGTGAGTGGTGATTTTTCTATGTCAAAAAATCGGAACCAACAAAACAAAGACACATGTCCCTCACAACCGAGTGTAAACTAACACTCGAATACCAACTCCAAACTTACTGTTCTCTTATTTGTGTATATTTTAATAGTCACACCCACACAAAAAATAGATCGTTGTGTATGGTCTTAGAGAAAGAAACAGTTACCTACGGATTAAAAAAGTCTTTAGACAAAGACTTGAGGTTCGAAATAACCAATCCTTTAGACAAAAGATTGGATTGGGTTATGTTTGGTTGAAGGGAAATGGTACCCACGGCTTCAAACTTTAGTCTTTACTCTGAGGCTTGAGATTCGAACATTGATCCTTCTTGGTACCCACGGCTTGAAAATCTGTAGACATATGGATCATCTTCGGTTTATTTTTTCAGTCTTTAGACAAAGAAATAGTTACCCACGACTTAAAAAAGTCTTTAGGCAGAGACTTAAGGTTCTAAAAACCAATCCTTTAGACACAAGATTGGATTGGGTTATGTTTGGTGGAAGGAAAATGGTACCCACGGCTTCAAACTTGGAAAATGGTACCCACGGCTTCAAACTTTTGTCTTTAGACTGAGACTTATTCTGAACATTGATCCCTTCTTGGTACCCACGGCTTGAAATTTTTTAGACATATGGATCATGTTCGGTTTCTTGTTTCAGTCTTTAGACAAACATCAAGTGACCCATGGCTTAAAAAAGTCTTTAGACAGAGACTTGAGGTTCGAAAAAAGCAACCTTTAGACAAAAGATTGGATTGAGTTGTGTTTAGTGGAATGAAAATGATACCCACGGCTTGATCTACAAGATGATGTTAAACTAACCGGATTTTGGATCCTGTCATTGATCGTTAGCGATTCCACAAATTCAACTTGTTTTTGCATCGTTACGTAGATTTAGCATACAAGAATCCATTGAAAACAAAAAACATACAAGTTTCTTATATTTTAAGAAAAGAGTTCCAATTTGTTTCCATACGTTTAGTTACGAAGCTTGTAAAAGGGTTCGTAGATGTGTGGATTAGTGTACAATTTGTATGAATACATGGTTCAATTTTTAAGATTAGAAAGATCAGTTAGGATCAAAGGAAGATTAAAGGGGATAATGGAAGATTCAAGATTGAAAGCAGAAAAGGAGAGGTCAATCAAAATAAAAGAATATATGTTGCTCTTTTTGTTTGTTATGGGATCAGCCAATCAATATTTCACCCACTTGCTAATATGTAAAAGACAGACAAAAAGAGTAACAGTGAAGATGATGGTTGTGATGTAATGAAATCTATGCCGTTTAAGAAAAGAGAGTATCAATTAGCTGAGCTTTGTAAACTAAGAATGAACAAGTTCCAAAATAATTAGATCCAAAAGATCTTCCAATGGAGCTTGGTTGTGAAAATGCTAACTGAGATTTCTCCAACATGCACCCATTGTTGCAAAAGCTTTCCCTGCGATTTTATACAAACATACAAACAAAATGTCACCATAATGTATGAATGTTTGTTCACCACGACAATGGTTTTAGGTTCTTTACCTCGTGGTATCGAGTAACCATGTGGCTATGCCTTTTCTTCTGTTAGAAGGTGAGACCCAAATCGCTCTAATCCCACAAACAGCCGGTTTAGCTTCTTCCTCGCATACTATTGCTCCGCAGTCTAATCTATCATCTGATGCTCGACATCTTTTAGATACTTCTCTTTGTAACACAATGTTTCCAAACTGAATGGAGGTTGAAGGCGAGGAGGTGCTCTCTTTTTGTAACTGTCTTTCATCATCAGGAGAAGGTATGAGCTTAAATGCTTCCTTAATTGGTTCTGCAACTAGACATCCAGAGATCCTCTGAGAGGATATGAATAGATAAACCTACACATAACAAGGTAGTTCTTGAAATAACTGAGGAAAGTAATTACAGGTTATATCATCTTTCTTGTGAATTTGTTGAATGATGCCATATAAAGAAATTAAAGAAACTCCTCTTTTCAGGGAATCAGATTTCTTGTTTGATTTCAATGCTAGTCATAGACATGGAAGGAATCAGACTAAGTCGAAGTTTTCCTCTTTTAAGTTGACCATAGTAGAGCAAGTATTCACCATGCTTCCCAACAAGTTGTATCAAATGCCAATTGGCTCAATATAGTAGACATCAACATACTAAAAAACACTCATGAGCTATGGAATATATCCGCAAATGACTGTTAAGACGTGGAAACAGGCTCATACCTTACAATGTTGGTGAAGAATCCAATCCTCACCTAACTCGACTTCCATCATTTTCACAACCTCTTGCACCTGCAATTACAAAAGATCCATCGTTTAGGTCCTCTAAACGAAGAACCGGTACCATAAACAGGGCAAGTTGAATTGTGAAAAGAATGGACCTTGTTTCTATGTGCAGGGGAATCATTTTCTGAAACCATAATGATGCGGTTCTTGTTGAACGAAGGCGATGTGAACGCTTTCTCGTTCTGCCAACCCTGAGACCAATTCAAAAAAAACAACAATCAATCTAATAACCTCTACAATAATCAAAGAAACAGCTATCTTCTTGAGCTTAAAATGGGATCCTAACCTTAAAAGGGAGTCCATACATATAGTCCTTGTGAAAACTTTGATGGTTCTTCTCGTCTAATTCATCTCCAGGAGCATACTTAGCTCCACATTGTGGGCAATGTCTGAGAAGAAAATCAGATTGGCCCAACTCTAAGTGGAATTGCGTATAATTGCGCTTCTTTTTGAGATTTTTAGGTACAGAGGAAGATCCTTTCTTCAGTGGCTTCCCGATGCATCCTTTAAGCACTTGACTTCTGAATACCCAAAAATAAGTGACACACAAACAGAAACCCAATTAATAATGGCTGCAAGATTAAATCAAAGGGATTTGCTTTAAGAAAACCCAGAAAATCAGGGTCGCTTATTTTCGATTCATCTGAAGAAAACAAATAATGTAGAAATTCTCGAAGAACCTAAAGAGAAGAAAAACCGCCAAAGATGATCGATTTACCTATCGGGAATCGCAGATCGACGCTGGTAGGTGTTGACGATGGCGTTCCGATTGTTCTCCCAGACAGCTAAACCATCGTCTGCGTCTGTTGTTACTGAGGCAGCGATAGAAGAAGAAGAGGGCTTGAAGAAAGAATTGATTTTTGCTTGCATCGTACAGAGAGAGCTCGAATCCTTCTTAGGTCTGTGTTTGTTTTCCCCTTTACTTCTCTGATTTTGGCGCCTATGGATTGAATTTTTTGGCGCTAATGAAATTTTTTTGTTTTTTGCCGATTCCTACCTAAACTTATGTAAACCAAAGAAACCAGAAAATGACATTGGATAATTGATGGGCCATTTTGTGTAATTGCATAACTCAAGATCATTCCAATTTAGTTCCAACGCCATAAGTGGAAAAATACGGCATGTGAGGCCAGGAGACAATTCATTCGAGTCCAGATTGTGAATCAGTGTTGTGTTGTGAGAACATTACAGCTTTGATTTGATGACGTCGATTGATGTTTGGATATCCAACTACATTAGACAACGTCCAAAATAAAAAAGAGCAGCAAGTGAAGTATAGTTTGTGTGTGTTTTTTATATAATTACATGTATGGATTGGTGTATAACAACAATGTGTGCATCGATATTAATCTACGCTTTTCTTCTCCATCTACTCCCTGTACTATATTTACCTCTTTCCTCTTCAAAAAGAGCCAAAAAAAGTAAGTGAGAAGCCGATTCATCATCTGTCTGATAACACCGAGTTGCTCCATGACAACACAAAATCTCGGAAAACATTCGGTAAATCTGCATTCAAAACACAAGGAACCAAATTCTTCAGAATCATACAAAACTACTTGCTAACTGCTAGCTAAATCAATGGCCCAAGGTGAAATTTTTGCCCATCGGTGCTTTCATGTCTTGTTATGTTAAGAATGCATATCTGTGATAGTCTTTTCTCTCCACAAGGCTTTATTTGGTGCAAAAGCTTTTATTATTTGAATGATAGATGAAGACAAAATTAAAAGAAAGAAAGCAAAATGGGGTTTTCCCTTTCTATTACCTCGCACGACTTCCATGGCCAGTGTGGGAATATCTACTTCGTCTTCAACCAATCTGTATACGTCCACAAGCTGAAAGAACAAATGTAAAGTTAGTGCTTTAGAGTGTCAATGGGGATGATAAGTGCTACAGATATAAATCTGGTTGACGTGAGATGTATGAACAAACCTCTTCTACGTGAAGCTTCGAGTCCTCTGTGAGCGCAAGAATAAGTTTCCTGCGGATGCCTTCGTCAAGGAGGAAAAGACGAGCTCCGTCCTTAATGGTATCTGTCAAGTCAAGCTTACTCTCCCTGAAAGTTTCATGAGTAAAATACGGATTTAGAATTCAAGCTTCCCAGGGTGAACGAGTGAGAGATTTTGGGAGCAATGCTTATATAGAACTCGGTTACTTACACACGCTTTACTCGTAGATTAGGATTGCTACTCATTTTGGCAACGTTTTCCTTTGCAAGTGATAAAAGGTTTTCCAGCCTTTTCCATTGGAAAACACCATCTTTGAATAGAACCTGAAATGCGGTGGCAACAAGAGCTCTGATTTCAGCTGATGCGGATAACAGTTCACCATAGCATATATGAAACTAAATCAGAATTATCAATCAACCTGTATCAAGCGTTCCCGAAGTGCAGGATTTGGATCCGTTAGGAGCCGTTTTGCTACATATGGATAAGCAACCTAGATAAAAAGTTAGCTTTTAGTGTGGAAAGGGAAATATGGGTGAACATATAGCTAGTGTCTGCTCACTTCAGGATTTACATGTCAGCTAAATCCTAAATTTGAAAAGAAAAAAATCAAAATATTAAACGTGACTTCACCTCTAGAAATTTAAAATCAGGCTTCAGCGTGAAACATATACCCTCCTGAGTAAGCAGAGAACGAATAACAAGAGAGAACCGCTCCGGGATACGGATGGGAAAGTCGTACACAAGCTTGTTAAATTGGCCTGCAATGAAAAACGTGACACCATTTCTTCATATGTGCAAGGGGTGCTCAGTAAACAAAAGAAACTTGCTTAAGGAAAGCAATCTATCAAGTACCTGTAACACTACGGAAATTGAAATCTGCAAGTCCTTTCCCTGCAGAGTTCTGCCATATGGCTTCTAAAGCTGGAACGATAGGAGAAACATCAGTATCCTTGGCCAAGAACCCAAGCCTAGTGAAATCATTTGCCATCTCCCCATAGTCCTCATTAACCGCATGGACAACAGCATCAATCAAAATTTGCTTGTTTTGCTGAGAAAAAAAAAAAGATTTACTTTGGACTATGAATAACAAGTCTCTATATACAGATGTGATAATCACTATAGGAAGGGACATAACCTAGCTACTAAAGGTTACTAGATACCGTGGAACCATTAAACTCAAGTTACCTGACTCAGTACAGCAACATTACCGAAGTCCACATAAGCAATACGCCCATCTTGCATTGCAAAGATATTTCCAGGATGTGGATCTCCATGGAACAATCCAAATTCTAACAGCTGCCTTAAAGCAGCACTTACGCCAACAGTCAAGAATCCATTTAAATCAATCCCCGCATCCTTGATGGCCTGAGTACATTTAGTAAGAGTCAGTATCAGAGTGGACTTTAATTTTGACTTTTTAGGAGGGTATAGAGGAAATTTATGTTGGCCCCCTTTTTGAAAGTCAACCTGTGGGTCAGTGCACCGAATACCATCAATCCACTCCATTACCAGAACCCGAGGACCACAAAGATTCTTGTATACTCCAGGAATTTTGACTGTGGGGTCATCTTTGAAGTTCTCCAGAAAGTCTTCAATGTTTCTGGCTTCCTGTAGGCAAGAACTTAAGGTTAACCAGGATTATATAAAGACTCATCATTTCAGATCATCAACACAGAAGAACGCATAGAGTGAAATTGAGAAGTATATGAGATACCAAGGTGTAGTCAAGCTCCTCCAGAAGCTTTTCTCCAAATTCATCAACTATTAGCTCTGCGTTGCAACCCAGTTTCTGTAGACTAAAGCCATTTAAGAATGAGGCGAGGGTTCGGAAAAGAAAGAGATCCCGGTAAATTATGGGCTCTATTTGTGGTCTCTGCACCTGCATATGCATAAAAAAAAAATGTCAAATCCAACCTTTAAAACAGTTTCAGTTTGATAAGCCTGTATGAACTCTGTAGCCACAGTATAAGTTTCCATTTAGAAGAACCTTGATAGCAACATCCTCTCCAGTGGCACGTAGAGTAGCTCGATAAACTTGTCCCAAGCTTGCAGCTGCTATTGTTTCTGAAGAAATCTTGCTAAATATGGCCTCAAGAGGTTGGCCTAACTCTTCCTCGATGATATTGAAAGCAACCTACAAAGTCCTTCACCACTTAGCTTCACACGACAATGGCAAATGATAATAAGAAAAATATCTTGCTCTACAAATTCCCCAAAAAGATAAGACATTTTACCTCGTTGGGGAATGGAGGAACATCATCTTGGAGAATGCAGAGCTCGTTCATGTAGTCTTCACGGATGATATCAGGCCTATTTGCCAGAACCTGCCCCCCCCATGTAACAGATATTAGAGAAGATAACTTTGAGAACCCGGTTAATGCCATTTTCTAACAAATAAGATGGATCCACATACTTGTCCAGCTTTGATAAATGAAGGCCCCAAGTTGCACAAAAGGTTCCTAAGCTGGCGAGCACGAAAGGGGACAACTTCCTCGTCCCTTCCAACCAAAAAATCATACATTAAGGTAGACCAATACAACCCAAGAGTCCAAACAATCTCCACACCCCTTGAAACTAGAGAGACGACTGCTCCTCTTGATTCCAGCACTTTACTCCTCACCTGATCACCAGTAAATTCCAATTCAAACAATCAACAACAACATAGATTCCACCTAAGACACAAGACTCAAGTAAATGCCAAGAAGAACCAGCTCAATAAGTGAATCAACAAATTGCAACAGAGCTAAAAGAAATTGAAATTGACTGAAACTAACGCATAAATCGAGCTAGAAACAGAAACAGGTTAAAGAAGCAAATCATACAGTCTCCGGAGAATACTTTCGGAATGGAACGCAAACGCCTCGCTCGATATCCAGCTGCTCAAGCGCGGAGTTCGATTTCCCTACTCGAATACCTCTCTCCACCCCGCTCATCGCCGTTGTCATTACCGAAGCATCCGTCGAATTTCGACCACCAACATCCGTCGCCGCCGCAGTAACTGAAAAATTAGAAGTCCGTACAGCCGAGAACGTCCTGCTCCGCCGCAACTCCACGGCGTTGAGAGATCGCAAAAGAGCATCTCTCCGATCAAGAAGAGCGCGATTTATTCTCCGATGACGCTGATTTAAGGAGAAATTAGGGTTTACTAAACTATTGCAGTGGATTGACTCCATGGATGATGAGCTACGGAGGATGATGAGCTACGGAGAAGCGAACAGTGGATACGTTTCCGTTGGACGACAAACTATTAATTACCGAAAATGGAATAAATCGACTACCAACCACATAAGATAATAATTATTTTTTGTTTTTATCTTTTATTTCCTGGAAAGTAAAAGAACCTTATCTTCAAAAAGCCACAATAGATGTAATCTGTAGCAAATCGACCCCAAAACTTTTTGTTGTTTCTTTCTACATCCCACTTTTTTTTTTGTTGGTTTGTATACGATACGTGATAGTATTTGGCGTCAAGCAGAGAAGAAGCTGCGATCGAGGAAAGTCTTGTGTGGCCAAGAAAGGTGCAACGTTTTGGCAACTAAACAATACATGTTCGTATGGTAATTGACTACTTACAATTGAATGAATGATATTATACCAACGGATACTAATATTTAACAACAAAATTACCATTATTAATTTGATAATTAAAACTTTTTTTTTTTTTTTTTTTTTTTTTTTAAATATTTTATTAAAACCACCCTAACGGGCTTGGGCCGAAGCCTACACACAAACCAATCCAGTTACAAAAAGGTAAATCGGCATCTCGCCGGAAAAAGAAGAAAAGCTCGCCCCTTGTTGATAGACGCTCGTAGAGCAACCGGAGCCTTAAATCTGGCAGATTCAAGACCCACCGCTTCGTGGCCGCGTCAGAAAATCGACTACCACCGACGGAAGAATCTGGTTTCCGTCAGAAGAGTCTCTCCTCCGACGCACCAACCCGCCACAAGCCTCCCAGAAAGCTAGTCACTCCAACGCAGCGCATCGACGGAGTCGGATCCCGACCTAGCAACCCGACCCACTGGGAGGTAACCCTTTTCTCCCAAAACCGGTAACACCAAAAAACCTGAATCTTCACGCATCGATCCGGACCGGTGGAGACCAGAAGCGGCGGATCTAGAGAACGTTGGCTCGCCGTGAACCTCTAAACCCGAACCCCGCATCAGCCCTCTAAGATCCAAACAGATCCACAGCTAACCACCGCGTCGGACAACGAACCCCCCTTATCCCCTCCAACTTCCGCCGTGGACGCAGCAACTAGATCGACGGGTGAGCCTGAGGCGCATTGCAGCATCTCCCGGCGTCCTCAACCGCGAGACCACCGCTGCAAAACTCCTCATCCGTCAGAACCAGGGCCACAACCACATCAGAGAGGAAACACCACACCGCCGTTGACGGAGATACGCTCCGACTCACTCCTGGACCGCCTTGGAGAAGCCTCGAACCGAAGATTGAAGAGCAGAACGGAACGAAAGAACCCTAGATCTGGTTGCCGGAAATCGTCTTCAAGAGAGAGAGAAATGCACAGCTATCGAGGCAACGATTGGGCCGTATCTCTTGATAATTAAAACTTACTCGAATCTTTTTTTAGGTTTTATAACAATGATATAAGTAATGAAAATATTTTGTAAATTAAAATGACTTCAGGTTCGTATTCTTATACCATTGATATATCCCACTACAATTACAAAGTGTGGGTGGCGCCATTTCCTCTAATACTCTAAACGTACGGTCCCAGAGGAATCTCTTGTCCTCAAAAAAGTCAACGATTACTTAGAAGGACTTCTTTTGCTTTCATTCATGTATGATCATGAAAATTAGTTCAATTTCTTATCGTAAATCAGGATTCTGCACCTGTTTTCTCTATGTATTTGTAGTTTGTTCATTGTTCTGCCTCCGTCTTAGATTGTTCTATGTTTTTCTCATATACATTTTCCTAGGTTCACTAATGTCATCTTGATTCAGATTTTCCAAACATTATCATCACCTTGCTTGAAAAAATGTCTCTGTTATCAAACTTAAATAAGATGCTTAGTCATTCGAAGTTTGAATCACAAACATTATAATAGTGTCTTGTGTAAGAAAATGTTATGTTTTTATCTAGAAGAGTAGAGCATTTCTCTAACGCTTGCGAGCGTCGACAAACACAGTCTATATAGGTTAATACACCAACGAACAATAAGAACCACTCTTATAGAAACCGCCTGTTTTACATGCATGCTCTACAAATTAATCTAAGCTTTATCAGATATGTTCACGTTAGCATTTAGGGATTGTACCGTCGATAAACCCTAATTTGTTGTGAACATTTAACGCCATCCTCACAGATCTGCATTATGCGCCATGAGTGAAAATCAGCTCCAGTTGTGAGACGATCTACTACAAGTTGCAATCCAGCATGATCTGAGGTATGTAGAAAGAACGGATTATCATATTGATCAAGATTCTGTCGATTTAAATCACAGTGAGCTTGAGACGGAGGATGATTTCCAGAAATTGCATCAAGAAACGATGGACGAATTGGTGTTAATCCCATTTTGTGTGAATCAAACGATGAAAGAAATTACTCCAAAGAATGATTGAAAGAGGAAGAATCGAAAGCAATAAGGTCAAGAAAAAACGAAGAAAGAACTCAGAAATCATCTACGAACACGAATTGAAGAATCGCAAAGACGATGATGCAACAGAAATCGAAAGAAGAAAAGAGAAGATGAATGATCGGAGAAGCAATCGAAGAAGCGCTCATGATCGAAGACGCTTTGATACCATATCAAGATCTTCTCCGTAACAAACTAAAGGAGAAGAAGAAGATGAAGATGAATAACAGAAATTAAAATTGCTAATTTTCTCATTAATCACAATGTATTACAAGGTTTAGTATTTATATATGACTATACTCTGATGCTAACATACACATTAGTAAAATGCTAACGTGTACTATATTGAATATCTGATAAGCTTCGTTTTGATATCATCTACTTATTAAAAATTTAATGTCATTCTCCATGATTTATTTATAGGTCACCGTAAACATTGATTCACACAAATATAAAACGATATTCCAAGAACTAAACATAAAACATGTAATTTCCATTATGTGGATTCTAAATCTGAAATAACGATTATTGTGCGTTAAGTGTAGAATAAGTGGTGCCATTAAAATGGTGAATAGTGTGATAAATTAGCTTTTCAACCAATTTTCCTTAGCAATTAGGATAACAAGGAAAAAGAAAAAGAAAAAAAAAAACTAAGATAGCTAGCAAGGATAAACAAACAAAAGTAATTATTTTCCACGTAAAATGTGTCACACATAAGTTTAATTTCTTAAAACAAAAATAAAAATCCAATGGGGCGTTTTCTTAATATGTTTGATAACCATATTACTGAAATTAAAATCTCATTTGTAAGAAAAAAGTGTGTCGGATGAATTGGGTTAATTTAGCTGAGTACATAGTTCAAAAAAAAAAAAAAAAAAAACTGTAAGTAAACCAATAGACAAATAACGATTCTGGACGATGGGATTTGCTAAAATTCTTTGGCAGAAAGCTACATATCCCTTGAGAAATCAATAACTCCCATAATGTCATTAAAAAGAAGATGAATAAAAAGAGGTCCCGAATATAAAGACCGTGTGAGAGACGAAGAAAAGAAAGGATATGGTGCGAATTTATTTGGGAAAAAGAAGAAGTGACGACGTGGGGGTAATGGGCAATGGGGAATCGACACGTGCCCACACATTCCGTGTAAAAAAAGTTTTTTAGGTGTCACGTGCGCCCATCATATGAATCTATGACAAAGTGGGGAAATGAGCAATGGGGAATCGACACGTATGAAAGTTGGGTAGAGAAGTTGGGAATGTCACGTGCGCCCATCATTTTATCCGTTTTTCCCAAACCTTTGGGGGCCCTTCTCTAATTGTATACCTTTTGACTTTCCTTCTTTAGATTTTGGTCGTACTTGAAAATTATATTTATATCATATATACGTGTAAAAAAAAAAAAAAAATTATATCATATATATATATATTGTTTTAATTTGTATACATTTTTTTTTTAATCAAACGATCTAAGAAAAAAAAAACTTAAAAAATTAGATAATATGACTATGATTTTAAATTTTCTAAAATTTATTAATTTCCCATGTTACTTGTTCGATACTCAAATATGTGATGATCAATCAATTGATTATCAAAAAATTTACAGCTAGTAGACTGTTGTTTGAAATTTTTTGTTCTAAAATTGATTGCAAAAACTTAACTGTAGTTTTTCTTTGTGATACTCATTACTGGTTTTAAAAAACAACAAAACATTAGTATTTTTCCATGGAAAATGGTTTAATCCCTTAATTATATTCATAATAGTTTTGGTTAAAAAATACTAATCGAGCTGTATACGAATAGTATGTCAAAAAAATTTGGATAGAACAAATTTGTTCACATATTATGTATATCTGCATTTCATGAGTATATTTGATTTAATTATTTACTTATATTCCAGGCATCATTTATATTATTTGGCTGACCAAATTATGATATATATTCTTTTCCGATCGATTCCATATCTCAAGAGAAGTTGACAACATGATACAATTTCATTAAAATCACAAAATAATACAAGTTATTAAAATTGCTATAGCTTGAACCCACCCCAATCGACCAAGACAAAACACGTACATTAAATGCATGTGAAGTAAAATAAACCAAGAACAAAAACACTCAACGACAAAGTAAAAACCTGCATATATATACATGATAGATATATCATCTGCGGCGATGATCGGGAAACCATAATGAACCAGTTTTTGGATGATCGACTACTACATGTCTCGGACATGGAAGACGTTAGGGTTCTTGACGACGATATCATACATATGAATAGAGTTAAACTTGGAGAAGTCACGAGGGAGAGAGATGAGATCGATCGAAGTTCTCTTGTGGAACTGGAGCAGATGATCGGTGTTGTCTCCACTGTAGTACCTCTCCCACCCAAGATTCTTCAAGATCTTCTCAAGTGATCCGTACGAAGAGACAACCTCGCTGGTCGGAAGATGGACGAGAATTTTCCTCCTCATCCTCTGCTGCTGGTTACCACCGGAAGAGGATGATTCCGACGAATCTCCGGCGGATTGGTTGTAAGGATTCTCCACCAGCCTCATGACTCCGTTTTTGTTGAACACCCACACACCAGACATTGTTGATGTTGTTATCTATTTATGATTTTACGAGCTAGCTAGCTATAGGGTTTTTTTTTTTTGGGTGTTCAAAAATGAGTTTGTTAATTTTTGGTGATGTCGAGGGCTATATATATATATATATATATATATATATATATATATATATATGTTAGTAAAGGGGTGTGTAGAGACTGACAAGTATATTATGAATATATATATATATATTAAATGCAGAATTCCAGAATTTTCGAAAAGGAAGAATCTTATCTATCAATCTTCCACCAATTTATTTATCATATTTGGACACAAGAGCATAACTCAAAATCCGTAAAACCAAAGCTATTGTTCTGATTCGAAACTATATAGCTATTGTTAAATACTTATTATATAACATTATTTCGATCGTCATATTTGGGACGTAAGAAATGCCATATCTTTTCTATGGAAATTGGTTGAAAGAAGGTTATACTTTTTCTTTGGTCTTTAAAGAATGTTATACTTATTCCGATATGCAAGGAGATAAATAAATCAAAATTAGCGTAGGAAATGATTTAGTTTGAGTGTTAGAATATTAAAAATCATGTGTCCACATACTAGCTAAGGATGAGTGATAAGTTTCATTCTGGAATCTCTTCTTCTTTTCCATTTTATTATGTTTGTGTGGTTAATTTCTTTCTTTTCTATATATCGAAGAATCTTTGGTAAGAATTCACAAATTAAGATTCTTGCATAAACTTTCCTTTTTTCTTTTTCTTTTTTTTTTTTATTCTTGCATAAACTTGATATGCATATCGAGATATATGGAACTCAAATACGGCAAGACTTCCTAGTTTGCATGAGCTAAACCTGACGTAACATATGTGATATGTATACT
The DNA here is from genome assembly GCF_000004255.2 of Arabidopsis lyrata subsp. lyrata. Classification (NCBI taxonomy): domain Eukaryota; kingdom Viridiplantae; phylum Streptophyta; class Magnoliopsida; order Brassicales; family Brassicaceae; genus Arabidopsis; species Arabidopsis lyrata. Next base: position 4,365,797 of record NW_003302549.1, read on the forward strand.
TACATCGGTTGTTATGCGATGAATGTCGATCACGATCAGTGTCTTTTTTTTTTTTTACTACTAGATGTCTATGGAAGGGAATGATCGGATAATTACAAGTATCACCATTTTAGTTTCATCAGTCTTTATTATTAGGAGTTATATAACAAAATTTGAAGATTATAAATAAGCGAAATGAAAAGTTTTTTTTTTCTGTTAGTAGTTACGAAATGAAAAAAAAAAATCGTAAAGAGACTACAGTTTCTGGAAGAAAAAAAATATTTGATAAGAATGTAAATATCATTTCAAGAAATGAAAAATTTAGGAATTATATCTGTAAATCCTAGATACATGGTCTCATGGCAAAAAAAGCTAAAAAACATGGAAGCATAAACATTCGAGAATCAAATCATCAATAAATCTTTAAGTGGTGAAGCTTTAGGCAAAATTATGAAATGAACTCGATAAAAAAGCTGCCTATAAAATTGTTATACTTATTAATATTGACAATTTAAAAAGCTGCCTATAAAATTGTTAATTTCAGTGATATATATATTTTACGTTTTGATTATTCTTCACTTTTTATGTTTGTATTGTGTATTAGAATTTAGACATGTCAACAGAAGGCGTTACGGTCACGTGGTGTCATGTGAATATTAATACTTTACTGGTCCTCGCTCTCCTTCAGTCGAGACAATTAATTAAGGAGGCCTTTTTTACATTGCTTCTCGATCTGTCTTTTTTCTCTCTTTTAATTTACTTATATAGAAAAAATCAATATGAACTTTGTAATATACTTGATCTATTTCCCTTTTTTATTTTCATGTAAAATTTGTACAGTAAAAACTCTATAAATTAATACTCTATAAATTAATAATCTCTCTATAATAAATTCTTCCGGTCCCGAGTTGGGACTAGTGTAAAATATGACATAACTCGATAAATTAATAAGATAATAATTTTTTTGAAAATCTAATGTAAATATATGGTCCCATCTATATCATAAATTAATAATTATATAAACATATCTATATATATATATGTATGTATATTTAACTTAATATATATATGATATAAATTTATATATTTCATATATGAATTACTACGATATATATTTAAAATATTATATGTAAAAAGTTTAATGAAATATGACTCTATTATTCCAAAAAGTTTGTGTTGTTTCTTAAACTTAATAATTGCTTCTCTACTTACAATTGGTTTTAAAAAGATATTGCTTATAAAGAAATTTTTTATTTTTAGATGGAAATTTTTAAGAAATTACCAAATTAGGAAAATCTCTCTATAAATTAATAATTATTAATTTATCGATAAATTAATGCCTCTCTAAATTAATAAAATTTTCTGGTCCCAACATTATTAATTTATAGAGGTTTTACTGTAATACATTTTCAACAGTTATATATTACACATTAATCCCTATAAATATATATATATATATATATATATATGTATGGTAGAATTGATTTTGTGGTAGGTTAGTTTTAAGAATACACTGCATAATAGGTAGGTCTATATTGGAGATACGCAAAATGTGTATCTTGCGGATTAAGTAATATGGACCGTTAAAGTCTATTATGAAGTGAAGCTCAAACCGAAGAATATTCTAGATCTCTATATTACCTCTTGTACAAGCTATTTACTTATGTGTTTAGGAAAATTTACATTATATGGATGTTACCATTATGTTAATGTTGACACTCTATATATATATATATGTATCTTGTATTTTCATATTTGAGACAACTCAATAATATATTATATTCTATAATATTTTACAGTCTACAACTTTGGATGCCTTTTTCAACTCTAAAACTCACACCCAAACTAAAAATTAGGGTTTAACAAAAAAAAAAAAAAAAGAGAAAAGTAGGAGATTAATTTCAATTTTAGCAGGAAATCCTCGGTCAATTTTGGAAGTATGGAACTATAGTATTTTTATAACTCTTTAACCATCAGAGATTTGATCACTTCTCTAAAGTAATTTGTTTCCCCTCTATGTCATTGTCTGTATTTAATTCCTTCTATATCTTTATAAATTCTTTGGTCCTCGTTTACATATGCAATGTGATAATGACTAGCTTCAACATCATCAGATTCTGCTTCTAGCAATATGCTATTTTATTTATTTTTTTAAAAAAAATTGTGGAAAGATATATATGGACAAAAAGTGGCACACAAAGCACAAATGAATTGGAAAAGAGAGACATCATGAAGAATTAAGGGAAGTGGGAGCGAAGGCCCTCGTGGGAGATGATGCCAAGCCACACTCATTCTCTTTAACGTAACACTCAACGCACAACACAAACCACAAGGTTTCGTTTTGTTCCTCTTTTTGCTTAGCGTTTTAGGTCCACCCTATAAGTTGACATTTATATAAATATATACATAAATTTATTTTACATGATTTACTTGTGCATTTTATAGTGTATTTCACATCACATCATAGCTTAAACCACAAGAAGTTAAAGTGTATTTCGGTATGGATAAATCTCGAAACCCATATCCAATTATCCATAACCCAATTCCACAAAAAAAAAAAAAAAAAAAAAAAAAAAAAAAAAAAAAAAAAAAAAACTCACATTCATCAATACAAATATGGCACCCACAATTATATAGATGTTAATTGTTCTCATGCATCTTATGTCAGCATCATTTGGTCTTGTATATAGTAGCGTCAACATCATAAAGATCCACAAAACCAAAATAGAAATAATTAATGTATTGTTTCTAGAGGCTTCCGAGATACACTTTCCAAAGATTATTCTCATCGATCCATTCATGTGTTCACTTTAGCTAACCCAACTTGATTCAGCCATAGAGTTTTATTTATTTATTTATATATGTGTGTTCCATAATTTTTAACTTCGCTCGACGTCAGGACGAATCGCTTAGTCTCTGGGGTTAACTAATTATACTTTTGCAATCCAATGGTTGCGTCACAGCAATAAGGTAACATTTGATCAACTTTTTCTCGAAAAATTTGTTGATTGATTTCGTATACGACCACATAATTTTCTATGCTTTTTCTTCACACTGTACATATATATATATATATATATATATATATATATATATATATATATTAATTAGATTGATGAAAAAAAAGAACATATATTAATTAGATTACTTTACGAGTCATATATATATTAATTAGAATTGTGCTATAGATCAAACATGTTATGCAAAAAACGTTTTTTCGAGAAAACTTCACAAGAATAAGGGAGGGAAAATAGATTGTTAAATTTATCTTCATACGTATAATCGATATTTAATAACCTTAAGTATTCGTATTTCAAAATTATCGAAGGAAAAACTAAAACGTACATATATCAAGATTGGAGAAGCACAAGTAGCTACGATCCAAAAAATTTCCCTAATTAAGTTGTAATGATGTGAATATTTAACTTGACTTTCGCTATAATTGGATGATTTATAATCAAACTCAAAGCCGATTGTATTTCTTTGCATATATTTTTTTTTATTGCATACTATTTCATTTTAGAAACTTAAAATTTTCTACACAATACGTAATTATGGATATATAAGTTTCGTGGTATTCTTATTGCGAAAGATATGCTCGAGTAGCCAATGAAGGATCCATTGGTGCCAGGTCACCCTTATCTTCTACAACTTAGAACAATTCTGTCAAGAAAACGACATCTCGTTCTAATTTTAGATCCCTAACAATACTAGTATTGGTAATTTATATTTTATTATTTTTATTAGATTTTATAACGAATTTGATTCAGAACCACTATATATATCATGATCTTGTTTCCTTTTTATTCATAGTTCATAAAGTATAATTTCGTGTTTGTTTTGTTAATTAAAAACCATAATTAACGTAGGCATGTAACCATTTTTTTGGGTTCAATCTCGTTTGTGTGAACATCATGCATTTTCGTCACTTTGTTCTAAAAAGTATCTTAAGACTATAATATTACGATTTAATTGTTTAAAAATAGAGATAAAGGTCAAATGTGCCCGAATTTCTTAATTATTATTAGAAATGAAAACGGTGTAAGAAAGATTATTAGGTGTTGTACTCGTAGGTTAACAAAGAGAATATGAACTCCGAGTTGCCAATTCGAATAATTGGTACAAAGCTGAAACTTTAAAATATTCGTGTGCTTCTACATATTATATACATATATGTGTGGTTAAAAGACCACTAATAAGAACATATAACCGACAAATGAAAACGTGTTATACAATGTTAGATAGAATAGCAAGAATATAATAAATTATGCATTCTTTTTTGGATGATAATTAGCAGCTTATTATAAGTGCGATATTAACTGTGACAACCTCTTTGATGTAATCCGTCGTTTACATGATTTTATAAATGAAATATATTCTAATTATACAAATTGACGTTCATCTACTGTTTTTGTTTTTGTTTTTTTGTTTGTGATTTCACGGTTTTTAACTCGTTTTGAAATTCTAATTTTACTCTTTACTTTTAATTTAATTACCTTTTTAAGAACACTTTATTTTATTTGCAAACTCCAACTAATTTATATTTTACTCTAATAGTTTACTCTACAAAGTACAAACATGAATATCGACGTCCAGATGTCATAATAAATTTGTACATAATCACTTTTTATATTGATCAATAAACTTAACATGTCATCAAAAAAAAAAATCATAATAAATTGATGCTTTTAAATTCTAGCAGAAAAACAAATGTTTTACCATCCACACTGAAAGTCGTTCGGCTATCTTTTCCATCGAATGCTGATAGTATTTATTTTAGAAACTAGATAAGTACCCGTGCTATACAGCACGGGATTTTAATTATTTTATGAATTAAATTGTTCATTTTATTTGAATTATGTAAGAAATAATATAGTGTAATAGTATAGTATAAAATAGAATATATCATATTATTTTATAGTTATTACTATTTGGATATTATGTTGTGTATTATTTATTTAACGATAATTGTATATTTTGTTTGTAGAAGTAAATAATACTATGTAATTAATATTAGATTTTGTTCTTTATCATATTTGGTTAATTTTATTATAGGAATTATAGTATTTAACACGTGTTTTGGCGGGAAAAATTGTGGTACACCACGGGGCAAAATTGTATTTTATGTATTTTAGAATTTAACACGCGGGGGTGAAATCTCTATATATACATTTTTGAACTACATTTATGAAATAAATCCTACAGTTAAGAAGTATCTACAAAGAATGCCATTAGCTTTAATTCTAAAAATTTGAAAAATTTAATAAAAGATACTAACACAACTATTTAGATCCTAAATTATCTCTTAAAATTTATCTTTCCATACCTATATTCATTCATTTGCTAATTGCTATTTAAAAATAATAATTAATGCTAACGTTGATAAAAAAAAAGAGAAGCTAATCATATAGGAAACGTGTTTCCAAAAACTGTAACTAAAATCAATATTGTTTTAAGGAATGAGGATCTACTAAATCATATTTTACTATTTTCTACTAAATCATAAAGGGAGACTCACAAAAATGCCCTTTTTCAATACCCCTTTTCAAAAATGCCCCATTTGGCTGTCCATTTTTTAAAATACCTATTTTTATGTACAAAATGACTAAATTACCCTTCTTTTAATAAAAGATATAACAAATATATAAGAAAATATAACAAAATTAGGTCCACAAAATACAAAATATTTTTTGGCGGGAAAAATGATCCCGCAATTTTATAATTTTATTGAATCTTAATTTGGTTGAAAACATGACTTGGTAATAAATAAGGAGAGAATATAGTATTTTAGAATTTAATATATTTAGCTACATTAGATTTGTATTTTTTTTTTATGATCCCGCACAATTTATTTGGTTTAAGTAGGTATTGATAATTATAGAATAAAAAAAAAATTGTTGTATTGGGTCTAAGTTTTTTAGTGGGCTATATTTGGGTTTGTTTGGCCTAGTTTCATGGTTTGAAAAAAAAAGTATATTTTATGCTACAGCACGTGTAAATTTTTTTGTATGTAATAAAATTGTATACTATGTTGCATGGAAACGGAAACACGAAAACGAAACGTTTCAGAAACGGGAAACGGGTTTTTTCTAAAATTAAAGAATGGAAACGTTTTCGAAACGTATATACACACACACATATATATATATATATATATAACACCAAATATAAATGAAAATATGTTTTAAACAACACAAATCCAAAACATAAATTATTTAATAAATTCCAAAAAATTAAGATTAAAAGGCTCAAGTTCAAATATTTAGACAAACATTTTCATTAGTTAATCAAAGATTATATAAAACTATCTCCAAATCTTGTTCGTCGAAAAAAAGATCTTAAAACTCGAGTCTCCCATAATTATTTATATGTATTATAAATCTTAATATTTCCATGCTAACTCCCAAGAGACTCCCAGACGGTTAGGGAACACTCCCATGTCACGCATTCAACACACATGTGTTAATTGATCCTCTCGATCCAACACAAACTATTAAGTTTCCAAAGTAAAAAAAAAGATTTGTCATGTTTCCAAGACAGAAACGTGAGTTTCCATCGTGTTTCCAAACGTGACGTTTCTTGGAGTTTCCGAAAGTTTCTGTTTCCAAAATTTTATTTTTATATATGCTAATGTTAGCTTTTACAGTTTTTAATTTAGAATTAAAATTATATGATTTAAATTTTTGGTGTTTTTTTACTTCACCAAAAATAAATCAAAAGTTAAGACTTACGCTGTCAATGAGTTCTTCAATATTACTTGATCCATGAATCATAGATGTATCTTTGTTTCCTCGTGTTTATAGTGATCTGTTGACTTGTAAAAGAAAACAACTTTATAAATTTAGGTGTTGTTTATAATGTATTAGAGAAACGATAATACTCATATATATATGAGCATGAAATTAGCATAACTTTCCATCTTAATCTTCAATTCCCAGTAGGTGACATAATCATGTTTCATAGTCAATCTTATATATCTGCTTATTCAAGTAAAAAAATTGATATTAGTAACGTTTTTATGTAAATAAAAAATATTTGTAACGTTTTTATGTAAATAAAAAATATTTGAAACAAACATACCTTTTAAATTGTTTCACCTTAAATTTTATTTTTGTTCCAGATTCTCAATACACAGGCTGATTGAATCAGACTCTTTAGATGAGGCTCTTTAGATGAATATCTGAAACAAACCATGAAGTCAAAACATATGAAAATAAACAAAATAAAAGGTATTATAATTCAGCTAAATAAATAAATTAGAGAAATCGACTTGTCAATAGAAGCAATATTTATACAAAAATAAAAAATCTACAAACGTTTTAAGTATCTAGAAAAAATCTCTCTTCATTAAAATGTGTATTTAGATGTAGAAATTGTTTTCATAATAGTTATGGTTCCTACAATTATGAAGAAAGAATTGGTAAATAAACAATAATCTACCATTTCGAATTAAGGCTTTTTTATCTCGTCAAGCTTTTTCATGTGCTTTTACATCGGGTTGAAGATCAGATCTTTGCATCTGAAAAATGAAATATTTAATTAAGAGGATTAGAACAATACTATTACGTATGTGTATACAATACGTCACACATAGACCATATTGCATTTGTTGCACTGTAAAAGAAACGCACTGAATCATTCACAATTACGTTTCATAGATTTTTAGTCTCATAAAAAATACATACTTTTGGTTTTACCTTTAAACGGATCATAAAACAGTTTTCAATCGTTTCCCAAACAGCTTCCCATGTTCCTCTGTGTTATATATCAGCCCTTGCGTCTTCATGAACCACCACAATCTCCCTCTTAGATGTTTTACGTATCACATCGATGCCATAAGTGTAGATACGTGGAGTTTTTATCTGCAGTGACAAAAGAAAAAAATAATATTATTAACTTTATTTTGGCACACAAAATCTTAAGTCAAACCGAGTTAGTTTGAAATACCTAAATACCTTTATTTATAGACAGAAAGCTTGTACATAATTTAGGTTTAGCCGACTAATCTAAATATATTTAACTACAAAGATCTTAACAAAATTTATGATTAAAAGCTATCCTTATATATAACTAAATTTATGATTGAAAAAGAAAAATATTTGATTCCCATAATATACGGAATTATAAGTTTGAAGATTCATTACGATTTGAATTTTTAAAAATCAAAATTATGTTCAAAAATAAATTTTTGTTTCCTTAACTACAAAATATTTACGTGGTTAACAATTTTTGAAAGATTTTAGATTTTATAGTTAATAATAACTATATTTTAGGAAAATTCGAATATTTTGTTCACTTTTTTATTGGTGTTTGTTGTAGTTGCTTAATACAGGAGATTTGAATTTGCGTTTTGAATATATTCGAATAAATATACAATTGTTATGGCAAGTACTAAGATTTTGGATGCTATATATATTTCTGATTTAGTAAATTAAAAATATCATTCTATTTGTATTTATCTTTGCCAATCTGCGAAGTACACGTAGACAAAAAATTTTGAGACAATCCTGATTCAGAGATTTTGGAAATATCTATTAATATATTATCAAATTTAATTAGTTTACATATATACAATTTCGCTTTTTTCTTCCATATACACTAATCATAATTAATTAGTATAGTTTAGTTAAGAAAATATTTTAAAATCTAAACTAAATTTCGTTGTATGATTACAAATTATTTGTACCTAAACAAAATTCATGTTTGTTATATTTTTGATTGGCCTCCTATATATTAGATAATCTTTTAATATCTTTAAACCCGTATGACCCATTGACCCGTTTTTTAATGAATTAGTTAATATTAGTGACATGAAATTAAAATGATTATGATTAAAAATTTCTAATGGCATATATTGTAATTTCTTATAAAATCAACGTTACAACTTATAGGATGTACATGATATATCATTTTCAATTTTCAATAACATTTTCAATTTTCAATAACATTTTCGCTAACATTTTCGAATAATGGATTAGTATATAACATTTTCAATAATACTTTGGAAATATATGATTACTATAATTCAAAATAACATTTTCTTTATAAATTCAAATTATATAAAAAAATCAATGATATATCATTTTCAATAACATTTTCTAATAATGGATTAGTATATAACATTTTGAATAATATTTTCGAATAATTTACTGATAACTTAGAACGTTAATATATTATCAAATTTAATTAGTTTACATATATACAATTTCGCTTTTTTCTTCCATATACACTAATCATAATTAATTAGTATAGTTTAGTTAAGAAAATATTTTAAAATCTAAACTAAATTTCGTTGTATGATTACAAATTATTTGTACCTAAACAAAATTCATGTTTGTTATATTTTTGATTGGCCTCCTATATATTAGATAATCTTTTAATATCTTTAAACCCGTATGACCCATTGACCCGTTTTTTAATGAATTAGTTAATATTAGTGACATGAAATTAAAATGATTATGATTAAAAATTTCTAATGGCATATATTGTAATTTCTTATAAAATCAACGTTACAACTTATAGGATGTACATGATATATCATTTTCAATTTTCAATAACATTTTCAATTTTCAATAACATTTTCGCTAACATTTTCGAATAATGGATTAGTATATAACATTTTCAATAATACTTTGGAAATATATGATTACTATAATTCAAAATAACATTTTCTTTATAAATTCAAATTATATAAAAAAAATCAATGATATATCATTTTCAATAACATTTTCGAATAATGGATTAGTATATAACATTTTGAATAATATTTTCGAATAATTTACTGATAACTTAGAACGTTAATATATGATTACTATAATTCAAAATAACATTTTTTATAAATTCGAATTATATAATTTTTTTTTATAAATTCGAATTATATATAAACAAAATCTCTTTAATATCTTTAAACCTATTTAACCCGTTGACCCGTTAATATATATTAGTGACATGGAATAAAATAATTATTATTAGAATTCTCTAATGGCATATATTGTAATTTTTTACAAAATCAACGTTACGATCCTTAGGATGTACTTCCCAAATATTAGTATAGGATAAACATGCGGCATTAACTGTGAAAACCTCTTTTATGTAATTCATTAACTAAATTTTCGAAAACGAAATATAATGTGAACATAGCAATAGACGTTTATATATTACTTGTCATTTTCACGGGGTTTTAGATAGTTTCTAAATTTCTTTGTTACTTCGTTTATTCAAAAGTAGCACTCCCTCCCTATCTACGGTTATTGCGGTTACGGTTATTGTCGTTACGGTTTATTAACTACCGGTTACGGTTATAAATTTTCTCTAACCGTAACCTTAACCACTATATATACGGTTAAAACGGTTACGGTTAAAACGGTTACGGTTAAATACGGTTACGGTTACAATGGTTACGGTTAAATACGGTTACAATTATTTAATTATTACGATATGGTTAATATCAAAGACAAAAGCTTGGAATTTTTTTTAACCTTTAGAATAAAATATTTAACGATAATATATCAAATAATATTTATTTTATAGTATGTAATATATGTGATTATATGCTTATAATATTTATAGTTAATTAGCTATTTTGTTTAGTTAAGTAAACCAACGAATAACTAAATAAATGTTCATAATTATAATGATTGAGTTATTGTCTTATTGTCTTATTCCAAACAATACTATAGAAAGAAAGTTGTGAGAATTAAGAAACGAGTATCTGAGTATAAATAATAACTATGTAAATTATTTTATGATTTGATTTATAAAAAGGGAGTAGTGGAGTTCATTAAATGTAATAGTGGAATAATAATGTATTTAAAGTTTTAACTGCATGGTTAATTATGCGGTTAACCGTGTGGTTAACCGTACGGTTAACTAACGGTTTTGATACGTTTACGGTTAATTAACGGTTACGGTTAGTATATTTTTAACCGTAACTAATCTATTTTTACGGTTAACGGTTACGGTTTTCAACCGTTTTATACGGTTACGGTCCGGTTACGGTTGAAAAACGGTCCGGTTACGGTTGAAAAACGGTCCGGTTACGGTCCGAAATACGGTTACGGTTAGCTTTTGGTCATGCCTATCCCTATCATAAAGATTGATTTTTGAGGTTTCATTTTTGTATAAAAAAGATTGATTTTCTGTAAATTTTTATCAATTAATGTTAATAAATTGTGAATTTCAAGAATCATTAATTGAGAATTTTAAAATTTGATGAATTACTATTGGTTGATAGGTATGAAAAATGGTTTGGTATGACTAAATAATGTATTTATAACTAAACATTAAATGTATTTCTAGTGTGAAAACTCTATAATTTATAATTCATAATTCATAATTTATCATTTCTTATTTATATTTTACTTTGGCTTCCAAAAATTATTTACTATCCTAATAAATATCGATGTCCAAAGTATCATACAAAAAGATTGATGATATTAATAAGTGGATGCATGAGTTGTAATTTCTTAGCAAAAAATAAAAAATTGTGTTTAATTATTTGTGTCAAAAGTCGTTTGGTTATCTTTTCCATCAAATTGTAAACGAAAGATCTATTTATTTATTACAATGATAAATTCATCTAATAAACATGCAAGTTCCATCATTATAATTTTAGTTCCTTTCACACACAATAAAACTTTTCTTCAAAATTTTAGAATTAACATAAAAAACTTGTCAAAACGTAATTTAGCCGTCAAATAATTAAATACTCAATGGCCAAGTCTTACTACTATACTCTAAAAATAGAAGAGTAGACTTAGCTCACCAAAAAGACTAGTTCAGATTTAGTACCAAAACCAGAGAAAATCTCTCCTTTTAAACCACTTTTCTACAACTTCCTCACTTAACTCTTCTGCATAAATACCAAACGAGTGAAGCCCTCGAGGTTTAGCAAAGAGAACACACAAGATGGGTCTCAATGCCTCCCTTTATCTCCTCTCCCTCACCATCTTACTCGTCTTCTCTAAGGTCGTTACAGCGAATAACATCACGCTGGCCTTTCAGAAATACTCCAAATTCAGCATCATGAGCAACCTTTTCATCAAGACCAAGCTCATTGTACCTATCAGCAAATACCAGACGATAACCGTGCTTGCTGTTAGCAATGACGCTATAAGCTCCATCACTAACAGATCCGAAGTTGAGCTCAGGAACATCCTCATGACTCATGTTATTCTTGACTACTACGATGAGCTTAAGCTTCAGGGGATGAGGGAGAAGAGTATAATGCTTACTACCTTATACCAGACCACCGGTTTGGGTGAACAGATGAATGGTTTCTTGAACGTTTCCAAATCTGAAGGAAGAGTTTACTTTGGATCGGAAGTGAAGAACTCACCTTTAAACGCTGAGTATGTCTCGACGGTGTACCACAATCCTTTTAACCTCTCTATAATCCAGATCACCATGCCAATAGTGGCTCCTGGACTCAGCCTTGCAATTTTCCCACCTCCACCACCACCCGTTCCTGTATCTCCATCTCCAACTCCCATGGATGCTTCAGTGGTTCCAGGTCCATCTCCCATGAATGCTGCAACAGCTCCAGGACCAGCTGCTGATGACAATTCCTCAGATTCTGCTGTCCCAAAAACCCCACCTGCAACTGCAACAGCAACAGACACACCGGAGGCTGATTCTCCAGCTCCTGCTCCAAGCGCCGATAATGAGAAGATTGAAGCTGCTGATAAGGCTAAACCATCTTCTTCTGCTTCTAAGGCTGGTTCGAGCTTTGATGTCATTCTCTTGCTAGCATTTTTGGCTAGCTTTGCTGGGTTCTAAGATGGGTGATGTGGGTTAAAGACAATAATGGTAGGTGAGATTCAAAACAATTTTTCTGTAGCTTTTTTAACTAAGAAGAGAGACACGACCATTGGAAGTGAAAACCTAAATGTGATGAGCTTTCTTCTCATCATGCATTGTATTTATCAGCCATTTTGCAAATGTGATGTTTGTCCTATTGATTTTGTAACACAATTCTAAGTGTTAGAACCATGCTTTTACTAATGCAAAGGATGTTAAAAGTAAAACCATGCACATTCCCAACAACAACAAAAACACACTTCTGCATCGGGTTGCTTCAAGCAACGAGATAAATCAAAAACTAACCTTACAAATACGAGTTAATCCCAAAAACTACAGAGTTCATTCTCTATCAACTAAGCCAATCATGCATTGCCAAACGACGGGACTGCACTTACAGTGCTCATACCGAAACAATAAAAGTGAACCTAACGAACCTGACATTGCTCTAGAAAGTTTTCTACAGAAACCTAATTGATTTAACTGAGACTGAGGCAGAAACATAGAACAGAACCGGCACAAGAAAAGCCTATTTGCAGTCTGTAGCTGTCCCTCATTTGATTTTCTTTATGATGTCCTCGATGACTTCTTCCATATCAAGTGCCTTCATTGGTGCAAATGGACGTTTCATCTCCTGCATAATGAGATAAACATAATCTTCAATTTTTCTTGTCTAAGTTAATATCGAAAGGCAAAAACATATTCACAATGTATACTCACACTTAGCATAGTAAACTGCTTGGGTATATTTTCTTATTTAAAATTAGCATTCAACATGCGATGGAAAGCCAACTTATGATGTTCACAAGTGTCATTCCTGGTGACTTGTTTTCATTATAAGCAGAGCAGTATCAATCTTGTAATGAATAAGGATCAAGTTGATTATCGTTCTCATTTTCTTATGCATTAGTGGTGTTATGAGAATAGTACTAACAATAAACCTTTACTCAAACCGAACATATCATATGCAGAAGTGAGACAAATTGAGATTTGTTTATATAAGAATGAAAGTTTTACCAAAAGACTGATGAATGTTTCGCCACCTTCCTCCCGGATCTCGAAGCAACCCCGCCTTGGCTGTTCAAGCATATCACAAGAAAGAATTAGCAATGGAGAAGAAGATCTTATCAAGTATAATGTGAAAAGTATGCTCTACCGCATTAATCAAAACCAAGCATTCATGAATATATATATATATATATATTCATTTGGAGTAAAAAGCATTACCTTTTCAGGATTCAGAGTCACATTGACGCCAGGAACAGCTCCCTCCAAACCTTCCTTCACCTGAATAGCCCTTGTCTTGAAAGCATTGCATTGTTTACTTCCAAAACATAACATAAACAAAAACTCTTGTGAGGCTGAGACATAAGTATAGAAGCAAATTCCATTTCTCTCCCATTTGTAGAAGGAACATGTCCATTATACATACTAATTCAGCTTAAGCAAGACAAGAACACACACAGAAAGCAGATAGTCAAGTCCTCTTCACAAATGGTGAAACTATGAATGCGAGCTAAACATAAAAGGATAAATGAGTGGCCCAACTTCATTTCCCTCAGCATACTTTACGAAACCACTAATCACTGAAACCGAAAACTTATGCAGAATAAAGACGAAACCCTAACAAATATAAAATAGAAACCTAGCTGCTACACAGGGACACACAGGTCTCAACACATTGTTCAACTACCCCAAAGTTTTAGGCTTTTAAGTTCAATTTCAAAGAAAAAAACCCAAAGTTTTGCTCTTACGATTCCATCAATTATCTCTACAGAAATCGAAAACATTTATGCAAAAATTACCAGTGTTCTATAACAATCTTCGTCCTCGTAGGATCCTCAACTTCTGGCTCTTCCTCTTCCTTTTCAACTTCCTTCTTTCCCTTCTTGGCTCTCCCAGTCTCAATCGCTGAATTCTTCCTCTTCGCCTTCTTCGGGGACGCTAGCTTCACCGGCTTAGTGGCGGATCCAGCCGCTTTAGCACCGTTTTGTTGAGTCTGACTTCGAGTTCGACTGCCCATGCTCTGAGTCACTGTAGACGACGCCGTCGTCGTTAAAGGTTTCGCCTTTTCTTCACCATCTCCCTTACTCTTCCTCGGCGCCATTATACGGACAGCAACAGAGTTTCGTCTAAACAATCTTTTTCTCCGTTCGAGCTTCTCTGTCTGTCTTACCGCTGTTTCTTACATTTTGCCTCTAAAACGCACAGCTACTTACCGTTTTGATGGGATAGAACGATTTTCTTTTCATTCCACTTCTTCTTTTTTTTGACCTACAATATTTTGATTCCAGTTCATTTGGCTTTTTCTTAACTCAAAATAAATTGATATCATATTTGTTAAGAAATATTAATTTTCTGATTCACAAAGTAAGATAAAAGTCTGTATATCCTTCTAGCTTTTTAGCTTTTTGGTCACTGAGAACTTTTAAGAGATTTTACTAATAGTCCTATCCTTTTCTAGTTTATTATGACTTTAGCCATCAATCCAAATTTCCAATATATGATGATAGTTGAAAGTATAAGAATGTACTAGTGCTAAAATGTAATATGTTAATAAGTCGCATACTCATCATGGTGAACAAACATTCATACATTATGGTGACATTTGTTTGTTTGTTTGATAAAAATGCAGGGAAAGCTTTTGCAACAATGGGTGCATGTTGGAGAAATCTCAGTTAGCATTTTCACAACCAAGCTCCATTGGAAGATCTTTTGGAACTTGTTCATTCTTAGTTTACAAATCTCAGCTAATTGATACTCACTTTTCTTAAACAGCATACATTTCATCACATCACAACAATCATCTTCACTGTTACTCTATTTGTCTGTCTTTTACATATTGGCAAGTTGGCGAAATTTTGATTGGCTGATCCTGATCCCATAACAAACAAAAAGAGCAACACATAATCTTTTATTTCTATTGACCTATCTTTTTCTGCTTTCAATCTTCCATTATCCCCTTTATCTTCTAACTAATTGAACCATGTAGTTTTACTTTTTTAAAGTCTATTCATACAAATTACACTAATCCACACAACGACGAACCCTCTTACAGCTTCGAAGCATAAACCTTTTTTTTTTTCACTGAAAGATTTTCATTATATAATACAAGAGTGGAATACATGGGTGGAATACGTTTTTGGGATGCGTTTTCGAAATACAATACCGGCGGAAAACAAAGAAATCCCCAGAAGCTAAAGCCCGATACACGGGAAACATAAGAAAATATACTAAAGTCAAGAAGTGAAGCTCTCGAAATCATCGAAAAAGTCGGAGGAGAACAGAAACCGCGGAAATAAGAGCTCAAAGGTCGCAAGCTAGAGGACCTACCACCGCAAATGGAGAAGGACCAGGGATAGTGGAAACCGCGAAGACATATCCCAACTAAAAACGATTATCCCAAACATATGAAAACGCCGCGAATCTAATACCTAACCACCTAGTCTTCTAACGAACAAGTCTAAATCTAGAACTTTGCATCCCCACAAGAGGTTAGCCTTACAAGAACAGAAAAGGAACAGACCACGAGAGAAAACCTACTTATTAATCTAAACTAGAGGCGGTGGAAGGAGACACACTTAAAAGATTCAACGAACAAAGAACAAAGAAGAGATAATGCGAAAGCTATCCACAACTAGCCAACACGACCAATCCCCGGAGCTTTCTAGATATAACAAAGAGCAAAACCATGACCCAGCAATTCCAAAGACTAAACCAACAACTACCAGAAGCTAACACAAACAAACAGCTAAAACCATCCGATAAGAGAAAGGCAATATGAGTTTCAACCCGACAAGGAACAGAAACGAAAAGTCTCTGTCACCTCGCAACCACCGGCGGCGGCCAACAACAGACAAAGCCACAACCTAACATCCGCAAGAGACCACCACACCAACTCTTAAAGCAGATCCATCCGCCACCACTTCCAGAAACGAGAAACATGCCTCTCCAAAAACACCACCTCGATAAGCACCGGTAGCTCCTCCACAAAACAGATTTTGTTCTCGAGAAAATCAGATATGAGAAGAGACTAAAATCGAAGGCCATGTCGTGACGAGGAGAGGAACCGCCAATTCATAGCACCACTCAACCCAACCTTAAGCCAGAAGCTTCATCAAAAATGAACCACCGCAACCTAGAAACCCATCTCGCCTTCTCGGATCTTCAATCACAGCCTCACCAAACATAAAACGAGAAACAAAAGCAAAACTATAACAGGGGCGAGGAGGCCGGATCCGGTGCTAGGAGAGCCACCGCAATCCAGCCTCAGATTCTAGAACTTTTTTTTTTTTTCCACTGGCGGCTGTCTCGAGAGAGAAACAAAGACTAGGGTTTTTGTCTTGTTTCTATGTTCGTAAGGTTTTACAATTAGTATCAAATTAAAAAAAATCCTTCGAAGCATAAACCTATGGAAAAAATTTGGGAATCTTTTCTAAAAACATAAGAAACTTGTATATATATTTTTTTTCAACAGAAACTTGTATTCTAAATCTACATAACGATGCGAAAACAACTTGAATTTGTGGAATCGCTAACGATCAATGACGGGATCCAAAATCCGGTTAGTTCAACATCGTCTTGTAATTTTATTATCCAAAATTCCATTGTTTAAAATTAGACATGTCAATTAGGGCCAAAGCCCGCGGGCTAGCCCGGCCCAACCCTGAAAAACAGCGGGTTCGGGCTTCAAAATATATGTCCAGAAAAAAACCGGCCTTTCGGACTAAGCCCGTTCGGGCTAAAGGGTTTTTTGGACTTAGCCCGGCCGGGCTCGGACTAGCCCGAAAAGCCCTTTAAAAAATATTTTGACCTTTTTTTTAATATTTTCGTTTAATTGCAAGATTTGTTGTAAAAAATTTTTTTGACAGAGTTGAAAACCCTAAACTTAGTTTTTTTTTGTTGTGTATTACTATAAATCGAAAAAGCAAATATTAGCTCTACTACCTAATTTGAATTATTTTGATTTTATATTTTATTTAGTATAAATTTAAATAATTTATTTGGATTATTTATTTGATTTTAACTCTCTTTTTTAAAAACTAAATTAGCGTTAGTGGTTATTTAAATTTTGATTGACTCGTTTCATATATAGATTTTTTTTTTAAGATATTAGAAATTATAATTTTTTTTTTTTTTTTATCGGAAGAAAAGCCCAAAAAAGCCCGGAAAAACCCTGTAGTCCTGTTAGGGCCGGGCCGGGCTTTAAAATATAGGCTCGGAATTTTTATGGGCCGGGCCGGGCTGGGCTCATATAGGTCTGGGCATAATACCCGAACCCGAAGAACCGAACCGAACCCGACCCGAAAAATCTGACCCGAAGTTTTAAAATACCCGAACGGGTTCTAAACTTCACAACCCGAAAACCCGAACCCGAACCCGACCCGAACTCGAACCCGAACAAGTACCCGAACATACCCAAAACATAAGTACATAGTTATAATATATTAGTAATATTTATACTTGTAATAACGTAATTGCCTAAATTATTCGGATGTTAAGATATTTTCGGGTGTTTTAGCTACTTTGAGTTAGATTCGAGTTAAAATACTTGGGTTTTATAGATTTTTTGAGTATTTTTCAATACTTCGCATAGAATCGGATACAAAATTTCTAATATTTGGATACTTTGGGTAAACCCGAATCCGAACCCGAAATACCAGATCCGAACCCGACCCGAACCCGAAATTTTAAAATACCCGAACGGGTCTTAGTTTTCTAAACCCGAAAAAACCGAACCCAAAAAACCCGACCCGAACCCGACCCGAATATCCGAACGCCCAGGCCTAGGCTCAGATATGTACGGGTTTTGCGGGCTTCGGGCCGGGCCGGGCCGGGCTAGCCCGATTGACATGCCTATTTAAAATTATAAGTCTCTGTCTAAAGACTTATAATGTTTTAAGCCGTGGGTGTTTCTTTGTCTAAAGACTAAAACAAGAAACCGAACATGATCCATATGTCTAATGATTTCAAGCCGTGGGTACCAAGAAGGATCAATGTTCGAATCTCAAGCCTCAGACTAAAGACTAAAGTTTGAAGCCGTGGGTACCATTTCCCTTCAACCAAACATAACCAAATCCAATCTTTTGTCTAAAGGATTGGTTATTTCGAACCTCAAGTCTCTGTCTAAAGACTTTTTTAATCCGTGGGTAACTGTTTCTTTCTCTAAAGACTGAAACAAGAAACCAAACATGATCCATATGTCTATAAATTTTCAAGCCGTCGGTACCAAGAAGGATCAATGTTCAATCTCAAGTCTCAGTCTAAAGTTTGAAGCTGTGGGTAGCATTTTCCATCAACCAACATAAGAATCTTGTATTTATTTTTTTTCAACGGAAACTTCTATGCTAAATCTACATAACGATGCGAAAACAAGTAGAATTTGTGGAATCGCTAACAATCAATGACGGGATCCAAAATCCGGTTAGATTAACATCGTCTTGTATATTTATTATCCAAGTTTCCATTGTTTAAAATTATAAGTCTCTGTCTAAAGACTTATAATGTTTTAAGCCGTGGGAGTTTGTTCATCTAAAGACTGAAACAAGAAACCAAACATGATCCATATGTCTAGTGATTTTCAAGCCGTGGGTACCAAGAAGGATCAATGTTCAGTCTCAGTCTCAGTCTAAAGACTAATGTCTGAAGCCGTGGGTACCATTTTCCTTGCACCAAACATAACCCAATCCAATGTTTTGTCTAAAGGATTGGTGTATTTGAATCTCAAGTCTCTGTCTAAAGACTTGTCATTTTTTAAGCCGTGTGTAACTGTTGTCTAAAGACTGAAACAAGAAATCGAACATGATCCATATGTCTAGAGATTTTCAAGCCGTGGGTACCAAGAAAGATCTATGTTCAGTCTCAAGTCTCAGTCTAAAGACTAAAGTTTTAAGCCGTATGGTACCATTTTCCTTGCACCAAACATAACCCATTCCAGTGTTTTGTCCCTCAAGTCTCTGTCTGAAGACCTGTCATTTTTGAAGCCGTGTTGGCTAAAGACTGAAACAAGAAACCAAACATGATCCATATGTCTAGTGATTTTCAAGCCGTGGGTACCAAGAAGGATCAATATTCAGTCTCAGTCTCTGTCTAAAGTCTTAAGCCGTGGGTACCATTTTCCTTGCACCAAACATAACCCAATCCAATGTTTTGTCTAAAGGATTGGTGTTTTTGAATCTCAAGTCTCTGTCTAAAGACTTGGCATTTTTTAAGCCGTGGGTTTCTTTGTCTAAAGACTCAAACAAGAAACCGAACATGATCCATATGTCTAGAGATTTTAAAGCCGTGGGTACCAAGAATGATCAATGTTCAGTCTCAAGTCTCAGTCTAAAGACTAAAGTTTAAAGCCGTGGGTAACTTGATCTTTGACCAGAAAACTGAACCCAATCCAAAGTATATTTGTCTAAATAATAAGCCGTGGGTAAAGGATCGGTTTTCAGTCTCAGGTCAAAATCCCTCATAAGCCAACTCGACGGGACAATGTCCCCAAGAAAGAATCTGACAGAACACTAATAGTTGAGTGTCTGCCTATGATCTCTCTTGGGTTAGAAAGAAAAACAATACAATGGAAGAAATCTAACAAAACAAAACAGCAAAACAATAGCAATAAAACCACAACCGATCGCTAAATTATACAAAGCGCTACAAAAACAAAACAAAACAAAACAAAACGATAACCAAACCAAACAGAAACAAAGAAACAACCTTTAATTCACTGAAACTTTGAAACGCAGAGTCGCGATTCGTTTGGTTTTGCAAATATCAAAGCCACGAAAAGAAAACCAAAAGAACAAAACAAAAAACATGATAATAGTGAAATTTAGAAACCCTAGAAATCAAGAGAATTGGAAGAATTCTTACAGTGGTTATCGCTACAAAACTTCTCCGGGCATGGATGATTCGATCGAGAGAAACATGAGAAACAGAGAAAGAACTGATAATAGTTAAATTAATAAACCCTAGAAATCAAGAGAATTAGAAGAATTCTTACAGTGATAAACAAATCGTCGTTCGTCATGAAATAGCGATCGAGAGAAATACGCCAAACAGAGAAAGAAGAAGGCAAAACAAAATTCTGAGTATCTGACGCTCTCTCATAAGCTTCCCCCTCTTTATAGACACTACTCACGGCGGTGCCAGCTGGCTGATTTCCTTTTTTGTAACGCCTAATTTCTTAGTTAATATAACTTTACTTTTTTCTAGTTTCCATTTATTAAACGTGGGCCTTATGTTAGCCCTAAATTAATGGGTTTGTTATCCAGGCCATAGTTTGGCGATCGTTTTTATTCAGCCTTTGTTTGTTTTTTATCAATCCATTAGAAAAAGTCAAATACAAAACTTAGAATTGTTAATTCTAGATAAAACAAAAGTTCCACTACAGTTCTAATCGAATTGTCAAGAAATAAAAAGAGTTTTGCTTAATTTCGACGGTGTGATATTTTCCAAGTAAACCCCATAAAAACAAGAAAAACTAGTCAAAGTTTCATGTATTTTGCAAGAAAAATTTGTTGATTTATTTCCTAAAGTTTGTTATTCTCTTAAAAGATTGTAAATACTAGTTAAAATAGGTGTTACTCAGAGTCAACAAATATAAAGTACAATCATAATTAAAAATTGTATCTCATATAATTCTAACAAACCCTATAAAATAAAATGCAATAAAATAAACCACAAATAAAAGTTTATAAATCAAATGTAAGGACATTTTTTTTAATAAAATGTTTTCCAGTAATCAACTGCAAATCAAATATTCAAATTTATATGTACAATAATTTGAAAACTTACTACTTTTGAAATACTAACCTGTAGTACTACTATATTTCATTATGTTATTTTATTACTTGAAAGTAAAAAAAGTCATCACAAAATATTTTAGATTAATGAAAGAAACCTTATTATCATTATTTAGGATATTAAAATAGCTCTCATGATTTGTTATGTTATTATGTATTGAAAAGGTAAAAATGATTATGGAGATTGAGAGACGCTAGAAGAGTTTCTTTGATTTATTTAGATGACCTCGTTCAATAAATTTACAAATTACTATCCTCAGTTGTTTCAAGAACTACCTTGTTATATGTAGGTTTATCTATTCATATCCTCTCAAAGAATCTCAGGATGTCTAGTTGCAGAACCAATTAAGGAAGCATTTAAGCTCATAGCTTCTCCTGCTGATGAAAGACAGTTAAAAAAAGAGAGCTCCTCCTCGCCTTCAACTTCCATTCAGTTTGGAGACAGTGTTACAAAGAGAAGTATTGAAAAGATGTCGAGCATCAGATGATAGATTAGATAACAAAGCAATTATATGTGAAGAAGAAGCTAAACCAGATGTTTGTGGGATTAGAGCGACTTGGGTCTCACCTTCTAACAGAAGAAAAGGCATAGCCACGTGGTTATTTGATACCACTAGGTAAAGGACTATAGAAAACCACCTAAAACAATTGTCATGGACCTCGCATGCTAGCACGCTAATGTTTGTTAAGCATAAACCAAAAAAAACACCAGGGCAGTTCTTGTTCTTGTCTGTGCCAGGCTCAAACCCAACTTTGAATCAAAGCAATATGAATGGTCCTAATATTTATCACACAAGGTGTATGCTTTGGTAAGAGCTTAACACAGACCAAACCAGACAATCCAGAATCTGATAAGCCTTTCAAACCAGCGAGGTGTAGTTAGGGAAGAGATACATCAATCGGTCCAGAGTTTCAGGATTAAACTTCCGAGCAAATAGGTAACATGGACGTTGCTCTCCTTTCCATAGACACGGCTTTACTGTCGTCACTTTCTGCATAGAGGATGGTTATGGATCAGTAACAGGAATTCCAAGAATCATGGTAATAAGAAGAAGGCTCCGGTGTTTTACCTTTAAATCGCTTGTGACATGGTAAGCAAGTTGGATGGACTGCATATCAGATAAAAACCACAAACTAAGATAGCAGAAAAGAAAAATCTAACTGAGCTTTGAGAAAGAGAAGAACAAGAGGAACCTTGATTTTCCTGATGAGGTAAGGAGTGATGTCTCTTGCATTGTATAGTTTCGGATGCCATTTGCCTTCTGACCAATCAACATGTGTCACTGACCAGTTTGCTATTCCATCTGGATCAATCATCTGAAAGAAAGAGATCATGAGCGGAGAGATTATGATGAAGTTAGAGGAAAATGAGTAATAAGAGGAAGACGCAAGCAAGCAGTACACTGACATTGAAAAGAGTTGGGAAATAATGCTCGTCCGCATAGCAGTTGCGTCCTTCCATATTCGGCTGTGACAAAATATGTATAGGCCGTTAAGGAAAATTCCGCTTGATTATACAAATGCTTACGATAAGACATTAATAGTGAAATTCCATGACATCAAAACATGTCTCAGTATTCCAACATATCGCCTCTATGCTATAAAGAAAGGAAAACACATGAGTTTTGTTTGAACATCACACAGCATGACCACTATGTAATAAGCTACAATCTCAATGGGCGGATCACTGTCTAACTTGACTAGATGACTTAGCTGATCACCAAATATGCAGAACACCATATTAAGGGAGATTTGGAGAAATACGTGTCACCAGATAGAATTTAAGGACATACTACAAGATATGGTATGGCTGGTTATTATCAACTATCATGTGAATGTGAAAACGCATGAAATTGAAGGCTTGCTTACCCTACAATAAAGCTTGAATTTTGTGTAGTAAAGGCTGTCCGCCATGACGACTATAGCATGTCTCCTCTTCATTGAAAACCACTGGAAAAGATGATTATAAAGACACAGGAAAATGTCAAGCTTAAATAGAACTAACTGGATAAGAAATGCAACCATCATTATCAGGAATGAGAACCAAGGGAGGGATGATAAAAGCATGGAGAGAAGAAAGGTAACATCCATGACTACAATAAAAACATGACTATTGTTTTTGTCTGAACTGTAAAAATCCCTCCAACAAACATTTTGCAGGAAGAAGAAAGGGGAAAATATGATATCTTATCACATAACACATTAACGTATACCTGTGAGCCCTTCCGAAAATCCTTCTTTTCAACCTCAGGCAGCATATGTTGTGAATACCGACCAGATCCATGTGGTCCAGGATCCTCAAAACTGGAAAAATGCAAGATGAAGATACTTAATACCAGAGAAGACAGGATGACAGCGAGACATAAAACTTAAAAGAGGTTCAACCGCATGAGTAAACTGTAGGCACAATCATACAACTTACCAATCAATGAAGCTGAGATTCGCGAAGATCAAGTGATTATAGATATAGTTAAAGTCGAATAGCGGTACACAACTGCCAAATAACAAGGAAGAAGATGGTAAGGGTAGGATTAGTAAAGCATAACATCAAGACCTTAGGACATTTGATATGAAAGAAACAATAATTCAATCACCTATCTGAAAGTAACACAAAGTGTTGATTATCAGGATCAACGAGAGCATGAGCTAATAGCCTTCTTTCTGCGTCAACCATGGATATCTGACCCCAAGCAACCTGCACAAGATTATCATACTAAAGCTACCTATAGGAGTCACTACTAATCAAATTTTATGCATAAAACCGGCTGAATGATGTAACCAAACTCATTTACCTTGTGACTGTGAATATCTCGACCAACAAAATAGCTGCTTGTATGTACAGGACTTTTCTTTGACGCGTGCACATAAACTGAAAATTTGTTCTCATGACCCTGAATCAACAAAAAGGAACCACCACCATTTTGTCAAGTAGGATAAGAAATACGTTTGACAAAGAAGTCACATCTCTAAGAAACTCCAACTGATTAAAGGACACTGTAATGAGAAATTCTTACACGGAAGAACATTTCCCACAGAGGCTCAAAAGGTAGCGTCCCTGGTGTTAAGAACATAAAGGCTATCTTGGGATTTGCTGTCTTAGATTGAGGTAGGTTCATGATTTCATTCATGACAACTTGAGCTGCAGCTTCAGAGTCAGTCAATTCCCTCGACGGTACAAACAAAAACTGTTGGTATAAAGGACATCCAGGACGAGAAAACATATAGCAAGCCACAGAATTCCGCGGAGGATATATGAATGCGGTGATGACAACAACCGTAACCAGAACAACCAAAGTGATAATCCATCTGGGGCCCTTAAAAGGAGGCCTTTGACGAGACTCTGACATAACCGCAATATCTCTTAAGCTACTGTTTGAAGTATCAAATCCATCTTATAGTCTTCTTTAACAGTCTCACTCTTCAGAATCCCTGAACATAAAGAGAGCCATTAATCACTGAGAGCTTGCAATGTGCAAATTGAAAATTGAATCCAGATTCAATTTGTCAAAAACAGAACATCAAGCAATGAAAATATGAGATTGAAGAACAAAACCACCAAATATCATTTGAACCACATCCAAAAGACTCAATTCCTATAATCGGAAAATGTAATTCAAAATTTCGATGCGCGTGGCAAAGATCATCAGTGTCGTCATCGTAAAAATTACCGTAGACAAGATAGAAACTGGTAAAGCGTTGAGATAATCATAATCGAGCTCAATGAAACAGGTATATAAATAAAAGAACACAGAAAATGGATTCAGAGCGTAAGGAAGAAGACGAACATCAAAAGATCGATCGAACCATCAAAATAACCAGTGGCGCAGAGCCGCCGCCACGGCACTCGGCGGAATAAGCGGAGGATAAGAACAAAAGCAGGTGAAAGCGAATAAGAATCCCTCGAGTAAGAATCTGGAGATCGAAGAATCCTCTGATGTCCCACAAATCCAAAGCGCCTCTCTCCTTTTTTTTTTTCTCTTTTCCTGAGCACTAGAAACGGTCACTGTAGCTCCAAATGAGGAACGAACGGACTTCTCTTTTTCAATTTTCAACAAAGTATTTTTTAACTCATAATCCCTATTATTAATTTTTGTTTCTTTTGGTAATTAATCCCACTATATTATTTGGTGGAAAAAACCTTTGAACAACTCATATTTTTTTCAATAAGAATTTACTTTGGTGAGTTAGTAGATTTGTAAAATCAGAAAATCTAAAGAAATAAATTAGATTGTTCTGGAGATTTATTTCCAATTTAGTATCATGCAAAAGTTTTAAAACTAGTGACAGAACGATGTCGTATTGTGAGAACCACACACACACCACTCCGCCGAATAGATAAACGGCAAGACGTTTGCAGTAGAAGGAAACTGGAAAGACAAGTCAGCAATAATGGGACCCGATGCACGTACCTACCCCAATACAAGTAACGAAGAGCCGCGTCTCTCAATCAAGAATCGACGTTCCATCTTCTACTCCGTAATTTATAAAACGTCTCCGCTGTAACCCTAAAATTATAGAGATCTTCTAAAGCCAACAAACAGAAGTAGTTCTGTTTCGATTTCAAATTTCTCATTCAAAAGCATGAGCATGGAAGTAGATATGATTCTTGGTGATGCATCTGCTACAATAGATGCCAATCGTAATTATGCGGCGTTTCAGCTGAGTCTTGAGTGCGCAAAGAATGAATATCTGACCCATAGGGACCAGAGAGCGACCTATTACCTTGGAGGGATCTGCTGCTTAGTATTTTCGATCCTAAATCGGTTCTTGAAGAATCTGAATATCCCCAATTGTCTTCAATCTCAGGGACATCCCAGAAGTAACACATGCTCTTAACAAGAATTGTCCCAGCATTATAAATCTAAAAGAGGAAACTCAAAAGAAGCAACATACTAATTAAACAGGACGACATGTAGAATGAAATCAGACCCTAAAAGCCAAAAGGAAAGAGATAGAAAACTATGGAATGTGGGACAAGGAGTACGTAGAAACAATTTATGAAACATTATCATCCCCAAACAAACAGATGCTTCGCTATTGACTCAGAATTTGCATCAAAGTAGTCGATAATACGCTTGGTGGCTTCACACACTCCGCCAGAAGCGTAGTACTTGACATGAATATCAAAATAGTAGTCATTCACTACCTTGTTGCTGCCACCAAGCACTCTATTCTTCAATGAGCGTCGGAAAGTTTGCTCTTCTAAGTATAGAGCAGCTCGCAGGGTCCTCATGCAAGATCCTGTAATACTCAGGTGAGTCAGTTTCCTTTATTGCTTGATCTGCTTTTTTCCAATTGCTTACTTCAGTTGCTAACTCAGGAGCTTTGAGAACAGGGGAATCGGGATAAACAAGACATTCTTCGACAACACAATATCCTGCCATGTCTGTCAAAGAGAGGAAATTTTTAACATAAAGACAAACACTAGAGAAATGACGACAGTGGTCTGTGGTCATTGATGGTATCAAGGACAGCACTCAGAACAGCTTTACGGATCTGATGGTTCTGACCATACGAGTTTCGACAGCAGATAGCATCTTCCACATCATTGAACACTGAGATATATCCTTCTTCAATACAGCTAGCAACAGCACGAAGTGCTTTGAAACGCTTGTTAGAAAATTCTCTAAAGTTTGATTCGTTGACATTCTTGTAAAGCATGATCACTAAGTAACCAAAGATAGCTCTTGCCTTTGGGACATCCATAATCTTTGGTGGGACAGTAAAACCATTTCTTGCGGCATCTGAAGGAATCTTTATGATTGTCAATCTCCTACCCATCGAACGAACAGCGGCTTGAAGCTCTTCTGCGTTTCCCGGAAATAAGCAACAGATCCCTCCGAGGTCAAAGGTTGCCGCCCTTTGGTCTCTATTGGTGGAGGGCACTTTCTTTGCACACTCAAGATTCATCTCGAAGGCTGAGTAATAGTTGTTACCTTTTGGAGATGGATCAGGC
Source organism: Arabidopsis lyrata subsp. lyrata (assembly GCF_000004255.2). Classification (NCBI taxonomy): domain Eukaryota; kingdom Viridiplantae; phylum Streptophyta; class Magnoliopsida; order Brassicales; family Brassicaceae; genus Arabidopsis; species Arabidopsis lyrata. The sequence continues at coordinate 4,393,322 of NW_003302549.1, forward strand.
ATAATCATATCTACTTCCATCTCAGTGAATCTCTTCCTTTTCACATTTGTCCTGGTGGCGTTTTCTTGCTCGTTGGTATTCGACATTTTTTTTGTACCAAGTTACTGTGAGTCTGTGACTTTGGGGTGTTAGAGGAAGTGGAAGTGGCGATGTTTATAAACAAGAAATCGAGTGTAAGTGGAAACGGTAAAGTGCCTTTAAGATAGATACATGCTTCTTTCTTGACTCAAATCGAGTCCCAAGACTTGTTGTTGGCCTCTCGACTACTATAGTTATGATGAATAATATCTCTCTTCATTATCTCTTCCACGTTTTGCGTTTTTCAAGGTTGGCTAAAACTTTTTGATGAATTTATGAAGGGACCAAGAGTTCATTTTGTAAGAAAATAATTTGAGGAAGAGAAAGAACCATGCTAGAGTTTAATGGAATATGAATGAAATAAGCATAAAGTTAAGTTGAGAAAGAAAAGACTACGAATGAAATTAAAGATATCGCAATATATATCCACGTGAAATAGAAAAATACACTAAAATACAACCAAGTTGCTAGAATTTCTCTAGTAATGTCTAACCTTCTGTGTAAAAATACTGAAATAAATTGTCCAAAACAATACAATATAGTAAAGGAAAGAAGTCAATACTTGTGCACAAAGAGCCTCTAAACACCCATCAGACACCAACTCGAGACTTTCCCTTCATTCAACAAGCAATCTGTCCGGTGACCTGACCTTAGAACAGTCCAACGACAATGGCGTTTTAACCTCGTGACCTGGAGCGATTAAGAAGCAACGGAATAAGATACAACGATGAGCATGGAAGCGACACATAATCACCTACTGTTATGTGGCATCAGATACTCAAAACCACATTCCAGCCAGATAAGCGACAATCGATAATCTGAGTTTGGCTGTTACTAACACTACATATTTGTTTAATTTCACACTAACTAGACTACATGATTTCCTCTGAGGATGGAAGCTAGAAAACTCATAACTAGAATACTTTTAAGAGAGAAGATGTTCCTCAGATAACCTACTCAATGTCGCTAATGTCAAGCAAAGTTAAACGTGAGAGTGTACCTCGACTATTTTGAGAGCGTGGAACAATGAATATCACTTGTCAGTGTGACCCCTTTTGGCCTTACGACGACCATGGTGATGAGGGTGTTTAACAGGTTTCTTTGTCTTTGTGCTGCGATAAAAAATCATATGAGATATTTCTATGATTAAGAATATTACATAAAATGACTAAATGGATTAATTAAAAGACTTGCCAGAAGAGAGAACAGAGCACTTTGTAAGCAACGAAGATGGGAAATACCAACAATGCAGAGGCCTACAGTGGATAGATTTTAGATTTGATGTTAGAGAGGAAACACATAAAGGATGCAGTCTCAGAATACATTCTATAAGAAAGTTAGGCAAATACCGCAAACCAAACAAACTCATTGGTAGCAAAAGGCTCTGTCAGCTCATGGTCTTTCAGTTTTCGTTCGATATGGGCTTGGACCTTCACAGATGAACACAGATTTTAGCTTTAAAAGTCGAGCATTTTTTTTGATGAGTCCAAGAAGTGGAATAACTCAGATTTATTTTTAGTATACATAAGAATGGTTTTGGTTTCAGACCTGATGGTGATAAGTTGTGGCGGATTCAAGGAACTCTGTATAGACGATGATCACCTTGGTTGTGTAAGGTTTCATCGCAACCTTCATTTTATCAACATGTGGTTTCGTGGTCGTGGCCACTTGGTCGACATATGGCTTGCTGAACTTTTTGGCCTCCTGGAAATTGTAACAAGCATTAAGTTTACATCCGTAAATATTAGCTGATTATTGTGTACCAAACCTATCAGTGAAAGAATAAACTGATAAAGACACTATACCTGATAATAGGGGTCTACAAATTCTTGAACCGTGGCAATGTGAGGGGAAACAGCACTCTTTGATGCATGGTAAGCCTCTTTAGCTTTGATGGATAGTGTTCGGACGTGTGGCTCAACATGTGTAGTAACGGTTTCCTTGATGGCTGGAATATATTTCTGCAAGTAGTGTCATAAAACATAGCGAATTATAACTCTAGAAATTGGTGACTCATCAAAAATGCAGGCATTCGATTAATGTCAAAGAAATTTACAACAAAAAAAAAATTGCCAATAAGATGCTTACAGTTTTAACGTTTTCAACATGTGGTTCAGCCCACTTTTCAACTTGAGCTTTTGCTTCCGTCACCTACTCAATAAAAAGTAAACTTCATTAGCCAGACGCTCTCATACTGTTTAGAGGCATAAATCTCAATAGGAGTATAGGACAAAATTTAAACAGTACCTTTAGAATTACTGTCTCCACAGCAGGTTTCCCATGGGCCTCCCAATGTGTCTCGGTATAAGTCTACGGGTACATGAAATTCCCTATGTTAATTGGGGGAAAAACTGCTATATTACAAAACTGTAAAAAGGCCAGCATAAAACTTGCCTGAAATTTAAACCAGTGAAGAGCAAGCCAAGGGGGAAGCCACGAACCATGAGCCTGAGTAAATAAAACAATTGATATTAGCTTTCTGCTGAATTCCAGATTCCAGGCTCTGCTAATTTCCCACACAGTGAAATATCTACTGCTATAATAGCTTCAGAGACAGCCAAATGTAAAACTGTGTCAAACCAATACCTCCAGCAGTTCCTTAGCCTTTGTGGTTGCCTCAAGCTTTGTCCTCAACATTTCTTCCTGAAATTTAAAATTTGGAAAAAAAGCTATGTGAGGCAGAAACCAAAGGCATAGAAATCTAATTTAATAAGAGGTTACTGTACCTCAGCTATCTTAATAGCACGTTCAAGTTTTCCTATTTTGTTCTTCTGCTCTTCATTTGTCTTCTGAAGCTGCAAGACATCAGATACCATAATTAAAATCTTCAGGACATTACTATAAGAATTGGCTCAACCAAAAGTACATATCCAAAGAAGCATTGTCGACGGTATAGTTCAAAGGAGGGAAGTAAAAAAGTTCTGATGGTCTAATCAGATTGCATAATGAAACCTGTTCAAAAGAATTCCCATACAACTCAAGCCCGAATTTAGATCAAACACGAGTATCAAATCATGCAAGGAGCTGTCCTAATGAGATCTAATATAGCTGAGAATGGAAACTGCAATGGTAATAACATAGCATAAATGACGAGGCTTAGAACATGAAGATATTTTGACATCAACCTTAAACAAAGACTAGCTAAAGCTGAGATTAAAAAAGTAACTAAGCATTTACCATGTCCCTTAGAGAAAAAACAAATGGAACAGTGTAATGGAAAAATGAAACGAGAGATGTAAAGAAACATACTTTGTCAAGGCTTGAGTTTAGTTCACTTAGTTTTTTCTCAGCTTCATTAGTCCGAGCTTCAGTGGAATCTTTCTCCTTGTTTTTTTGCTCCAAGAAGTTTTTGAGTACCTCTACCTGAATGGCAGAAGTAGCATCATAAAAAAATCAGATATCCGTTTGCAAATTCTAGCAATATAAACAGATTGGGTTCTTGAACATAAAGTCTCACCTGCTTCTCCAATTCAGCAGCTCGCGCTTGAGCCTTTCCCAAATGTTTTGCAGAATCTGATGATCCCTTTTTCTGGAGAGGAGTGAAAGCACACAGATCAGGTGTAAGCCAAAGATGAAAACAATTTACGACACGTTTCAAACAAGTAGATGAAACTGAAACCATATAAGATCCATACTTGTAGTGATGAGACTTCAGTCTGCAAGGAAGAAATCTTGTCTTCCTTTTCTTTGAGAAGTTTCTCCTTCTCTGCTACTACCTCATCTTTGCCCTGAACTTCCCGGGTTTTCTCATCGATTTGGGATTCTTCAAAACGAAACAAAAAGAAAACATAAAGCTCAAAAACCAAAATTTGCATTCACCAAATAAAAAGGCTATAACAAGCTCGAAACAGGACGGATTATGCAAATGCCACAAAACCATAGCAAGCAATTCGAGATTGGGGACAAGTAAACACGATTCACATCTGAAATCGATCCAAAAGATACTAATTTAAGTCAATGCTATAAGAAAAGAAACACATCAAGTAGCTGAAACAGTAATTCTATCAGCGTCCAACTAAAAACATGCGAACTATGCAGATTCCGATCTCAATACGAATTAAAGTAAAATAAAAATCAAAACTTTGCAATCAATCGATCAGAGGGAAGAGTCTGAACAATGCAAGTCGCTAACTAACCTAGGGCACGGATCTTGGCAGTAAGCTGATCCAGTTGGATCTTGGAAGAGCCATCGGATCCGGCAGCCTCAGAAATCTCCGGCTCATCAGCATCGGCGAAGACGCTGGTGGTGAAAAGCAAGGCAAGAAGTAACAAAGCGACGAGCTTCGCAGCCGCCATGTCTAGATTCACCACCGTCGATCAACGAAAAGGGACGGAGATTCCAACAAACAAGAGAAACGTTTCCTTCTCTGCACTCACGATCTCTCTATATATATTTTTATGAAGGTGTTTTTTTGACCATGGACCGTAGAAATTTCTTAACTTTGTTTTGTTGTGTTTTAGACAGAGAAAAAAAGCGTGCAAAGACGAGAGAAAAGTACTTATGTGTTGACAACGTGAGGTTAATGGCTTCGTGGGTTTGTCGTGACCGACGATGACACGCGGCATCCATCGGATTTCACATTAATGACGTGGCGTAAATCCAATGGTTGATCCTTTTTATTTATTTTTCGGTAACCATTTACCAGTCGATATTATTGTCCTTTTTCGGAAGCAATTCAATCAGATCTCCAATTTATGATATTCATCTACTTGCCTGCTAAATTGCTAATGAGTGTAGTAATAATTTTACTACGTCCGGCTTAACTTCAGAAAAACAAACAAAAAATTAATCCGAATGTGTTACAAACTTTCAATACATATTCTTATACTGTATGAAAAACGAAGATGTGCTCTATATTTTCAAGATTTTCTTATATATATTTATATATATATATGTATACAAGTATATATGTATGTAGGAAATGTGTATTTATCATCTATCATCAATGCACACCATACTTTGTGGGATATGTATGGTCCAGCAGTGCGTGTGCCATTTAATTTCTCGTTAAATTAAGCAAACTTCTATTCTGAATTTTTCGATACTCGTTTGTTTATTTATTCAACGAAATTTGCAATGTATAACATTGCCTGAGAGCTTAAGAATCTTTGTTTTTCTCTCCAAGCAACAGCGGCCTTTTTATAAGTATATCTTATTATTTTGCTTGATCCAACACAGTTTACCCTAATTTTAAAAGAATTTATGTAAAGGTTGGAATCACGATTCGCGATAGCTAAATCTATACGATTGATTAGGATCCCTTAGTCATGACAATAAGTACCGCTGGATTATCAGAGATGTGTCTGGTCTATCATTTGCTTTATGACATTAACCAAATTATAATAGTTTTAACAAAACAAAGAATAAATTAATTAGCAACTACTCAATAATATATACGTGGTACGTGGAGTACGCCAACTCAGACCAGAAGCAATGACATTAACGTAATTTATCCTTTCATTAATAACTAGTTATAATCTCCCGTATATGAAGCAAAGCCTAATTGAAATGAATCGAATTATTGGTAATATATTCCAAAGTTGCGGTCTCATATCGAATCATCACTCATCAGCCTCACAATTCTTTGTTCTTCTCTAAGTTTCCCAAAAAATAAAACTGGGAAGAAGATTATAGTCTATATATGATTCACATTAAAACAAAAAAAACTATAGTTTTATGATTTCTTTTAACTTATTAATTAGTAAAACAAATATCCAAGTGAGTAAGGTATGATGCTGATCAAACACAAAACAGTGCAGTGACCTTCCAAACTTTATGTTGTGGTTGCGTTTTGTTAAATCATTACAGAGACAGTCTGCTTCCTTAGTTGCTTTCGAGGTAATATATCATCTTAGCCCAAGCATCTGTGGTCTAGTGGCAGAAGAAGCTTTGGAAAAGGGTGAAACTCCCAAACCTGAGTTCGATTCTCCCTGGAAACAAAAACACATTTGTTTGGGAAGTCTGTCAGTTGGACTTTGGCCCAATTGGTTTACCTGGTAGCTAGAAATGCAGACGGCCTGACTACCCCCTGGCACTTAGTCGGAAGGCATTCCAAACTCGGGATAGGCAGAGTGGTAGCCCGTAAGGGCCTAACCGTTAACACGGTGGACCAATCCACTATGTAGCACCTCGGTGCGTTCCTACCAGGGCCGACCGGATAGCCGATAGGGTTTATAAAAAAAAAAAATCATCTTATCCTTGGCTTTGAGCTTCTACTTTAATTCTTCAAATGCCTTTCGTCATATTCTCTTGACATTTTTTTTTTTTTTGATGAAAGGCTTTCAATAAAAATGAAGAAAAAGAGAAAAACATTACATGCCTAATAGGCCACAGTGTATATTTCAATAATTTAGGCCCATTTAAGGACAGCCCATATATAGTATTTTTGCGAGCATTAATAATTGGCTATCTCGTGGTTAAATGGTCAGTAACTACAAATTAGTGGCTATTATATATTATCCATGAAATTTGTCTATTACCAATCCAAAGCTAGTTTGCAACGGATCCATAAATTTTTAAATACGAAAATTTCCATCTGTAAAATTGTAATTATTTGTAGCGTGAAGTAGCTTTTTCTATACCTAATCTAACAAAAATTGAAAATATCTATGAAAATAAGAGTTAGTTAACAAATAATTTTAATTTAGGCGAACATAGTCTTCTGAACTAGATTCGGATATAATTAGCTATATAGCATCATATATGAATTGACATCTCTAAACGAGTTCTAAACATTTTGATTTCATACTACGCAGAGAAAATAATCGTGTAGGTATATTTCTACATTGTCTTAGGGAGGAGTTATATACATAGGCTCGTGACGACTGGTTCCTAACACATAACATAACAACTTAACTAACTAAAAAAAAAAAAAAACTAACTAAGACAGATACTAATGCACGGAATAAATGTGAACATCACATTTTTTGTCCCGTTTCTTGCCCAACGTAAGCCACATGCACTATAAACACCAGCTAACAGAAAAAAAAAAAAAAAAAAAAAAACGTACATACCAAGAGAGCTGTGCGATATGCTGATACGTTATAAAGTCACCCACATGGAAATGCCAATAATAACGCTCAATAAACCAAAACGTGACATATTATATTACACACACAAAATACATACGGCCGAAAAACCCTAATCTATGATAATTATAACGCATAATTTAATAAGATTTTTTTTCTTTTCTTAATCGAAAGATCTAAAATTGAAAGCTAAACTATAATCTTCGAAACTTTTCAACTTCCATGTAAATTCTTCATGCGTTCAGTTGTCCTGGCCGTAACCAATAGGACGATAATATCACTTAATTACAAGCACTTGTTCTACTGACGAAAACTCGATTCTACACAGATCCAAAACTAGACTTTTGATCGAGTTTTTTTCTTTCTTTACCGAAGAAGAAGAAATCGAGGTTATAAAGAAGAGGAACCATCACGACCGAGCACAAAAACACAAGCACCGGTCCAAATATCCAAAGCATCAAAGGCAACGCCGCATAGAACAACCGATTCCCCACAGTATTCAAAACAAACCCTCTCTCTAGCAATTCCGCCACGTACTCCTCTGCCGTCATCATCATCTCATCCTCCAATTCCTCAGGAGAAAAAGGAGTGTTGATGAGGATGTTGACTTGGTTGATGAAACGAATTGAGAGAGAGTGGGAGAAGAAGGAGAAGAGGAAGATGGTGAGGATCGTGACGTACTTGAGAGCCACCATGAACTCTCCGCGAGCTCCAAAAACGGCGTCGTTTAGAGGCTTCTTCACTGCGTATGTGCTGCTTAAAACCGCAGCTAGACCAGCGCAGAGGAGGATCGATGTTGTTGCCATCAAAGTCGACCCCATTATGCAGTTTCTCAGCGTTTGAACGGCCAAGATGTTCTTCTTCTCGTTGTCCTAATTTAATCAAATACATATAGGATCATATATTTATGTGTGCGAAGATGTTTATATAAGAAAATTGAAGTTACCTTGATGATGGAAGCGACCCAGAAACGGCGAGCTCTAGCGTTAGTGCCGATGATAGTGGTGAGAGGCTGTGTACGTAACTTATGCCACAAGTAAACATGGTAAGATGCATACACCATAAGCCCTAGCGGCACCAAGATCACATCTAAATAACATTCTCTCCATTCCATTTCTTCTTCAAAACTTATCGAAGTTTCTATCTTCTTTTTTGTGACGCCGTTTTATATGTGACTTATTGGAAGGTTTAAAGACCCTATTTATAAGAAAAATGATAATGAAACGATAACCAAATAATTGATAATTAATTAACAAAAAGGAAAATTCATAATGAACCTGATTTTTTCTTTGAGAAATGACATAAAGGTACGTGGGGTGGATGGAGGGGATGACGTGGCATATATTTGTCCTTTTGTTCGCCATTGTTGTTTCCAAAGTGATCTCTCTCTCTTTTTTTCTTCCTTCTTTTTCAACAAGTGATCTCTAGTTGGAGCCCATATCATAGTATATACTCTCTCCGTTTCATAAAGAATGTCGTTTTAAGGTTTTATTTTTGTTTCACAAAGAGTGTCGTTTTAGGTTTTCAATGCAAAATTTAATGATTTTTTTATGTTTTATGACTATTAGTATTCTGCATATTGTTTTACTATTGGGCAGATTATGTTTAGGTATATAGTTAATGATGTTTTTGTTTAGAAAAAACAAAAAATTTAATGTTTTCTTAATCTGTGTGCAAAACTCTAAAATGACACTCTTTGTAAAACAGAGGGAGTATAATTCTTGCACGCTTTTAATTTGATTTCTATCTTCTATCATTTCTTTTTCTTTCTTCTTCTAGTCATATATACTTCTTTTTTTTAAAGGAGCTATGTTAATCATGCATGTTTCGTGTATATGTAGCCGTCAAGTAAAGTTTATGTTATTCCACAAAATAGATGTTGTGTGTTTATGTTTTAGTAGATGGATACTTACAAAGTGATGAAAAAAAGGATGTTTACAAAGTATACAACTTATTAAAATAGATGTGTGTGTTTATATTTTATCAGATGGTTATTTATTTTCCAAATACACGTTGCATTAGTTGTAAAAACATTATTTTAATTTCTGATCTATATATTCTTGAAAGGATATCGATATGATTTGATGTATATATGTATCTATACATTAATACATGCATCACGTTGACACGTATGTTACATACAATAAAGTTTCGAAACCAATAGTCGGATTGCTTTCCTCATACCTGGTGAATCTGACAAATATATCTTACAAATTAAATTATTAAATTATAATAGACTATGGAAATGGAGCAATAAAAAACCTGCCAATAACTAGTACTGCATAATGTCTCGATGATACAAAATGAGTGAAATCTGACGAGGACCATATACAGATATTGTGGGTGATTAGTATATGAGCAAGATAAGACATAGGCACGAGATGAGGCCGACCTTTATCCATCGCCGATTAGTTTCATGCTTCCCTCTCATCATGACTAAGTTTAATTGGTTTTTGTGTGTTTCATTCACTATCTTCCTACACGTTGGAATTCTAGCTGTTAATTACATCCACAATTCACACTAACTAATTGGGAAAAATGTCATTAAAATCCCCAACTTATTCAAAACGTTGATTTAAATCCTCAACTCACGACGAAACGAAATAAATATCAAACTTATGTTGACTTTCCAAATAAATATTAAACTTATGTTGACTTTCCAAATAAACACCAAACTTTCATTGACTTGGCCATATTAGGCATGACGTTAAGTGAGTTAACAGACAATGTTAACGGGATTAATTTTCTATTAACAGATCCGCTAATTAAAAATGACAATATTGTTGAACTATAATCAAATCTCATCTAAGTCATATAACCTAAAATCGTATTCCTATAAGTTAGTTATTTACGTAAGAGTCACGAATGTACGTACGTATAGTTGTGTCTGTTCGTAAAGTTGTGTCTTTTCGATTAACACATGTACGTATACGCTGTTTCGTGTTGTATAAGTAGATCGAGTCAAACTCAATAACATCATTGTTTGTAATACATTTTCTCTTATCAATAAAAATCAAGTTTCTTCATATTCTATTTTTCATTTTGGTTTTGTTCTTCATACTCTGTTAAAACAGAGTTCGTTTGTTGATCAAAACACTAACAAGTATTCCTTCTAAACATAAAACGACGTTGTTTTGTATTAACTGTTCAATAAAATCCCGAGTTTCAAATCATACTATATTTAGGGTTAGGGATTTTGCTCGATTTGGGGATCTAAGATTGACTTTAGGGATTTAATTCAATCGTTACGACAAAACGACGTCGTTTTGTTGTTATATGAAACAATGTCGTTATCAATTAACATATATGTTAACAGAAAATTACCTCCGTTTATGAGATCTATTAACTCACTTAACGTCGTACCTAATATGGTCAGGTCAACGGAAGTTTGATATTTATTTGGAAAGTCAACATAAGTTTGATATTTATTTGGAAAGTCAACATAAGTTTGATATTTATTTCGTTTTGTCATGAGTTGAGAATTTAGTAACCCACTTAACGTCGTACCTAATATGATCAGGTCAACGGAAGTTTGATATTTATTTGGAAAGTCAATGAAAGTTTGGTGTTTATTTGGAAAGTCAACAAAAGTTTAATATTTATTTGGAAAGTCAACATAAGTTTGATATTTATTTTGTTTCGTCATGAGTTGAGGATTTAAATCAACGTTTTGAATAAGTTGGGGATTTTAACGACATTTTTCCCCTAACTAATTATCTCTCTATTTTTTTTATTTTTTAATAATAAAATTCTTTATGGAGGAAGAGCTACAAAGAGACGGTAACTAATAACATTTATAGACTAATAGCATAGGGTTTTGGATTCATCTCAAAGTATAACTTTTTTTTTACTATCTAGATCAGATGTATAGCAAATCACCGATATCAGATGAAAAATTCAGTACCTAATAACATCTTTTCTATTGTAACTAAAAGGTTATAAGCCAAAACTCATACATTAGCAAAATTTTAAAAACTTACTCTGATTATGGTACTTTACCAATCGGACTATCCCAAAATACTTTTCCAAAGTTTATATTATGCAGAGTCCGTCTCTTTATTAAAAATTCGAATATTCACTGTATGTTGAATTTTTCATATATGATATTCGAATATCTTGGATCCTATATCTTAGATATATTTTAAGACAAGCAGCGTTTAGGTATTTAAGTATTTCGATCGAATGTTTGGTTATTCTTATTCCATTACATGAATAACCGATCCTCTTGAAAAATTATTCCACTTTCCAAACGCAGAAAAATGAATAGGAATATTTATTTCATTTCTGATAGCATTGCAATGAAAACTCCTATTAAAACGAATGACAATATTCATCTAATAAATTACATTTTCTTACAAAACTACGAATTAACTCCTAAATGAATAACAAAAATTGTTCCGGTTAGTTTAAAAAAAAAAAAAAAATTGTTCCGGTTTCAATGAAAAAGAGGCCAGTTTAGTCGATTTGATTATTCTGTTTTACTTTGGTTCTGTTTTACCCATGCTTGTAGTATTTTTGCTGTATATATAGAAGATGGACTGATTTTTTGAATCTGTCATTGCTATATTTGACGAATCAAAATGAGAATAAAGTAAAAATAGAGATGCAATAATTGTTTAAGAGTATCAAGCTTAATTTGGTTGTGACGTTCTTGGACGGGAAATGCGGCTTGGTTCGTAATTTGAGTCCTTTGTAATTCAAACTTGATAGTGCTCCTTCTTTATATCCTCATTAGTTAGAACTAAAGGAAACTTAAAAAGCTAGATCAATCATCGAGTAATATATTAGGTTCTTTAATAATTTCAAAATGTATTAAATATAGAGCATTATAGTTTCTTGAAGAGGCAAGTTGGCTGCGTTGTTCTTGTTCTGTAGTTATTAATTGGACGTAGTTTGTTCATATCGATGTTTGCGTGATTGAACACGTTTAGGATGTTTGACATAATTATTAGAAAAGGTTAATGGGTGTTTTTCACTAGAACTGTTTCATCTTGTCAAATTCTACGTGACGTGAATTTTATGCATCACACAATGAACAATAAAAACTATTATCATGACATATATATGATATGATTGATGACACAGAACGATATAATTTTTTTAACGGATATAAAAAGTGATAAACAATACCGGAATTGTAAAAAACAATACAAAAAAAAAAAAGTAAAAGTAAAAATATTCTAGCAAATATAAACGTATTATAGACAATTTCACCGCTTATGTGATATATACAAGTAAGTTTTTTTTTTGTTAAAGAGACAAATATTTAGAACACAAGGATTAATTATAGCACATGTCTATAATTCTTTAATGCGTGTCAGATTTAAAGATATGCAGCATAAAATCGTGAATGAAGAATTATAAATCTGAAGATTTGCTTACTAAGCTAAAATATGTGTCGTTGTATACTTTTTTTTAGATACTTGTCCCTCACTAGACAAATTCCTTTGCTGCCTCGCCCCATAAGCAATGTGCTCTTAAGTATCTCTATATACCAACGAAGTGATTGGTTTGCGCATTGGAGAGTGCTTATCTTAAAGATCATCAAATACTATACATTCCAGCAGAAAAAAAAAAAAAAAGACAAATTAAAACAAGTTGATTCAAAAACTTGTTTTAGCGTCGATTGCTCATCTGACAAATTACATAAACATTCTTGCATAGACGGTATGCATCGTTACTAGCTAGCTTTGAGATCGACTAAATGATAATGTGTCCATGTCATTGTTTTTGGCTTAGTCATTCGCCACAGATCCGACATCATGTATATTAGGCGTTGATGTTCGAATCCTGTTTCCCACATAAGGGATATGCTCTCATTTGTGGAACCCAATTTAAAAAGTAATGCTGTTGATTCAGTAATAATACACTGTATTGGGCAACTTAATTTCTTACAAGTGAAAGGAAACGGGAATTTTTTTTATCATTAGGTGAAATAATTTTACCTTAAATTCTGAAACTCTGTGGACCATTTTTTGTTTTTGAAAAATGTATGGCCAAAAAGAAAAGAAAAAAACCTCAAATCGAGTCAAGTATCAGCGCAATATCATAGAATAATTTGGTATAAAAGAAAAAGAAAACAAATAGTTCTACATAAAACTTCTTCATATTTTGAATCACAAGACACCAAACTATAGAAGATCATGCAGTAGTAATAGTAGGATTGTGTAGTTAGAAAATTTTGTGATATGCTTTTAACAAAAGAAAAAAAAAAAACTTTGGTCATATGCAAAGACAAAAAAACGTCACCGTATTTAAGAAAGATGAAAGAGATGGAAACTGAAGATAAACCTCACTGATGATATAGGACAGTTTTCTAATAAAAGGTAATTCGGTTATGGTTTTAAGAGCATGAGCTGTGGTAAAGACTTATATAGTCTCCCAAAAAATATTATTTTAATGTTTTTAATATAATTTATTTGTTATTTTAAATTAATAATTAAAAAGAAAAAGTAAAGCCAATCAAATCTTACATGTGTCAAAGGAGGCTCTAGAGAGTTTTCATACGTTCTCATGTGAGAATCGATTCTCTTTTCTCACTCTTCTTTTCTATTTTATTTTTTAATATTGGTGAGAGAATTGGTGAGAGACTTCCACTGTTTATGCTCTAAGGTCATCTATTTTATACGGCTCAGTCCATACTTTTGGTGTCATCATATATAGATAGAGATGTCAATTGGGCTATCAAAGTCCAAATGGACAGCTTATAGTAACGTATTTAATCATTTCTTTTGGTGACAATTTTAGCTGCAGATCATTGGGTACCACTTTCAAGAAATTATTTGAGAAACGTGTGTTGATGATATCCGTATATTACACAGCCCAATATAAATTACAAAATGATTTGGGCTTGGAGTTGTCAAATTCGGGTTTTCAAAATTTATGAAGAAAAAAGGATTTGCTTGTTTTCCTTTTTGATTGAGGTAGCTTTATTTCTTTGATCAACAATGTCTTTGTTGAGGTAGCTAAAGAATATGATAAAAGCTAAAATTGTTGGGCAACAATGTCTTTGTTGAGGACCTGAGGTATACTCAATGTCTTCTTCTTTTTTTTTTTTTTTTTTGGGCAAAACTCAATGTCTTATTTAATTTATCTATTTTTGTGGGTAAAAACTCCGGTAACAGAATTAATCGAATTAAGTTAGTACGAAAAACTAAATTATTATCATCGTCTAAAAAAAAACTTGTTTTGTTATAATGCAACGTTTGATATTTTCAAAAAGTATCTGCGAATAGTATTGGAAGAAAAAATAATGCAACGTTTTAAAAGGCCATTCTATTCATTTACAGAATATCCAAAAAAAGCATATGCAATAACGGTCTATATATGCCGATGATATGTTATTATATTGATCCATTTTGTAAAGCAGCAAATCAAATCTCGAAGACATTGGAAATCAGATAAGCAAAGGCAAATGCATACAGGATCATGTTAAAATAAATCGGCAAATTGGAATGTGTATCATATAATAAAGAGATTTTATATACTACTATTTACAAATAATCAATCATCTTAAACCAATAACAATCATGAAAATCATTATTGATTTATGGCACGTAGAAAGATCAGGGAATAAAAGCCAGCTAGTTTTTCCGATTTTAATTAAGGTACATTTTCTCAATTATTCATAGGTGCTCAATCATTTATTTTTGTTTCTTCATGGTGGTTAGTACCACTTTACAACATAAACTCAAATTTTCATTGAATTATATATATTCACATTTTTAATATCATGAAATAAGTACGGAATATAAACCTACTAACCCCCTCAAGATATATAACAGTGATTGTTTTTCTCGAGTGACGAAGTAAGTAACTAATCATTTGAATTTGGAGCAACTAAACTCGTAGCATATGTAATTAAAAACTAATTTACTAATGCGTACAAAAAAAGGAAGAACGTGTATTGTGATATAGGCCATGTTGTACGGGCCACTACTACGTATGAATCATTTGGAGATTGAATTGTTTAATGTTAAAAGTATATGGTGGATTGGTGGCCTAATGGTCTCGTGGATAGCAGTTACGACGACGAGGGTAGACAAAAATCGGTGGACGATGCTTTCTCTGGCAGTTGACCCACCGGTATTGATGATTAAACTTATTCTTTTTTTTTTTTTTTTATTATTATTAAACTTATTCATTCATTTAAAAAAATTTAAATCTCGTAATATGAAATATATTACTATGTGTTATTGTCAAAATGTGTTGTTGTTTTCTTTGAACAAAATGTGTCTAGTACGTACTTTTAATCCAAGTTAAAACTCGGGAGTATGTTTTAATTTTATTTTTGAATACCGAAAACTCGAATATGTTTACTTTTAAAATAGTGGTTGCTACACCCATCATATTCAACTACATCTTTTACAGCACTAAACGTAGTCTTATGTGCCTACGACTTGTATTGTTTTCTAATGATAATCAAATAATTAACAACAACATAAGACCAGATTGACAATAACCAAACTACTGATAAATAGTAAGATATTTCAATAATGTTATTTCTGGTGCATTATAACGTTAGTCGCCGAATCACAAATTTAGAGTTGGAGTTTAATGATTCTTTATTTACAGTTCCAGTTATATAATATAGCCCAAATTAAACTCGTTACTAAATATATAACTAATATTATTATTTACGTGTATAAAATAATATATGCTTTATGCGTAATCTTTGCTGATATATTCATTGCTTCCCCGCTAGTTCATCAACAGCACATGCAACGATCGCCAGTCTGAAAACGTCAATGCTCCTATAATATTGAATAGGCATGCATTAAAAATAAGTTTTCTCAGTTTATAAAATCGGCGTCAACTTTTTATTATTATGCATTTTATGTAATAATAAGCCGACTTAATTGTTGATATCATAAGAAAATTAAACCAATTCGAATATAAATCAAAACATATGATTTAGTCGTTGTAACCGATCATGATTTAGTCCGAGTATTATCTAATTTTCTTTGTTGATTTACTTAGAAAACTATCTTTCTTAAACCTCTAGTTTTATCATGTCGTCTTATAATCACTGATTCATTAATACCGATCGATTAAAGCAAAGCTGTTCTTAATTTGAAAATAAAATGATCGGATCTGGAGAAATAAAGGTCACTCTATATAAAAAATTAAAATCTGAGAAGTAAAAAAAGTTCACATGGGGTGGTTCAATTAAAACCCGAAACCGCACTAACAGTGACGTGTAAACTGAAGCTCTATTACCGGCACGGTCCTCCATGTTCGAATTGAGATGAGTCGTTAAAAGTAGTAAATTACCAATAATACTAGTATTAAATTCTCCTTTTTGTCGTTAATACTAAAATTAGGAAAAGGGTAGTATATATTTTTGGAAAAGGAAAAGAGTGAGGGAGATCCAAATGCTTAGATTCATGTGAACTGAAACTGTGTGAAGCCGTTTGTTTGCTTTGGAAACTGAAGCCTTCCCCATGTTTCGTGTTCCTTTTTGTTTTTTCTGACCACAACACTACCACTTCACTTTCTTTCTTCCTTACATTCGAAGTTAGTATTTCTTTTAGCTTCTATTCATACAGTTCGTATGACAGTAAGAATATTTTAAAATTATTCTTTCTATTATACTACTCCATCCGTTTCAGTTTAGTTATCGTTTTATGATTTAAATTTTGTTTCCGTTTTAGGTTTTCAATGCAAATGTTTGGTGAAAATTCCAATTTTATTCCTACTGTTTTAATATTTTGGCAAATGAATTTTTTTATAAAATATATTAGTAAAAGGTAAAACAAAAAATTTAATGTTTTTCTTAACTTGTGTAAAAAAATCTTAAACGACAACTAAAACGAAACGGAGGGAGTATAAGTAAACAATTATCGTTTCAAGATTCAATGTACATTTTAGGTAGACCATATGTAGTTTATCTCTATTTGAAATTAAATATTGTAAAGAAAGAACCTATAAGTCTACATAGGTTGTTTGTTTCAAAGATATATGTATAAATAGAAACTTTAACCTTTTTTTATTCATGTGGAAAATGTCGATACGATCTGTATTTTGAAACACGGATGTAATAATTCAAGTGTACGTACGTATAATAGTATGAAAAGTATTAGGTATGTACCAACATTAATTAATATGTAAAAGAAATATACTAATCACTCACTACCAATTAAGTCTAAGTTAAAAGCTACTAATAAATTATTACAGTCCAAAGTAGGAACTTGTTCGAAATGAATGAACGAAATGAATGAACGGAAATCAATAAAAATATGAAGACATCTACCGTAATATCAATTTATTAATGGAAAATTTAAAATCATATTTTGCATTCAATATTTATTTTACAATTTCTTATGAAGATAAATGGCTGAAAGAGTAAACTAAATCTAAATTTTATAAAATAATTGTGGTGTACTGTTATCAATAACAAAAGTGTTTACTAATTGCGAATTTGAAACGCAATCCCAAAAGCATAAACAAACATGGCCTTAATAACGACTTAAGTTAAGAGAAGGTCAAACAAGATGTGATACCATTAACTAGAGGTTTCCAAGTTGGTTAATAAGAAAATCAAAAGCATATGATTAGCCGAATATTTTAGACATTTAATTTCAAAACTAATCTATAAATTAATTAAAACAAGATTCCAAAATGTCATCAACACCTCTATATATCTCCCTAATCTCCAAAAGCCACCATGTCTCCATAACACAACTAACAGAGATAGATAGACAAACACCAAGAACAGAGCCATTTCTTCTTATTTAGTTTCCGCCATGGAAGCCAAGAAGTCAAACAAAATCAGAGAGATCGTTAAGCTTCAACAGATCCTCAAGAAATGGCGAAAAGTTGCACACGCATCAAAACAAGCCAACAACAACAAGATCGACAGCGTAGATGACAACAACAACAACATCAACATGAACAACAATGGAAGTGGAAGTGGAAGTGGAAGTGGAAGCAAGAGCATCAAGTTTCTGAAGAGGACACTATCCTTCACAGACACAACAGCTGTTCCTAAAGGCTACTTAGCTGTCTCGGTGGGGAAGGAGGAGAAAAGATACAAGATACCAACAGAGTACCTTAGCCACCAAGCTTTCCACGTGCTGTTGCGTGAAGCAGAAGAAGAGTTTGGGTTTGAACAAGCTGGTATCTTGAGGATTCCTTGTGAAGTTGCCGTGTTCGAGAGCATTTTGAAGATAATGGAGGACAACAAGAGTGATGCGTACCTGAGCACTCAGGAGTGCAGATTCAATGCCACGAGTGAGGAAGTGATGAGTTATCGCCATCCTTCGGATTGCCCGAGGACACCATCTCATCAACCTCACAGCCCAATGTGCAGATAGCTTTTTTTGTTTTGATTTGCTTGTTGCTTTGAACCATTCTTCTTCCTCTTCCCCACGTTCCCACTTTTTCCCTTGGGGATTTGGACTTTGTGTACTACGCAACTTCAATGAGAAAAAGAGAGAGATAGAGAGATTTTTGAATAATGGAATGTACAAACGGATCATTTGAAACAAACCAAACAATGAATACCACTGCTTTTTTTCTCTGCCCTGAATCAAGGAAGTAAATGAAAACCACAATACCTAGATCTCTATTGTTTTCAAATATCATAAAAGTCAATCCATCATGAAACAACTCTGGAAGTGAATGTATTACATAGCTAGTGTAACAGGTTACAGTTTCCTTTTTCCAACATCTTCATTTGTCCTTTTAACTCTTAGTAGAAATCAGACCCACAACATCCCAAATTTCCATGTTAATTGAAAAGACTGAACCAAGAGGTGGTGGTGCAATGATAAGCAGGTACTATACTCTAGTGGCTAGAGCGTAAACTCGGGCATCTCAAAAGTTCGATACCCGCTGAACTTACACTTGACCAATGTGCTATTCATATGGCAGTTTTATGTTCCAGGGTTAGGCTTAGGGGACTTTGTTACAAAAACTAAAGCAAAAGGTTCATGTTATGCATCCTACACTTTTTCCGGGAACTAGCCATGATGTTGCAGTTATGCCAAGTAATCAGAGAGCTAACATAAAGTAATAGAGTAATTAACATCAATTTAAAATAGTGTAAAAAGATGAGTACCTACGGAAACGTACTTGTAAATCATCAAGTGGAGACTCTGGTTGTTAATCAATTTTGATAAACAACGTACAGTATCCTATGCTTTTACAACCGAAACTAATGCTACAATAAGTACAATGAATATAATAACTAGTCACATCATCAAAGTCACATTTTCTCTAAACTAAGTACCCCTCATTATTGAAGTAACATGCACTTAACCATTAATCCCTAATTAGCGTACGGCAAAATCGAGAAGGAATGATCTTGGTATCCTCCCAAAATCAATCAAGATTCAAGAGAGAGAGAGAGAGAGAGAGAGAGAGAGGAGGTATTCATGGAATGATATGTCCTCTCTCACCTGGTTTAAGAGGTGGTCAAAGTCAAAGCTTAAGCAATGAGATCTGATAAAACGGAAAGGCCACATGACATCCGCACCCTGAGACGTGCAACCATCTAAAGCAATCACTCAATAATGCATGTGTAAGTGTAACATCTCCTGAACCTGATCTCGAGGATAGTAGTGATATGAGCAACTTGAAAGAAGTGCATTATATATCAACGACAGCAAGATCCAGCAAGAGATCTAACATGAACAACCAGGGTGAGAGAGGACATATCATTCCTATGACTCATATATTTTCCTGCTTTTAAGAAGATTGGTATTCAAAGAATAGAGAAACAGGGGAAATGCCTATTTTCTAAGACACTCATCATTTGCAAGCCCTTTCAAGTAAAAAAATAAACAGTAACTCTTCAGTGAAATTACAAAGCATAAGAGGTCGTCTGATTACATGATCATGCAAAGCCCAATTCATGTCTCGCTATTAGTTTCACAAAAGCATGATCATTCTGTTTCTTTATAATTTCCCAAGAAGCATTGTTCCACAAGTCTTATTTCAAGTGAAGCAATGTCTTTTATTATGAAAAAAAAAAGGGGAAGCAATGGCAATCATTTTAAATAAGTGCAACTGTGCAAGTACCCAAAAGTCACAGCAATCAAGTATATCAGAGAGTGAATCATCAAGAATCCAGAGGTTTTCCATTCTCAAGATCCTGCTTAAAGAATGTTTTGAATGTGTCGATCCTCGTCTTAGCTTCTGGTAATCTCCTATCTTCCAGAAATTTCTTGGTCGCTGTTACGAAATCTTCCTTGTCATGTCGTTTCCATTCCTAACATAGTTTAACATGTATAAAGATTTGAACCTAAAAACAATAAGCAAGAATATAATAGAAGATTTCAAACCTCGAAATCCCATTCTCCATAAAGATCCGGATCATCTTTGTTCTTCCATACATATGTTTCGACTTGCAGCTTCTCTGAAGTATCCTGCAGATGACAAAGCATCAAGAGGTTTATATCAAAATCTGATCTAACAAAAACCTAATCCAAGATGTAGGAATTAACTGTTCCGATCAAAAAGTAATTACCGTCAGCACCACTTCAACAGCCTTTCTGTCATATTCAACATCCTCAAACTCATCTAACATTTTCAGTTCATTATCTGTTATTCCCTTAAGCACCTTCAAGAACAACAAAGTTTTCAAAACTCTGAGAAACCTCAAAAATCAAGTACACAAAACAAGTTGGGAAGCAAAATGATCTCTACACAATAACAACACTACACAAAGAACAATGGCCTTAACGTTTCTCTATGGATCAAAATAATTGTCCTAGTTTTCCATTTGTGACAAAAAAAGGGAATCAGGGATAATTAAAGAACCTTTCCGGTGACTTCTCCGGTACCGTCTGGTAGAATTGTTGGATAAACACGACCTTTGAGTTTAAACCTGTGACTGAAAATCCCAGAATCTCCATTAATCATATCATCAATTGGATCAAAAAAATCGAATGAAAACAAGACAGATTGAGTGAGAGAGAAACGCACAAGCCGGAGAGGACGGCGGAGACACGGTCAGGGACGCGATTAAGAAGCACGTAAACGACTTCGGGCTCCTGGAGACTGCCATAGACAAAGAGATCATGACCAGCTTTCCTTGACAACATACTCTCTCACTCTGTCTCTCGCCTACTACTACTGTACTACACATAGAAGAAGTTCGAGTGTCCATTGTCCGGCCACGTGTAAAGCACATTGACGGTTGTGATTACTACTGGTTCATGTTTTTTATTCAACATACATTTCTTGGAAATGTTTTGTGGTTCAATAAACTTAAACAAGATGGCAAATCAACTCGAGAACAGAGGAATTATAACCATAGCCATAACAAACACGATATCCATTTTAAAAAGATAGATCGGGTCATTACAAACAGAGTTTAAAGTCTTGAAGACACTGCAAAATGTAATGAAATATCTAAAATGTTTGCCCAACAGAGTAAGATAATTGATTGTTGTTTGCCGATCACATGGCCATTGGTTCAGGACCAGCGGCGTTTAGGATGTCTAAGAGTGAGTTTTGGGGCTCCAATTCCTCGTGCCAAAGCTGCAACTTATCGCCAGGGTAAAAGTTTCTCGTGACTCCCTCTGAGTTGATCTGTTCAAAAGCATCAAAAGCAGTTTGTCAATTAAGTTCCATTAAGGAGGTTACATAAGTCTCGTTTTAGTGAGCTATTGGTCAGAGAGATATCTTACTATGACAGTCCGTACGACACCACCACTGGCTCCATCACGGGCGATGGCTAGTGAAACCGCCTTCACAACAAGTTGCTGCAATATACATACAAAAGCATAAATACAACAGCAAAGACCAGTTATAGTAAATGGGTTTTGTGAGATTTATGCATATGCAGATACAAAGATCTGAACTGCCTTACCTCGGCTTCTTCTTTGGTCATGTTTTCTTTCCAGGCCTGATCGAAGAACCCGTAAAGATAGCTCGAACCAGAGCCTACACAAGCACACACAAATCCATTAGTTCTTAACCGAAGCTAAGGTATCATGCAAGTAAATAGCAAAGATCACTTAATCAAATAAAGCTATGTTAAAACCTAAAGATCATAAGACTCATAACAATATGGTTTTTTACCTCCAATGGCAAACGGTTGCTCGACTACAGTTCCACCAAGTGGGATCCCGTAGATCTTCCCACCCTCATACTTATCCCATCCTCCAACGATGAGACCAGTTTGGAGCATGTTCTGCTCAACAAAGACAGACAATGCTTCAGTCAACAATCCATGTAATCAAAATAAGGAATGACCATACAATAACACACTGGATATGATTCGGAGTATAGAAAACTGAGATACTTCTTGAGCACTGCATACAGTAGCTATAGAACAGACACTTTCTACATTTTCCACTAATAATGGCCGTTCTTCAGACTAGAGAACAACCATTACAACAACACCACGAATAAAAAGAGAATCATAAATACTAGCATGCTAGGTTTGACATGTAACATCAATCTCTATGCCCCCAAAATTTTCAGCTTTAGTCATAATAAAGCAATAAAAAACACAAGCAAATTGTCAAAACTCCAAAACAACAGTTATCAGTGATTGAGTAGAGCATGTTCTCATATACAAGAAAGGACCCTGGTGGATAATGGAACAACATCCACATTCCCCACTATTAGTTTAAGTTGCTGGTAAAACAACCAAACCAAAGAGCAAGCTTAATAGCAAACCTGTACCTTGTTATTATATGCGAGCATCCTAATAAGGTTGGCAGAAACCTTTACAGTTGCAGGTTGTCCGAGCTGAATTCTGCAAATCATAATAAAACAAATTATTATTAATCGGATATATAAGATAGCATAAGTATCAAGTCATGTACTTTCGTCGAATCAAGACACTCACGTATGCTGGTGAAGGAAGTAACGGACGTAGTCAGAGACAACCTGAGAATCAGCAGCCTGCAAAAGAAACAAGAAGAGCTTATTGTAATCAGTAAAATACATCCGAGAAACCGAATTGCAAGTAAAATAAGAACAGCAAACATCCGAGTAAGAAACCCAGTAAGCAAAAGAGATTCAAAACGAAGTCTAGCAAGGTATATAGTTTCCACAGAACAGGTCAAACAAAAACAATAATGAAATCCCTAAGGGAGATTATTACCGATCCAGAGCGGCAGACGTAGACATTGTCTGTGAGTTGTGTGATCTTATCAGAAGCTCGATTCGCTACGTACATCCCTGCGCGAGTAATTCACAACAGATCCCAAATTCATCAGCTTTCTCAAAATTTCCCAAAGAGAACAATCGATTAGGCTTATTCTCCGTTCCGATTGAAACGAAACAAAGCTCAAAGACAAACCCAACGAAACCCTAGAAGAGTAGAGAAGGGGGGAAATCTCACCGGTGCTGGTACGCGAGTCGGCTCCGAGGACGACACCTCCATTGTAAGTGACGCCGATGATGGTCGTTCCCATGGAGTGAGGCGCATCGAGATTGAGATCCATCGCTGTAGAATTGGAAACTTCTGAGAAACGAAAAGAAACGCTCAGTTTTGCGAGTAAAAATTAGATTCCGGTGATGACTGATGAGAAGAAGGAAGCTTGAAATATAAGAACAACTCTGGCTTATACCCCAAGTCGGCCTCTTTCCTTTTTTTCTTTTTGGTTTTACATTATTTTTATTAAGTACATTATATTAAGCAAAGATAGAAACGTAAAAGCCCCATGTCTATTTGTCCTCATGGACCTTCCAAATACAAGCCCAATATCTATTTGTCCTCATGGATCTTCCAACCAATAATGGTGCTCTAAAGGACGTGATCTTATCAAGGTTTTGCTTCTTGTTGAAATGTGACTGATGAATTGTTTGGTCTTTTAATAATATGATCTAAATTTTGATGTTGTTTTATCTTTTAATAATATGATCTAAATTTTGTTTTAACATATTTAATTTTCTTCAAAAGGTGCACAAAACTAGGCACTCGTTAGGACAACACACAAGACGAGAGTTCCAAACACACAAAGATTACACTTCTCTATTAAGAAATCAAACTTTGTTATTATTAAAAAAAAAAAAAAAATAGACTTGATTGCACTCGTCTCTAAAGCCAATTAAGAAGAAAACTACAAGAGCTATATTGTAGTGGCAACAGCTTCTGGATGATGAGGAAGTATCTGATGAGCCGTGGGGACATTGTTCTTCGACTTGTTAGCTACACGGCTTGCTCTTGATTCCTTCACCGGTGTCACCTTCTTTGTCGTGGACTCTGCGAGAACCTTCCTCACCTCGTTTGCCAGCTCTATAACATAGTCCTCCTCATGCCCTGTGTGAAACAAAATGGCTTAACACATCAAAAACAATGTCTATCTTTTAACCATCAAGCTCAGAACCTTTTGACTACAAAGCCTGAGCAGATGTTTTTCAAGAGTGATTTGGTTTGGGGTTTTAATTTGCAAAAATTTGAAGTCAATGTGTGCTATTCGCATAAAGACTTCAATTTTTTTGCAAATTAAAACCCCAAACCAGTAATTCCTAATCATGTTATAGAAAAAGGGAGCTTGGACTAACCGATGTCGTGCATTGCCTTCTCGAGCAAGAAGAGATAATCTCTGTTGTTACCACATGGTCCATTGGCTGTCGCAATTTGTCTTTGAATACACAAAACAACAAGCTAGTGTGAGGACAATAATCTGGCATATAAATTATAGGAACAGAAGAATTTGGTCTGGACGCTAAGTGTTTACCTTGCCATGTCTTCTAATGGCGCAGGTCCAAGGTAATACTTGTTGGAGACCTTGTCTGGAGTAGAAGTGAATCTGAAGATTGTAAAGAAATGCATCCATCACAAATCACAACACAAAGAATTGTAGAAGAAAAGCAAAAGATACAGCAATTATTCGAATAATCGATGTGAGAACAGCTTCTAAAGGACCCGTGTCATATAAAACAACTTACACTATCACTCCAGTTACAGCTGGCTTCAGAGGATCATCTTCCTGTGTAAGAGAAGAAACTTTTGAGGTCAATTTTTAGTAGCATAAGAGAATAACAGGATTAATCAATAATATCGGGCGAGTTGTGACTCACCTTGTAAAAATCTACACATGTCTTGAGATCATATTCACACTCTCGACGTTCCAAGTACTGTGCACAAATAGAATGATCAAAACAAAGGCTTGAACATGAGACATCGATTTAGGTTTCAGATGCAAGGACATACCTCCATAGCCAGACGTTCTTTTTCTGGTCCTCCACGGACACAGAATGCAGTACCCCACTGTCAAGAAAGTATTGGAATGTTAGTAAGAAAAGAATAATGTGTGAGTAAACTAAGTAGACCACATGAACAGACTCTAAGATC
This sequence comes from Arabidopsis lyrata subsp. lyrata, assembly GCF_000004255.2. Taxonomy (NCBI): domain Eukaryota; kingdom Viridiplantae; phylum Streptophyta; class Magnoliopsida; order Brassicales; family Brassicaceae; genus Arabidopsis; species Arabidopsis lyrata. Next base: position 4,418,691 of record NW_003302549.1, read on the forward strand.
CTTAAAATCATATACACATATTAAGAATAGCTACTTACGCATATGGCTTCTTCAGCTTTCTCGAGGGTGCAAGTTCTTGCAGGGTGTTCTGGTGTACCTCTATGATCAATGCAAGCTACCAAGTCAAATGAAAACACAAAACAATCAATCACCAATAGTTTGGAAGAAAAGATGCATCAATCAAATAAGCAAAGGAACCAAATTGTTATCTTCACAAAAAAAAAAACGTGTTACCAAGATCAAAGACACGTTTATATCCCTTGATGAAACCTAACACTTTCTCATCGTAGTGAAATCCTGGGTTCCACACAAGAGAGCCATAGCCAAAGACCCACATCACCATTTTCTGCAGTTATTTGCTGTAGATACACACAAAAAAACAAAATCTAAGATTTAGACACAAATCATGATTCTGTGGATGGTAAATGCCAAAAAAAAGGCACCATGTAGTAAAGACAAGACAAGAGCCTAACAAGTAAGACAAATTTTGGGTTCTCTTCAGGACAGCTCAGAATTCAATTCATAAAAGACACAAATCTTCTCTCTTTTTTTCAATTTGAAAAGCAAGGAAGATTTTCTAGGTAGCTTATGCGTTTCCAGGGCAGTGGTGGTGCAGGTATAACCATAAAGGACATGAATGATCAAACTTTTGGAACAAAGACAAAAAAATCTACTAGTAAACAGTGTTCCCAAAATCTAGAAAGAAGGGAAAAAAAAAGGTATAGACTTTTTCTATCCAGATTTGGTGCAATAATCAATAATCAAACAGAACAGTTAGAACATTTCCTGGATGACAATAAACAGACAGAGAAAATCACTAAGAAGATGCAACAGAAGCTACTTTAACCAAAATGCGGAAGAAGAATAAAAATCAAAACTTTACCCTGGAACACGATCTTTTCGAAGAGAAGAAACAATCCCACCGTGAGACAAGATCTCCTCTTTAAATTAGATAATCCGAGAAAAGCTGAGAAACTCGTGGGAGGAGAGATTGCAGAGAAAGGGTTGAGGGAACGACGTCGTCTCGGTTCGTATGGAGCTGGGAATGATAATGAGACCACTTAGCTCCTTTCTCCCTCCCTCCCTCTCTCTCTCTCTCTCAATCGAAATCTCTTTCTCTCTGCTCTGCTTCTCGAGATGTATTTTTTAATGAGGAGGAGGCGATGTGTGGGAAGCAGTGCATTTATAGAGAGAGAGATGGAGACCGAACCGTGTGATCATGCCACGCATGTTTTTTTTTTTTTTTTTTTTGTGTTCTGCAGATTTTTTTGTCTGTTCCGTTCGTCACGTGACTGGCCGGTGAAGACGCTTGTTTCTGGCCTTTCTAAAAAAAATCTCTGGTTCTCAAAACAAGGAATCTAATGTTAAGAAGAAGAAAAGAAAAAAAAAAGGAATTTGGTTGGAAGTGTCATTCACTATAGCAAAACTTATCAAAAATGCCACAAAACATAAACTTTTTCAAATATGCCACAAATGAACTTTATGAAATAATAAAGAAGGCGAAAATGCCCCTTGACTAAACAAGTGGGAAAGAGATGAGAATGTGTTGAGTACACAATACCCACGTACCTTTTTGTTTTTATTTGTGGTTTTAATTAATTTATATTTATTTAAATGTCAGATATTTGGTATTTAAATAATTTATGCAGATGCAATAAAGATGTCATTTATCGTGAACAACTACTATTATTGTCCACATCTAATATTCGTGGACAAAATCTAAAATCCTTGTCCATATTTGAAACAACAATTTCGAAGATATTTGGCGGACAAGATTTTGAATTAACAGACTTGAAGAATTTTGGTAGACAAGTATTGTTATCCACGTTCGAAACAACAGACTGGAAAGATTTTTGGTAGACGAAAAAACTTGTCTACATTTGAAACAATAGAGTTCAAAGATATTTGGCGGACAAGATTTTGAAATAACAGACTTGAAGAATTTTGGTAGACAAATATTGTTGTTCTCTAGGAGTGTCAAAATGGGTAACCCGACCCGACCCGATCCAAACCCATATGGGTTCGAATGTTTAATGGACGAGTTTGACCCGACCCATATATTTATATGGGTTGAATTTACATACCCAAACCCATTATTGTAGAAATTCATTGGCTTAATGGGTTATATGGGTACCCATATATATGTATAATAAAATATATAAATAATAAAAATCCAAAAAAATAACATAAAATTGTAAACCAACAAAAGTTTTTAAATAATAAATTAAAAAATCTAGATATTAAAATAGAAAAGCATCCTAAAATCTTAAAACCACAAATCCAAAGAACCATAAAACCAAAAAAAAAAAAAAAATAGTCTTAATTTAAAGAACATTTGAATCCTCTTTAGATGCATCCGATTCTCCCGCATCGAATTCTGGCCTCATTCTTCATCTTCGGCTTCATTGTCTACAAACGAGTTGGAAAAAATATTATACATATATTTTACTTTTTACTTTTATTTTTAAGTTTTACTACATCATATGGCACATTTGTTAGAATTCTCAACAAAAAATCTAATTCATAAAGTGAAATGATTTTTTTTTTTTATGGAAACTCATATATCCAAAATCTACACTTATTTAATTTCCCTAATAAATGATAATTGGCTAATTTAAAAAGTGTTAAAACTTGATCTTTGAGGCAAACAAAAACACAGTCACAAAACACAAGCGTCAGAATGTATGTGTTACACAAAGCCATATACATACATTGCCATTACCGACGTCACTGATACATAAAAGAAATAATAACATCTTTTTGGGCTTAGGTTAACGTAAATAAGACTAAACTAAAAAATGTTTCCCACGACTATTGCTTCTTCTCGAATTATACCATAAAATATTTCTAGAAAGCAAAAACTAGATCTCCACAAAATTATCTTTGTTTTTCCAAATATTAAATTGGAATAAATGTATTCTTATATAATTGTTAGGCTTTTTGAGGATTGGACCACTCATCGGCGAGTGTTTCCTATATTGGATAATGAGGTCTTGTAATTGGGGATATGTTCAGTAAAATACATGTTAAAGATGATTAGTTGTTTATAACCTTAAGTGGTTCGCTTGAATCATAGTGAAGATTTTAGTCTACAAATGTATACATTTAATTTTGACAAAGAAAAAAAAAACAAATTGTTTTAGTTATTTTTCTCTTCAAAATCAATCTATCAAAAGATGGAAAATAAAATAAATCAATCTATCAAAATTGTTAGGGCCATTTAAACAAAAAGAAAAGTTTGGGCCGAATTCAATAAAAACGTTTGGGCCTGTTAAACAATAATATTTGCTTCGGCTTCACTCGGTTCCTCATCGTCTTGGATCAAACTTCAGAGTGACTTGCTGACATCGACGTGTCGTCGTTATCCAGAAGCAGTTTCCGACGATCTGGTAATTTTTGATCCGTGTTTAGTTCCTGAATCTAGCTGGAACTTTTGTGGTTCCAAGTTATTCTTCAATTTTGAAAAATCTAGCTGCATTTTTGTGGATTTTATCCGTGTTTAGTTCCTGAATTTGAAAATCGTTTCCCATTCTCAGATTTACTCAAAATTCTGGATAAAAACATGCAGATGCACCTCTTGGTTATTGTTCATTGACAATAGGCTTTAGAGTTTCAAATCACAGTTATGTTGTAATGTGTTGCTGATGATGATGATGATGATATTAACGAGGTTAATGAACCAAATTGCAGTTTGAGCTTTTTTGGATGGAGGAAGGAACTTCGGGTTCACGGAGAACACGGTCTCAAGTTGCTCCGGAGTGGGCAGTCAAAGACTGTCTGATACTTGTGAATGAGATCGCTGCTGTCGAAGCGGACTGTTCGAATGCTTTATCTAGCTTCCAGAAATGGACAATGATCTTAGAGAACTGTAACGCTTTGGATGTACGCAGAAATCTAAACCAATGCAGGAGGAAATGGGATTCGTTGATGTCTGATTACAATCAGATCAAGCAGTGGGAATCCCAGTACCGAGGCACTGGTCGTTCCTATTGGTCCCTGAGTAGTGACAAGAGGAAGTTACTGAATCTCCCGGGGAATATCGATATCGAGCTTTTTGAAGCCATCAGTGCTGTTGTGATGATCCAAGATGAAAAAGCTGGGACTGAATCTGATAGTGACCCGGAAGCGCAAGACGTTGTTGATATCACTGCTGAATTAGGTACACTACACTATCCTTTTCTTGCCCCTTAGGAATCTTAAGAACAAATAGTGCATAGCCGCACAGACAGACTTATTCAGTACTTCAAGATACAGAATGATGAATTTGTCGGTATAGTTGAAATTTATGTAGAACACTTTCCTTTGGGGTTTCCCGTGAGGCTCTATCGTGAGCTAGCATATGCTTATATTGCTCTTTTCGTAGTTACCATCTTTAGGTAAATACTAAATAGAGGTGCATAAATGTGAACTGCTCCATTTGGAGTTACTTGGATCAGTCCAGAATCACTGACACTCCATTTGGTGCTAACCACTCGAATCACTTTGGTCTTAAATTCAGCTTTTGTAGGATCAAAAAGATCAAGACAGCGAACAATTGTCATGAAGGAGAACCCCCCACAGAAGACAAAGAAAGAAGAACCACAGATAAGTCGAGTTCAAGTAAACACTCGAGAGAAACCTATAACTGCAAAAGCAACCCATCAGAAAAAAACCATGGAAGAGAAGAGGCCGATGGAAGAAATCTCTACGGATGAAGAAGAAGAAGAGGAAACAATGAACATAGAAGAGGAGGTAGAAGTGATGGAAGCGAAGCTAAGTTATAAAATTGACTTGATACATGCGATAGTTGGGAGAAATCTAGCAAAAGATAATGAAACAAGGGATGGTATTAATACGGACGACAAGTTGAAGTTCGTGAGACAGCAAGGAGACGAGCTCATCGGTTGTCTGAGTGAAATTGTTAGTACCCTTAATAGGCTTCGTGAAGTTCCACAATAAATCGAGTGATTTACAAGGTGAATAACTTTCAGCTGTAAATGTTTAGCCATTTGCTTCTTTGGAATCGTAATAATAGACTTGTAGTGTTTCAATAAGCTGGCGCTAATTAGATGTTTAAATATAAAAACTGTACTCTGTGTAGTATACATTCAAAAATGGTAAATAGTAGTAAAATATCGACTTCACTGGGGATCGAACCCAGAATCTCTGGTTTCGTAGACCAGCGCCTTATCCATTGGGCCATGAAGTCTTTCATGCCAAAGAAATAGAAATACATGTATATAATGAAGTCTTTCAAACCAACTGAAAAAAAAAACCAAAAAAAATTGCATGAATTATGAAGCTATGCATATATCCAATGTTATGTAAGACTATCTTACAGGGCTACCAGCTGGTGGATTCGGTGTCCATAAAGAATCCATCCGTGTATAAGATTTGCCAATGTCATAAATAACATAGTACATCATGTCCCTGCCTGATTAGAGAATCTAGGAACAAACAAGGATTCATTCTGAAAAACCTAAAACCAAACAAAATGATATGTCTTTGAAACACAAAAGCTAGAAGAAAGGATCATAAGAGGTTACAGAGCATTTTGTTCAGAGATTGTAGCAAATTGCAATGACAAAAGATAAGAAGAGAAATTAAGCAGGAGGAAATGAAAGGACAACGACATATTACTAGTCCAAGGATAGAGGATAAAAGAACAAGAGTGATAAATCACTGAGTGACGCCGCTTGATGAACCAGCAGCAGCCAAAGCTTCCATCAAGAAAGCCTTTCTTCGCTTAATCACGTCCTTGAGATCAGCCATCAATGTCGCAGCGAGTTCTTTCTCGTGAAGGCTTAATGGATCCTTTGGCACAGCTCTTCCTTGCTTCATGGCATCCATAAGATGAGCCCTCAAAGCATCCGGATCACGCAATGATGGCTTGAAGTCAAAAGTTCCAGGGGGAAGACACTCCTTGTATTGCTTCATCATTGCCTTCAAAGCAGCCGGTTCTATCCCTAGTGGCTTAAACACAGAGTTTGGTCGGATAAGAGTCTGCACGAAGCGCTTATGTATCTCTAAAGCAAGCTTAGGTTTCCCTTTCACAAAATCATCGTTTGCATATTCAAAGTGGTCAGACTCAACTTCTGTAAAACCCTACAAGGCATCAAAAGATCCAAAGGTGTATAATTAAAGGCACGAAGAAACACACTAATTCACGGCCAAAACAATCTATATATAAATAAGAAAACAAAACTTACATATGTCTCAAGCCGCTTCACGAATATTGGAAAAGAAGATATCCTAACGACCCTCGGAAGAAGATCTCTGCAAAACTCTTGCTGATCCCAGATGATGAAACTCTTGCCGTTCTCGCCCCATGAGATTACTGAATTCGTTTTACGGTCATTCACAATCTTATATAATACTCTGGGGAAATAGCGGCGTGCGAGAGGTGGATGATCAGTAGTATACAACCATCACCCATCCCTAAACAATTGCAAACCCTAGCAATCAATCACCAACAATTAGTTATGCAACCAACAACAATTATGAGCCGAGACAAAAAACAAACAATTGAACGAGAGAAAAAGACAAAATTACAAGGATTAGGTCTGAAGTTCAATTCAAGATATCCGACCTTGCCGTGGTGTTCCCGCTTCCGTCCGGCGTCTGTCCAAACTCTAAAGATAGAATTTTGTTTTGTTTTGAAAATTGTTACGAAATAAAGGGATCGCCATCCAAAGACACATTTGTAACGACCTATACGGCTACGACGGGCGTCGTTTTAGTTTACTATTTAGCACCACAAAATTGCTTTATTCTCTAAGGTTACCAAACTCCTAATTAAATTGACATGACATATGGAGCCAAAAGTTTTGTACAACAAAAAGCTGTCGTGGATCTACATTGTTCATTAGATAAAAGTAAATATCATTAATATGAAAGTTCGGAGGTGTTACAAAAGAAGACCTATACATTTGAAACCTTGCCAAAAAAGAAATAAAAAAACAAGGAGACAATAACGCATTCTCAAGATTTAGGAGAAAGCAAAGATCATTTACTACGGTTCCTGAATTTCTTCATCTTCTTACGGGCTGTGATTAAGTTGATAACTATAACTGCATGCAGCTTCATTTTTGACTCCTTTGAAGATAATTAATTGCAGCAGCTTCAGGATGTACATATATAATATAGTGGATTATTTTTGGTCTGTACGTTATTAACAAAAAAAGCTGGAGGAGAAGGAGACTTTTGTAAGGAAGATATATCTATAAGAAAATCCATGAAACTACACCTTTTTTTTGTTTTTGGGATTGAGTATATATTTTCGATTATTTTAAAATATATCAACTAGTAATATTAGCGCGATAAAGAATTTGGAATGCAATACATTTGAATTTCTTAATCATATTAGTTTGTATTTCTGTTACAAAAATCTAGTACAAATGATAAACACGTAATCAAGATATCTAATAAAAAAATCTATGATTGTGTGCTTACACACAGTACTTGGTTCCACGTTGTTGGCGAAAACGATTGTGTGCTTTGACCTTTGCTGTCATTCACCATCAGCCGTCCTTTCATTCTTCTTCCGGCAAGTCTCATCCCATTTGATTAATCCATAGAGAAGCCGTCCAACAAATACGTCTTCCGACGTATAAATCTCTCCTCTTCCTCTCATATCCCAAAAATTTCGAAATTTTTCACCGAAATGACCCGTGATGACAAGTTCCCGATCGTATACTCTCTGTTATTAATCGCCGTGTTCTTCGCTTCTCCTATCTCCAGCGAAGATGATTTTGATGCTCTGTTGAAGTTCAAGTCATCTCTCGTTAACGGCACCACCCTCGGTGGATGGGACTCCGGCGAACCTCCTTGTTCCGGTGAAAAAGGAAGCGACTCGAAATGGAAAGGAGTGATGTGTTCTAACGGCTCCGTTTTCGCTCTCCGTCTCGAGAACATGAGCCTCTCCGGCACGCTTGACGTTCAAGCGCTCGGGTCCATTCGCGGTCTCAGGAGCATCAGCTTTATGCGTAACCATTTCGAAGGGAAGATCCCACGTGGACTCAACGGGCTTGTCTCGTTGGTGCATCTTTACCTTGCGCATAACCGGTTTTCAGGCGAGATAGACGGTGATTTGTTCGCCGGAATGAAGGCTCTTATGAAGGTTCATCTTGAAGGAAACCAATTTTCCGGTAAGATTCCGGAGTCGTTGGGGAAATTGCCGAGGCTGACTGAGCTGAATCTTGAGGATAATATGTTCACCGGAAAGATACCGGCGTTTAAACAGAAGAATCTCGTTACCGTTAACGTTGCTAATAATCAGTTAGAGGGTCGAATTCCGTTTACTCTCGGCCTTATGAACATCACTTTCTTCTTAGGTGATAATCATCATCTCTATTTATTTTTTCTCTGACTAATTAATTATGATGATCATATTTTACATTTATAATTTGATATACGTACTTAATTTACAACACAACAATTGTGGTTTTAATCTTACAAATATATATATAATCGAGCTTAACTTTGTCTAATTGTCACTATCAAAGGAAAATTTGAACATATTGGTTTTGGAGTCTTTGGTAAGTTGTGAGCACGTTTTAGGCATTAAGTTTTGCATGTAAAAGTTACAAATATGAGTTTATTTCTTCTTTTGACGTGATTTTAAATTGACAAAAAAAAACTCGAGAAAATACTCTCTTTGACCGAATTATTAGTGGGCCTCTATAGAAATGGGCCATGTAAGATTCAATAATTCGTTTGGGCCTTAAAACAGGTAACAAGGGGCTATGTGGAGCGCCGTTGCTTCCGTGCAGATACACTCGTCCGCCGTTCTTCACCGTGTTTCTCCTTGCCCTCACCATCCTCGCCGTCGTAGTCCTCATTACCGTCTTCCTTTCCGTTTGCATTCTCAGCCGCCGTCAAGCCAAAGGTCAAGACCAAAGCCAAGGCCACGGCCACGTTCATGGCCAAGTCTACGGACAAACCGAGCAACAACACAGTGAGAAGAGCTCGCAGGACTCCAAAGTCTACAGAAAACTAGCTAATGAAACTGTGCAGCGAGATTCAACGGTAACATCAGGAGCATTATCAGTGGGAGGTCTGTCTCCAGACGAAGACAAGCGAGGAGATCAACGGAAGCTACATTTCGTTAGGAATGATCAGGAGAGATTCACGCTTCAGGATATGCTCCGTGCATCGGCGGAGGTTCTCGGAAGCGGCGGGTTTGGATCGTCGTACAAAGCGGCTTTATCGAGTGGCCGTGCGGTGGTTGTGAAGCGGTTTAGGTTTATGAGTAACATCGGGAGAGAAGAGTTTTACGATCATATGAAGAAGATCGGACGATTGTCTCACGCTAATCTCCTTCCATTGATCGCTTTCTATTACAGAAAAGAAGAGAAGCTTCTCGTCAGCAATTACATATCCAATGGAAGTCTCGCAAATCTCCTCCATGGTAAAATTAAGGAACTTTGTTCATGTTCATCTGAATCTGATGATGATTTGAGGAATCTGATGGAATTGGTTTGATTTTGCAGCAAATAGAACACCAGGTCAAGTGGTTTTGGATTGGCCGATTAGATTAAAGATTGTAAGAGGTGTTACGAGAGGTTTGGCTTATCTCTATAGAGTGTTCCCTGATTTGAATCTTCCTCATGGCCATCTCAAGTCTTCCAATGTGTTGCTTGACCCCAACTTCGAGCCGCTTCTAACGGACTACGCTCTCGTCCCGGTTGTTAACAGAGATCAATCACAGCAGTTCATGGTGGCTTACAAGGCACCTGAGTTCACTCAGCAGGATCGGACTTCGAGAAGATCCGATGTCTGGAGCCTTGGAATCTTGATTCTTGAGATTCTGACAGGGAAGTTTCCGGCGAATTATCTCCGGCAAGGGAAAGGAGCTGATGATGAGTTAGCTGCTTGGGTTGAGTCTGTAGCGAGAACAGAGTGGACTGCTGATGTGTTTGATAAGGAGATGAAAGCAGGGAAAGAACATGAAGCACAAATGTTGAAGCTGCTCAAGATTGGGTTGAGATGTTGTGATTGGGACATTGAGAAGAGAATTGAGCTTCATGAGGCTGTTGATCGAATAGAAGAGGTTGATAGAGATGCTGGTGGAGGTCAAGAGAGTGTTCGATCTTCATACGTGACTGCTAGTGATGATGATCATCGTTCTTCTAGAGCTATGACTGAGGAGTTCTCGCTCATGTAATAGCTTACATTGAAAGGCCTGTATCTTTCTCTGGTCTCCACTAGTCTTCTTCTTCATCTAATTCTCATTTCCTTGATATTTGTTGATCAAGTCCGTGTCTTTGTTTGTAGGTAAAGACAATTTATTTGTTATTGCCAGGGTTATTTATTCGCATTCAGTTGTTTTTTCCCCTAGTTTTAACAGATATGATTGATGAGTAAAGCTTCAAGCTTTTGTTCTTTTGTTGATTTTTTTCACCACCTTTCAGCTATTTCCTCATTTTGTGAATATTCTTTCGTGCCGTATTTTGGTATCATCTAGACGCAAAAGAATGTCTTTTATGTCCATTTCTTCTTCAACTTGTCCACTTTCTGATGCAGCGTTGAGATAAGCAAGAATATAAAATTAATGGTTTTCACAAGCTTGTTGCTTTAGATTTTGGGTAACCTTTGTAGATGGTATATTCTTTGAGGATATTGATTTACTTTTACTTGTTCGTTTGACAGAGACTTCAATAAAGTTTATATCTTTTTCTATTTATATATCCTTGTCCCCGTGTGATTTCCTTTATCCCCTTTTCTTGGAATTTACAAGCTTAATCAACCGAGAGGCATATCAATAAGAATTAAACCTGTTTGGAAAATCTTGTTACAATCTACTCTGTATTGAAACTCGTCTCTGTGTAGTTTCCTCGTATTAAAGGTTTTAGCTATACCACCATCTCTCTGGTATCAGGTATGTTAAGTTTTGTTTGTAGCTTTTCTCAACAGGCCATCGTCTGTGAAACCTGTTATATATTGTCTGCGTTTCAGTTTTTTTCAGCTGTATGTTCTGGGGTTCTGATGTTTTGAAACTGGGGTTGATATTTCTGTATGTTTGATCATCCCATGTGTCTATGAAGGGATGGATCTTAGGGTTTTGTAATCCAGAAAAAGAACTCAGGTTTAACTGTAGAGAACTTGTCAGTCTTCAAGAGTTTACTTAATTACAACGCATATTCTCATTTCTTTAGAAGCCTTTCGAGTTGGAATTCGCTTAAGCCATTTTGGATAACATGTAATAGCATGTACTCCTACAATAAAGCTAAGGTACCTGTTCTTGATGAAGCATGTTGTCTCATATTGGTTTTAGGTTTCTGAGCAGAAGCAAGATAAAGACATAGTGGTGTTGCAGTTTAGATGGCAGTATCAACTGATTACCAAGTTAAGTTTCCTGAAAGTGGTGATCTTTACTCTATACTAGCAGCTGAAGGGATTGAGTTTCTTTTGTCGCATAGTGGAGAGGTACGGCTTATGCTCTCTCGTTTATTATATTTTGATATTTTCGTCTGGTCTTTTATACTCAACTATAAGCTCACTTCAATCAGGTGCCGTTGGAATATATTCATGGCAAGACGATTTGTCTCTTCTTCTCTGCAAACTGGTGCAGGCCTTGCAAGGACTTCACTCCAGAGCTGGTAAAACTCTACGAAAATCTTCAAACCCGAGGAGAAGAACTCGAGATCATCTTTGTATCGTTTGATCATGATATGACTTTATTCTATGAACATTTCTGGTGCATGCCATGGCTCGCAGTCCCCTTCAATTTAAACCTACTCAACAAATTAAGGGACAAGTACAGAATTTCTCGTATCCCGTCACTGGTTCCTCTATATTCAGATGAAATCTCAGTCGCTGAAGATGTAATTGGTCTAATTGAAGATTATGGTCCTGAAGCATTTCCTTTCACTAAAAAGAGAAAAGAAGAACTCAAAGCTATCGATGACTCCAAACGCATTGGTGGACAATTGGAGAAACTCCTTACTCATGAGTCCCGAAATTACGTTGTTGCCAGAAATGGAAGTAAGGTAAAAATAACTGACTTATAGACTTCAGATATCTGGTCGGATCAAATGATCATATATGATTATGTCTATGAACATTATGCAGGTGCTAGTTTCTAAACTAGTGGGCAAGACTATAGGGTTGTACTTTGGTGCCCACTGGTGTCCGCCTTTTCGATCTTTCACTTCTCAGCTCCTGGATGTGTACAATGAGCTCGCGACCAGAGATAAAGGCTCCTTTGAAGTCATCTTAGTTTCAACAGACAGAGACTCAAGAGAGTTTAACATCAACATGACCAATATGCCATGGCTTGCAATACCTTATGAGGACAGAACAAGACAAGACCTTTGTAGAATCTTCAGCATCAAACTCATACCTGCATTGGTCATCATAGGACCGGAAGAGAAAACAGTGACCACAAACGCAAGAGAGATGGTATCGTTGTATGGATCAAGGAGTTTCCCATTCACAGAATCAAGGATTGTTGAGTTAAAAGCTTGTTTGAAGAAAGAAGGTGATTCACTTCCAAGGAAAGTGAAGGATAAGAAGCATGAACATGAGCTAAAGCTGGATATGGCGAAAGCTTATGTGTGTGATTTCTGTAAGAAGCAAGGCAGGTTTTGGGCGTTTTCTTGCGATGCTTGCGATTATGATCTTCATCCTACATGTGTGGAAGAACAAGACGCATTGTTGGTTTAGCAAAAGAGACATTAGTCGTGATTTGTCTGAATGATTTTGTAATATTAGTAAACATAGAAGACAGTCGTCGGGATATATTATGTTCTCAAAATGAAATTAAGAAATCAATGGGCCATGCCATGTAAAACAACAAATCACAAGTTTAGGAATTAGGATCAAGATTGTAATTAGATGTTCTGTTTGTATAATCAACATTCTGTTTTCATTAATAGAAAAGTATATTTTATATTTACATTTTCTTACAAGTATATAGATTGAAAAGTAAGTCTTAGCTTATGATTTTTTTTGTTTTCATTTCTTTAATATTCATTTGGATATAATCTGATTTCTAATACTCCTACAATAAAGCTAAGGTAACCTGTTCTTGATGAAGCATGTTGTCTCATATTGGTTTTAGGTTTCTGAGCAGAAGCAAGATAAAGACATAGTGGTGTTGCAGTTTAGATGGCAGTATCAACTGATTACCAAGTTAAGTTTCCTGAAAGTGGTGATCTTTACTCTATACTAGCAGCTGAAGGGATTGAGTTTCTTTTGTCGCATAGTGGAGAGGTATGGCTTATGCTCTCTCGTTTATTATATTTTGATATTTTCGTCTGGTCTTTTATACTCAACTATAAGCTCACTTCAATCAGGTGCCGTTGGAATATATTCATGGCAAGACGATTTGTCTCTTCTTCTCTGCAAACTGGTGCAGGCCTTGCAAGGACTTCACTCCAGAGCTGGTAAAACTCTACGAAAATCTTCAAACCCGAGGAGAAGAACTCGAGATCATCTTTGTCTCGTTTGATCATGATATGACTTTATTCTATGAACATTTCTGGTGCATGCCATGGCTCGCAGTCCCCTTCAATTTAAACCTACTCAACAAATTAAGGGACAAGTACAGAATTTCTCGTATCCCGTCACTGGTTCCTCTATATTCAGATGAAATCTCAGTCGCTGAAGATGTAATTGGTCTAATTGAAGACTATGGTCCTGAAGCATTTCCTTTCACTAAAAAGAGAAAAGCAGAACTCAAAGCTATCGATGACTCCAAACGCATTGGCGGACAATTGGAGAAACTCCTTACTCATGAGTCCCGAAATTACGTTGTTGCCAGAAATGGAAGTAAGGTAAAAATAACTGACTTATAGACTTCAGATCTCTGGTCGGATCAAATGATTATATATGATTATGTCTATGAACATTATGCAGGTGCTAGTTTCTAAACTAGTGGGCAAGACTATAGGGTTGTACTTTGGTGCCCACTGGTGTCCGCCTTTTAGATCTTTCACTTCTCAGCTCCTGGATGTGTACAATGAGCTCGCGACCAGAGATAAAGGCTCCTTTGAAGTCATCTTAGTTTCAACAGACAGAGACTCAAGAGAGTTTAACATCAACATGACCAACATGCCATGGCTTGCAATACCTTATGAGGACAGAACAAGACAAGACCTTTGTAGAATCTTCAGCATCAAACTCATACCTGCATTGGTCATCATAGGACCGGAAGAGAAAACAGTGACCACAAACGCAAGAGAGATGGTATCGTTGTATGGATCAAGGAGTTTCCCATTCACAGAATCAAGGATTGTTGAGTTAAAAGCTTGTTTGAAGAAAGAAGGTGATTCACTTCCAAGGAAAGTGAAGGATAAGAAGCATGAACATGAGCTAAAGCTGGATATGGCGAAAGCTTATGTGTGTGATTTCTGTAAGAAGCAAGGCAGGTTTTGGGCGTTTTCTTGCGATGCTTGCGATTATGATCTTCATCCTACATGTGTGGAAGAACAAGACGCATTGTTGGTTTAGCAAAAGAGACATTAGTCGTGATTTGTCTGAATGATTTTGTAATATTAGTAAACATAGAAGACAGTCGTCGGGATATATTATGTTCTCAAAATGAAATTAAGAAATCAATGGGCCATGCCATGTAAAACAACAAAACACAAGTTTAGGAATTAGGATCAAGATTGTAATTAGATGTTCTGTTTGTATAATCAACATTCTGTTTTCATTAATAGAAAAGTATATTTTATATTTACATTTTCTTACAAGTATATAGATTGAAAAGTAAGTCTTAGCTTATGATTTTTTTGTTTTCATTTCTTTAATATTCATTTGGATATAATCTGATTTCTAATATCTTTTAGATGCAGTTTTGAAAAAAAGAAAAAACATATTCTAGATTTGTTGTGTGCAAAACAAAAAAGCCGTTTGTTGGTAAAGAGAGGCGGGGAAGAAGGAGAGGCACTCAAAACAGAGAGAGAGAAGCAGAGTCAATGGATTTTTATAGAAAGCTCTCCTCTTCTCTTCATTTCCTTTTTTTCATTTCCTACAATATTACAGACCAAGAACAATCAAACGGATCTTCTTAGAAAGGAGACACACCCAAGAACTTAAAGAAAACAAACCATATATTTGTCCATTGAAGCTCAAAACATCTTTTTGTGTAGTGCTCTTAGACTTGGATGGCGAAGCACAGGAGGGACAGAGACGGAGGATTTGGCGTGGATGGATTGGTTGCTGTGGCCATCGACAGAGACAAAAACAGCCAAACTGCTCTGAAATGGGCTGTTGATAATTTGTTGCAGAAAGGCCAAACCGTCGTCCTCGTACATGTCAAGCCTCGGGCTTCATCTTTGTCCACAAACCCTTCAATCAACTCAAACTCTTCTAGTAAAAAATCTTTCTTCTACATCTTCTCTGTTTCTAGTTCCTTCTGCTTCTTTTATCTTTCTTCTCGATAGCTGATGGGTTTGTCTCTTTCAGAGATGAGCCAAATAAATAATGATTCTTCATTGGTGTGTGGAGACCCAGAAGGCTCTTATAAACAGTTGTTCCTTCCTTTTCGTTGTCTCTGTTCACGCAAAGATGTGAGTCTCCATGTGAAATATAAGCCAGAAAACAAATTTACCTGTGTTCTGTCTCTTCCTATGCTTATAAATTGAAATGGAACATGTTCAGATACAATGCAAAGATGTGTTATTGGAGGAGTCAGATGTGGCGAAAGCTTTAGTCGAATACGCAAATCAGGTCGTGATTGAGGTATTGGTGGTTGGTTCCTCTTCAAAAGGTGGCTTTCTCAGGTGTGTTTTTTTCATCTTTTTCTTTCCGGTTTTGCTATGAATCTTTTAACAAGAAATGTTCGATCAGATGTCAAAATTTGTCTCTGCAGGTTCAACAAACCTACAGATATTCCAGGAACCATCACCAAGACCGCACCTGATTTCTGCACGGTTTATGTCATAACCAAAGGAAAGCTTTCAACAAAGAAAACAGCTTCTCGTGCTGCGCCGTCTGTTTCTCCATTACGCATCCAGCTTCAACAGACTAGCTTAAAGCCACATCCACCTTTGCCTTCTGCAACTACTAACACAAGAGGTTAAAAAACAATATGGCTTTTCTACGTGTTTCTTCATGTCAATCTCCTGCACGTTTCTGAATTTGTTTTATTCTTGGTTTCCGGTAGCTGAGAGACAGTCATTTGAGTCTCAGCATCGCAGGTCCCTTGACGATCAGTCAGATTCCTTCAGGTTCGCATCACTCTTGTTTTTTCATTTGACACGCTTGGGAAATCATGACCATAGACTTTAGACGATGAAAGTTCTTGACTGAAACAGGTCACCCTACACTAGAAGAGGCTTGAATGGGAGATCATATGGAGACCTATCAATCCCGGATTCTGACATATGCTTCAACAGCTCTGGAAGACCAAGCATTGAGCGCAACTCTCCTTCCTTGTACGACAATTCGGATCCAAACCGGACTCCTCCAAGGCTATCAAATTTCTCAGACATTGACTATGGTAGCTTCGAGTCAATGACCTTCGGAAGGAGGTCAATGGATATAAGCTCACCAACTGCTTTCTCAACTGGCTCATTTGAGAATGAAAGGTTTTCATCGGCTTCTCAAGGAGGGGTAAGACTGATCTGTGAATCTTTTTCCCTGTTACATACTTGGAACTCCTAGATGCAAGAGGTTTTATGGCTGAGAATTGTAACCAGGATGATGTAGAGGCTGAGATGAGGAGGCTTAAACTGGAGCTGAAACAAACGATGGAAATGTACAGTACAGCTTGCAAGGAAGCTCTCACAGCAAAACATAAGGTATAATTCTCGCAAAAATGATTAGTGTTGCTTCATTGTTGATTCAAAAGCGAAATTTTGAACCTGCAGGCAACAGAGCTTCAACGCTGGAAGTTAGCAGAAGAAAGGAAATTCGAAGAGGCAAAGCTTGCAGAGGAAGCTGCATTAGCCATTGCGGAGAAGGAGAAAGCAAAGTCCAAAGCAGCAATGGAAGCAGCTGAAGCAGCTCAAAGGATTGCTGATATCGAGTCCCGAAAGAGAGTCGATGCAGAAATGAAAGCTCTGAAGGAATCAGAGGCGAGAACAAAAGCCGTGAATGCTTTAGCAAACTCAGATGTCAGATACAGGAAGTACTCCATCGAGGAGATTGAGGATGCAACAGAGTTCTTTGATGAGAAATACAAGATCGGAGAAGGCGGTTATGGACCTGTCTACAAGTGTTATCTGGATCACACACCTGTGGCTGTGAAAGCTTTGCGCCCAGATGCAGCTCAAGGCAGGTCACAGTTTCAGCAAGAGGTGAAGTCTCGTAACAAAGTCTATGAAAAAATTTATACACCTCGGGCTCTTTCTTGGCTAACTGACTTTAATTAAGTTTTCTTCTATTTATCAACTAAACACAGGTTGAAGTGTTAAGCAGTATAAGGCACCCTAACATGGTTCTTCTGCTTGGAGCATGCCCAGAATGTGGATGCTTAGTGTATGAGTTCATGGCTAATGGGAGCTTAGAAGACCGTCTTTTCAGAGAAGGAGACAGCCCGCCCCTCTCTTGGCAAACAAGATTCAGAATTGCTGCAGAGATCGGCACTGTACTGTTGTTCCTCCACCAGACTAAACCAGAACCATTGGTTCACCGTGATCTCAAACCAGCAAATATCTTACTAGACCGCAACTTTGTCAGCAAGGTTGCTGATGTTGGCTTGGCTAGGCTGGTCCCTCCATCCGTTGCAAACACCGTGACGCAATACCGCATGACATCAACTGCTGGCACATTTTGCTACATCGACCCAGAGTATCAACAGACGGGGATGCTGGGTGTGAAATCTGACATTTATTCGCTTGGCATTATGTTTCTGCAGTTAATAACAGGAAAACCACCTATGGGTCTAACCCATTATGTGGAAAGAGCCCTCGAGAAGGGTAATTTGAAAGATTTGCTCGATCCTGCTGTGTCTGATTGGCCTGTTGAAGATACCACAGAGTTTGCCAAGTTGGCTCTCAAGTGCGCAGAGATAAGGCGAAAAGACAGACCTGATCTTTCCAAAGTTATATTGCCAGAGCTCAACAGATTAAGAGTACTTGCTGAAGAATCAACAAAGACTGCAGTAGTCATTAATAGCCCCGGACCAACCCCCACTGAGAGTCAAAGTTCCTCCCCCAAGTTGTGAGAAATGATAAACAATTGATCTGCACATAAAAAGAGACAGAGGATTCAAATGCAACTAGTAATCCATTTTCCACCTAAGTTACACTTATCCTTAAAAGGTATACACGCTCATGAAAAAGGCAACTGAATTTGTATGCTCACTATATAATACAGTAGAGTCTTTCACTTGTAGATAATGTACAGATGATTAAAGTTAACTTACCATCTAGCTAAGGATTGAGGAAATTCAGTGATGAAACCTTTTTTTTCCTGCAACTTCTCTAACATAAGCCAATTCAAAGGTAAAATACCACACTTCCATAATCATAAAAAGAATGGATATTTTTATATCATTAAAAAATATGTAATGATTTTACAACAATGTCCAATCTTTTCCATTACGATTATTAGTCTGATATTACCAAAAAAGAATAATAATAGTCTTCATCAGAGCTAATGCTCTTCTCCATCCATGTAAGCTCACAAACCAATTGTTTCTTAGCATGCGTCGCGCTGTGGATTAGATTACATCACTACCGCAACTTCTTCCTCTCCTTTCTCTTCCTCAGGCTGGATACCCTTAGGTGGTCTGCCACTATGTCTCGCATTTTTGCCAGACAAGAGCTTCATTGCTTTCTCTAAAGTAACCTCACCTGGTTCCGTGTTCTGCCAAGTACCAAGTTATCCTCAATGAAAACGACAACACTTTTAACTCATTTCATAACATAGAAAACAATAGATCCTAGCAGATCCACACCTTATTTCCGTATCAAATATAGCACCAACATCTCCTAATAAATGCTCCTCTTATTCTACCTATATCACACTCTAAGAAGGTATCAAACAACTGTACATAACTATACCTTTGGAACAGTAGCCATAGTGCAGCGATGTTTAATAGTAAATCCAGATTTACTAAGCCTTAAGACCACAGGCTGTCCATCTATAGGGTGGTTTCCCTGGTAGAAATCAGTATACCAAGTCGTTAGCACTCCGAAATGTTGAAACAGCCTAACCTTTATATCAGTCTTACCAGTGTCAAAGGATAGCGTAATAATTCGAGAGCACTTTCAAGCGTAATGGAGTTCACATCCTTTATCTGAAAAATAAGGTTGCAGGAGATTTCTCAGTAAGAAAAGGTAAGCATTATCTTACCAGGACATTACTGGCACACATATGCACACTGAATGTGTGATCAGTATGCCACCGTTTATGTAAGAAGAAAACATAGACATATTTATTTGATTGATAAAACTCCAACATACATGGGCCGCATTTGCTCGTTTTGGTGTGTGCCCTTTTTTATCTTCACCGAGCTGTACATAATGCCCATAGGGGCCACACTTTAAAATAACCTGAATAAGGAAATGGATTCAGCAAATTAAAGTTTTAGCAAATTGTGAACAAAAAAGGGTCAGAACAGCGAGACCTTCTCACTGGTATTGGGATGAAGACCCAGCAATTTGGGCTCTTCTACGCAGGTATTCTTTGGAGGATCATCTTCATCTTCATCCTCTCCATAAATCGTTTTAGCAATGAACCTGTATATGAACCACATAGCTCATTATGTCAGCGACCATGTTAATATAGATAGATTAAAAACTCAAAAAAAAGTTAATAGGTAAATTCTGATAAGAGAGGATACATAAGTATCTTAGGTGTAAAAAATTAGAGACTCAACAGCCTACGACTTACTTGCATGAAGGGTGCTGATCACAACCGATGAAATACCCCGCACCATACTTACTTGCTTTGAAACTTAAGGTGCCTTCCATACAACTGCAACATGGAAAGAAACTATAAAGATCAACATACACTCATTCAAACTATAAAGAAACTTTGTCTTATTTAGGCCTCCTCTGTATATCACTAACGCGAAAGTATCTTTAGCATGGGCAGCCATATATGAAAGCATGGGGTTTGTCAACTTTTAAATCAGTAGCTCTATCTTGAAATTAATTAGCATTAATGGTATGCTGACCTCGGGCATGTCCTACTGGGATAAGGAAGGGAAGAAAACAGAAAGTCCTCATATTTCTTTTCCAACATTTTCTCCACCTGTAAATGTATGACAATGTAAGAAACTAATGGAAGAAATTGTAGAAAGAAAGTAAACTTCCAGAGTTCATTCTTGTAAGAAAGTACCTGCTGGCGTTGGACATTTTCAACACGTTTACAATATGCGCTGAATCGTGTCCAGTAGTCTCTTAGGAGACCTTTCCATTCAGTTACACCACCAGAAACATTATCAAGCTGAAAGAAAATCAATCGTAATGGAATAAAATTGAGTATCTCATCTTGCAATGTCGAAATAAATCTATGCAAATGTAGAAACTGCTATAGTTAACAGAGAGTCCAGTGAAGAACAAACTAAATATCTACCTCAACCTCCATATCAGCAGTGAAACTATAGTCTGTGATCTCAGTGAAGTAGTGGGTAAGAAAAGCTGAAAGCTGGAAAGATAGAACAGAGGTTAGAAAGATATATTGCGATGGTTGGTTTACTAAATCATCAATTAGTGAGCTCAATTTATTAAAAGAAAATACCATCCTCCCACGGAATTCCGGAAACAGGACTCGACTCTTTATTGTTACGTACTTTCTGTTCTGTGAAAAAAAAGAGGAGGTTTCAAAATGCTGCCAGTCTATGCCTCACATGAAAGGAGGGGTATTGTTAATTTCAGGAGACAGTAGAGCCTTTTAACTTCAGCGTGAAACAGAAGCACTAGAAAAATGCCAATAGTTTCTTAGTACGAGCACATACCTGTAAAACCCTAAATATAGATGCATATGTCGAGGGTCTACCTATCCCGAGCTCCTCGAGCTTTTTAATCTGAAACACATTAAAACATGCTTACCATATTATGTATTGTGAAACCTGACGGCAGTAAAAAAATATCATGCCTAATGTCTGCATAACCACCAGATTCAGCACTCATACAAAAAGAAACTTCTTATCTTTTATGCTTAGCTACCATCTTACTGACACAGAGATGAGTTACTGTTGATGAGAACTGTTAAGATCAATGCTTAACTTCCAAGAATAATGAAACCATTGTGTGGAGAACCAGAACCAAAATGAGCTACTGGAGACTTAAATGTGAAGTGACAGAGTTCATTACACCTCTGCGGATTAATTGAGTCTTGGACTTAAGAGAAGTAAGTTAGATTTGCATAAAGAAACAAGAAGACAAAAGAATAGACCATTTTGGAAATTTTTTGTGTCAGTGTCCTCTTCTCATCTTCCTAATCATATTTCTATCTCCTCCGTCTATAGAAAACTAATTCACCATGACTGCTAATTCCCAAAACGAGCCTATACTGATAATTAACATATCATGGAACGGGATCATATATACTTTTGACACAAAGGAGATAGGAGTGTTATACCAGAGAGCCCTCAGAATAGCGTGGTGGGTTCTGAGTATGGTGCTGCTTGAGCTCCACTTCACCAATCTGTAGCAAATCTCCATCCTGAAAAAAGGAGGAACACCTAATAAAGGCCCAGCATCTCTTATGGACGAAAAAGTTGAGGAAAGAAAGAAATGAAACCACGGTACAAGGCACAGCTGAAAAGAAAGGTTGTGATATTAGAAATGCTACCTTCAACAAACTGAGAGTTTTAAAAGTTTCCTCACGCTCACTACTCTGATCACCGTCTTTATTTTTGATTGCCTTAGCTTCAGGATCCTACAATATCACCAGGAGAAACAACAAAAACTGCTTTAGCACATTTCCGAAGAGAAGAAGGATCAAGCATTAGCTATACCTGATATAAAACAAAGTAAACATCCACAATAGGTAAAAGCAGTCAAAATATACATGCATATGACAATTACAGGAAAGAGAAGAAAAATATTACGAAGAATTGCTCCCAAAACAAAATCTAGGGAATTATCAGCACATTAGAAACCCACCTAATTATATAACTGCCAGGTAATTAACGATAATATGAAATACATAGTACCTCGTAAACTGCCTGGTATCCAAGGAATTCGACTTTTGAGCATGATGATCTGAAGATGATGGATTCAGAGGCATTTCCAATATCAAGTTGTATCTGAGAAGGGAAAGAGTCAGGAAAAAATTGGAGAAATATGTTGGATTTCATAATGTTAAACCTTCAACCATTCAATATTGGTTGATGGGAAAATTCAGCTACATACTCTCTTTTTTCCTTTCTTTTTCTCTCGCTGGTCAATAAGAACCTACTTGACACTATATGCATGATTTGAAGTGAAAAATAGCACATATATTACCTGCGCAATGGAAGCAGGCTCCATTTGACATGCCACAGCTCGTGACCATATCAAGGTATATAATTTTAGAGAATCCGCATCAAGCAGGCTAGCAATCGTTGCTGGAAACGCAAAGAAAAGATAGTGAGAGTTACGATAGTAAATCGTATGGTAAGTTATTGATGACGGCTAGTATAAATCCAGGGAAGCATGGCAAATTATTTACTTACACGGTAATCTACGTATATCGGTAGGTCTAATAGCTTCATGGGCCTCCTGAGCGTTCTTAACCTTTTTAAAATATTTACGAGGACTATCTGATGTAAAATTCTTCCCATACCTGCAGATAATAAGTATATTGCTGCTATAGTTTTCTCGAGTCAAAAGGACTAACGTAGAATAACTTCACAGATGCATTTATATGCCTTACCTTTCTGCCACCAAGGACTGTATATCTTTGATAGCTTCATCAGCTATCTGATGAGGACAGAAACAAATGAAAAACGAAACAAATAAATCAAGGAAAATCAAAGTGAAGTTGTAACAGATAAGATGAATCAGTCAGAAAGTCATGTTTTTGAAAAGCAAAAAAAATTGAATGCCCATAGCAGAAAATACACAATTAAAGAGATCACCCACATGTAAACCATCCGTCCGCATGTATGTTATAAGACCAGCTGATTTACCATCGGACAGTTGGACACCCTCATATAGTTTTTGAGCGAGCTGCAAAGTACTTATTATTAGAAATATGCACTCAAGGGAAAGTGAACGAAAATGAAAAAGGTTTCAGTTCTCAACCTTCATGGTATGTGCTGTTGAAAAATGTAATTTGTTAGCAGCATCCTGCTGAAGGGTTGATGTTATGTACGGAGTTGGTGGATTCTTCCGTGTAGTACTTGTTTTAGTGCCCTTCACTAGAAAACCTTCTGATTTGATCCTTTGCTCAATGTCCTGTGCACTTGCTTCAGAGCTGATAGAAAGCTGATTTAATCTTTTTGAATTTAAACTGGTCAAGTGAGCAGAAAAGGTGGCTGAATTATCTTTCCCTTTCGCTTTGATTCCTACAGTCCAGTACTCCTGAGGCTTAAATCCGTCAATTTCACTTTCTCTATCACATACAAGAGCCAAAGCAGCAGACTGGACCCGCCCAGCTGACGGGCAACCCGGAAGTTTCCTCCAAAGTAGTGGTGAAATATTAAATCCGATGAGATAATCAAGAGCACGTCGTGCAAGATAAGCATGCACCAAGTCCCCGTCAATTTCTCGTGGAGATTGAAGTGCAGTTTTTATTGCTGATTCAGTTATTTCATGGAAAACAACCCTTGCTACTGTCATACTTTCATGTAAGGCACCCTGCTGCTGCAACATCTCTATAACGTGCCAGGCAATTGCCTCTCCTTCACGATCTGGATCCGATGCAAGAATCAGATTTTCAACTCTGAGGAATAAGGTAAACATAATGAGATAGAGAAGCACAATAAGAAAAACCACAGGAAAGAAGTAGTTCACATCATATAAGTTTGAACCAGCATCATATGTCAATAGCTATACAGGACAATGACACACCCGGAATATATTCTAAAATTAGGGAATAGAGATAATAGCAACAGTGAATTTTTAAAGTAGTGAAATAGGCAAGAAACCGTACCCATTTAATGCAACCTTTATGCTCTTAATATGAGTCCAGGCGGAAGATGGAACCTCCCAAACCATGCTAAAATCGTCATCTGGCCTCACTGAACCAGACCTTGTGGCCAGGTCCCTGATATGACCATAACTTGGCAAAACCTCATACATGTCACCAAGATAACCCTGAATAATCTTTGCTTTTGTGATTGACTCAACGACAATAACAGATTTTCCACTTGGTGGATAAAGCGGTTTAGATGCATTTTGACCTCGATGCTCTATGCTGTTTTTCATGTGTTGAGGAACCAGCTTCTGTTTTGGTGCCTTACTTGCTTTTGTTGACTTCAAATGCTGTTGTTCCGACTTGGAATTTGATGGAGCAGGACTTTTGGGCTCCTCCACAGGGTGATTTTTTGCCACCTCCTTCTGAGAATTGTACTGATACTCTGTTAGGTAAAATAAGCAAGGGTAAGACTATAACGGTCCTAAAATTTTTAAAGTTAAATACCTTAGCAGATGAAGACTTCCGATTTCCAGAACCAGAATGTTTTGGCTTGGGAACGCTTATCGGACTCTCTTCTAGAGAGACCGCCTCCAAAACTGGTCCCACTGAAGAAGATTTATCTTCGACTTTCTTGTTCTTAGGGCGCCGTTTTTTGACAGTAGTGGCTTGATTACCATTGCTAGCACTAGCAGGTGAGGCTGCTGTTGATAGTTCCGCCTTGATGCCACTGTTACCATCTCCAATAACTGGTTCAGTAGAAGTCACCACTTCAGCTTCCGAGGAAGCCAAAACATTATGCTTCTTTTGGTTCTTATTAAATTTCTTGAAACCTAATTTCTTCCCACCAGCCTTCTCGTCACCACCAACAATGTTATCCTTACTTACAGTATTGGGGACTTGAGAAGAATATTTCGAACCTTGTTTCCCATCCTGCTCCTGTTTTGGTGCATTGCTTGCTTTTGATGAGGTCCAATGCTGTTGTTCCGACATGGAATTTGATGGAGTAGGACTTTTGGGCCCCTCCACATTGGGATTTTTTGCCACCTCCTTCTGAGAACTGTACTGTTAGAAGACATGAGCAAGGGTAAGACGATGTTTAATTTTTTTTTTACTAGTTTAATACCTCAGCAGATGAAGACTTCCGATTTCCGGAACCCGAATGTCTTGGCTTGGGAAAGCTTTGCAAACTCTCGTCTACAGAGAACGTTTCCAAAACCGATACCGTTGGAGAAGATTTATTTTCGACTTTCTTGCTCTTTGGCCGCCGTTTTGTTTTGACAGTAGAGGCCTGCTTAGCATTGCTAGCAGGTGAAGCGGCAGTTGCCTTGATGGCAATGTTAACATCTCCAATAACTGTAGAAGCCACCACATCAGCTTTTGTGGAAGCCAAAACCTTATGCTTCTTCCACTTCTTATTAAATTTCTTGAAACCTATTTTATTCCCACCAAACTTTTCAACACCACCAACAATGCTATCTTTAATTCCAGTATTAGGGACTTGAGAAATATATCTCCTCGTAAACGATCTGAAACTATATCCAAAGGACCTTGAAGTGAAGCTGCTCCAATGTGTTGCATAACTAAGGGAACCGAGATGCGAAGGAAGTGCACAAGCTAACTTAAGACAGCTTGAATTTCCTCTTTTGAACTGAAGCTGTGATACATTTCTATACACTCTATCGACCTGAACTAGTGAAGAGGAAGAGTAAGCTGGGAAATTCTGAATCGCCCTGCACTGCAACTGCAACTGCAAAGAAACAAGCAACCGTCAGAATCTCCATGAGTTCTACTGATGAATTTTCAAACGCTTATACATAACAAAAACGAAAAATTGAAGCTCATTGAAACAAATTTGATTCCATTTCAATACTGAAAACAACGAAAGTATAAGGATTTAGCCATAAAAGACCAAACTTTTTAAATCGAGAATCTAACATTTCAAGTATCCCACCAGTGGAAGAGTGGAAACACAAACCTTAGCCATGAGAGGACGAAGAGACAGAACTGAAGTCGAAGAAGAAGAAGACTTAGCAGCCGCAAGTGAGATGGTTCTCTGCATTGAGAATACTCTCTGTTTGATCCAGAAACTTTCAAATCGTCCGACGAGCGAATCCGTAGCCTTTCATAAATCGAGCAGAAGAAGAGAGATCTTCTTGTTAATGGCGGAGATGTCTGGTAAAGAAATTCTGAAGGGTTTACTCAGTCTCTGGGGTTTATCTGCTTAGTGCCTTATAACTCGGGTCGGGTATGATCATTAGATTCACCCAATTACCCGGTCAAAATAGATTACGGGTCGGTTATTCGTGGCCCAAATAAGACTTCCGGATCCTAGCAGTCCTTCGCCTTCTTCTGCTCCAGCCGTATCCTTCAACTATTTTTCTCAGAAAGTTGCCTTCAACTATGTTTCTCAGAAAGTGATTGAATTAGGTATTTTGTCTCGCTCTCTCCAATTTGATTTACATAATCTCCAAGTTTCTTGCTATTAGGTTCGTGATTTCAGCTGTAGTCAGATTCTTAATTGATGTCGCTTTCTTGTTAAACTCTTCATGTACCCTGTGTATAGTTCGATGCTTCTCTTTGCGTAGATATTGATTCGATAATCACTTCTTTCGTTTTGAATGTCTACGAGAGCTTGGTTGTGTTGATTCATATGACCCAATTTTGAAAGCTTTTGTTTTTGCAATCTTCTCAGGAACACTAGCTGAATCTATAGGACACAAGCGTTTCAGAGTTTATAGATGGATCGAAGACAGCACGATTATGCTGCTTCTTCTGGGTTGCCTTATGCTCAGCAACAGCAGCAACAAGGCCCTAACTTTCAACAGCAACAACAACCGCAATTCGGATTTCGTCCACACTATCCTTCACCAATGAACGCTTCTGGTTTCATTCCTCCTCATCCTTCTATGCAGCAGTTCCCTTACCAGCATCCTATGCATCAGCAGCAGCAGCAACCGCAGCTTCTTCCTCATCCTCCTCACCCGCAGATGTTTGGTCAACAGCAACCTCAGGCTTTCCTTCCTCATTTACCTCCACATCACCTTCCTCCCCCATTCCCTGGACCGTATGATTCAACTCCTCCTCCTCCTCCTCCGGCGGATCCAGAGCTGCAGAAACGGATTGATAAGCTTGTTGAGTATTCGGTTAAGAACGGTCCCGAGTTTGAGGCTATGATGCGAGATAGACAGAAGGATAATCCTGATTATGCATTTCTCTTTGGGGGTGAAGGGCATGGTTATTACCGCTATAAGCACTTTCTCTCTATGCATCCCCCTGGAGGACCCTTTGATCCTCCATTTCCGTCATCTTCTATGCCTATGATACATCATCCGCCAAATCCCATGATGAGTCCTTCAATGAACAATGTGCCCGGTGCATTGGCTGTGCCACCAATCCGCCAACCTCCTTTCCCACCATTCCATGACCACCACCAGCATCTTCCTCAACCTCATCCTTTTGCTCCCCATGCTCGTCCTGATTTTGATCAGTCAACTCATGCATTCCGAGGTCTTTCTGGACCACTCCCTGCTGATGTTGCAATGGAACTAAATAGTGTCTTGGGCAACCTTAATGGCACAAAAGAGTCTATCAAAAGTGCTAAGATTTGGTTCATGCAGAGATCTCCCTTTGCACCAGCTTTAGCAGAGGCACTTAGAGACAGGGTCTTTGCAATGGATGATTCTGATAGGCAGATGCACATAGTGTATCTAGCTAATGACATTCTATTCGACAGGTATCTAAGCTTCATCCCTGATCTCTGTTTACATAATTCTAGAGGTCTTCTGCATAGACTAGTTTTTTTGTTTATTCTATATTATTAGAAATCTGTCCTTTCAAAATTCTGGTTTATTGATATTTCTGGGTTGCAACGTTATGATGCTTGATTGCTTTCTCATGTTTATTGCTTCCTTAAACACAGTTTACAACGAAGGACAAACTTGCACGAGTTTGACAATGAAGCTCTTGCTTTCAGACCTATTTTGGGTTCCATGCTCCGGAGGATTTACCACTTTCCACAAAACAAGGAAGAAAACCGGTCACGTCTGGAAAAGATTTTGCAGTTCTGGGCTTCTAAAGAGGTTTTTGATCAAGACACCATCTCCTCCCTTGAGAAAGAGATGAAAAGTGGACCACCTGCAAATACCTTTTCTCATACTCCCATTATAGCAGCAAATGCCTTACAACGTCCAGGTACTCCTGCTCTTCCGTGAGAGAGACAGAAACTGTAACTCCACCTACGTATAAAAAGAATTCAGTTTGGACTTGACCATACACCAACAACTTTTTATCTTTATGCACTTGCAGGAATGCTGCAACAGCCACCAAGCAGTAATGTCCCCACCACAATGAATTTAGAGCATCTGACTAATCCGGTCGCAACCCAACAATTTATCCCAAATGTGATGCCTCCTGGTGCCTTTCCCGGTTCCATACCGCTTAACGCTTCTGTTACACCACCAACCCAACCACCTGCTGGTGAGAAGCCGCCTCCTTATCCTCTCTTTCCTCCTGGTTTGATCCCTGGGATGGTCAGAAAGATGCAGATTGGTAGTGGTGTGCCTTACTCTCCATTGAGCCCTCTTGATATCCCAACAGTCATACCACCATCTGACACACCTCAATCTGAAGTACTCGAGAGAGTATCTAAGTTCTTCAAAGAGATAGGTGAGGTCAACCCAAGTGAAGGTCCCATGGGATCTGAATCACAGGACGACTATGATAATTATGAGCGGCATAGTCCACAGCGGAAAGGAGGTGCCTGCATTCCTCCACCTCCCAACCTACAAGTGGACCCTGAGACAGGAACATATGCGGATGGAAGCACCGATAAAAAGAGTGGATCTGGGAGATTGGGACTTGGGGCAACAGCTGATCCCAACGAACCAACTCAGTACGATGATGTTTATACATCTTACAGGAAACACAGAAGTACGAATTATCACACATCCATGAGTGCAAGAGCTACAACCAGATGAGATTCGGTTCCAGTTCCCATCTTCTAATGGCTAGTTCAGTCTGTTTACAGTCGAGCCTACTAGTGTCTAGTTGTTAATGTGACAAATGTGATCTTCTCTCAGCTTTGAAATAGAATTATCATCACATCCATTTATTCCCTTAAATTTTGGAACTAAACATAAAGTTTTTCTCTGCATATTCCCACTTTTCAATCAACATTATCAAAACCATGTTGGGTCTGCGTTTAAAATGTTGACGACATAGAACTGGTGGAAGCTGATGCAATGCAAGAGTAGTAGTTTCTCTTTCTCATCAGAGTTTGCTAATAAGTAAGCATTAAAAGACCACGTGTGGCATTTGCTCTGGAAATGGGCGCGAGAGACAAAATTATATATTCTTAGGCTAATTATAGGTTCTCTTACTTCATTATAATGATTATGTTTAGAGATTGGAATTGAGTTATTATATCGGACCTAATCTTACTTGTTCAGATAAAAGACTCGATATCAGTAGAAAGGCTCAGTGAAAGTAACATAAGCATCACACAACAAAAATCAAGATTCACTTGTACATAAGGACGAGAGTAAAAATCTCTAAAAGCTTCATGAGAAAAATTTGTGGAGTCTGACAATTATTCACTCATTAGCTTTTAGTTGAAAAGATATTAGGGTGCAAGCCTTTGAGGGTCACGAGGGAAGAGGGATGTTTTCCGGATGTTGTTCAGTCCACAGAAAAGCATCACCACTCGCTCCAGCCCCACTCCAAATCCACCGTGTGGAGGTGCACCGTACCTGTAAACATTATTTGTAGAATTGTCTGCTTAGAGAACAACTCAGATAAACAAGCTACAAAACTGAGCTGGTCCAGTTTGTGATTTACCTGAATGAATCAATGTATGTGGATATTGTCTTGACATCAATGCCGAATTCCCCTGCACGTTGCTCCAAGATTTCTGGGATATGGACACGCTGAGCTCCTGATATGATCTCCTCACCTACGGCAGAACACGTAAACTTGGTATCAAATGTGCAGTAACATAATTGGTGAGAACAAACAAGGTAAAAAAGAATAACTCAAAGATGTACCTCTGATGAAGACATCAAAAGAGTTGCTGTAAAGAGGATTATCGGCACAAGTCATTGTGTAGAACGGCCTAACTGCCTTAGGATACCGATGCAGAATATAGAACTCAGTGTTGTACCTGTTTTTATTATCGAAAAATCAACATGTTAGTGTAAGAACAACTTTGTAACTACGGGAAACAAAACTAAATCAATTTTAAAATGAAAAGAATATCAAACAGGGGTAGACAATAGTGGTGACCTACTTTTCCAATACAAGCTGGCCGAGTTTTCTCTCAGATTCAGTGTTCAGATCGCCAAGAGGATCAACCTCCACACCAGCTTCCTGTCAACACATCAAGATTACAAAGTATTATTGATGGTCCAATCGAAAAACTCAGGTAAAATGCAAAAATTACAAGTCATACCTTAAGCATTTGAACCCCTTCTTCAAACGTTAGCCTCAATGTTTTTGGTAGAAACTGCAATTTAGTACCGACTTTCAGAATCCAATAAGATACA
Organism: Arabidopsis lyrata subsp. lyrata; assembly: GCF_000004255.2. Taxonomy (NCBI): domain Eukaryota; kingdom Viridiplantae; phylum Streptophyta; class Magnoliopsida; order Brassicales; family Brassicaceae; genus Arabidopsis; species Arabidopsis lyrata. The sequence continues at coordinate 4,449,179 of NW_003302549.1, forward strand.
AAAACTCAGTTTCCAATATTCCTTGCTCATACTGCATATGGTTACCTTCAAAGGTTCAAATGGGTATTGCTTTCTAACAGCTTCCAGTTCCTTTTTGCACTTTTCGTTCAAGCTAGTGAATATAAACACAAATAACTCGTCCACAAGGTCCATTATCTGCATAAACAAGAGATATTAGCATCACTGGCAGAATAGAAGATCCTTGAAATAAACTAATATTTTTAATAGCAAATCTTACCTCAGAATAGTGTTTCCGAATCTCCATCTCCACATCAAGACCAACGAATTCACACAAGTGTCTATGAGTGAACGAGTCTTCTGCCCTGAAAACAGGACCTACCTCAAAGACGCGTCGCAAGTCACCACATATTGCCATTTGCTTGTGAAGCTGAGGAGACTGGGCTAGACAAGCAGGCTGCCCTTTGTATTCCAATCTAAATACAGCAGAACCTCCTTCACTACTACCAGCCATCAGTTTTGGTGTGTGGATTCCAACAAAATCCTTGAATATCAATTTTTCTCTGAAAGACTACACAAGTGACAATTAATTCAGCAAAGCAACATATAAAAATGCAACCAAATCATGGAAAGATAAAAAAAAATACTACTGATAAAACATTTCTGTAGTTGCTGTCCTATCCTAGTCATGATGCATACACAAATATTTGACCAAACCAGGCTCATATCTATTACTAAGATATGGAAACAGTAACACAAGTGATAAAGCTCTAATCCTCCTCCATGTATTTAAAAGATCAAGGCCCTACATTTTCGACTTGGCACTGAAGTCGGAAGATGGCTTGATTAGCTGGTGTTCTGAGGTCGAGCACCCTATGATTCAAACGTGTATCCTGATTGACACGAGCAGCTGGCTTTTCAGTCTGCATCAGTCATGAAAACAACAACTCTTGTGAACAAAATAATAGTTATCAGAAGAACACAAGTTAAACGAATTCACAGAAAAAATTGCACCAGGTCCAACTAAATCTCCAAATCTTGAAACAGCAAACTATACCTGAAGAGATTTTTCGATATCTGCTTCACTCCGAGCAGCATCCTCGACACTAAGTGGTAACTTTGCCAAGGCTTTGTTGATGCAGTACACTTTTCTCACTTGAATCTCAACCTGCAATTAACATTATCAATGAGTTAATATCACTATATTATAGCAAACTGAGAAATTGGGAGGAGAAGAAGACAAGGAAACTAAACCTGCTGCGTAGTTCCCGTCAGAGGCTCCTTGGGAAGAACGACGACACCGATAACATCGACAAAAGATTCGCGACTCAGCTGCTCCGAGTATTTAACCATGTTGGCACCCACTTTGGTCTTCTCCGATTGGCGAACCACGCACTGAACAGTTGATCCACTTTCCCTCAAGATCAAAAACCCCAATTTGCTAGACGTTGGACGATTAATGTGCACTCGGCCTCTGATCAGAACCTCTGATTCCACCATCTCTTCCACCAAATCGCTCACATCGGTCCAATCTTTTCCCTCAACAGCCTCTCTCCATTTTCCAGCTTTCGGATCCGCCGTCGATTGCAACTCGTTGAGAGTCACGTCGCCGTAGTTACTGGAATACTCTTCGTTTTCTTCGAGAGACATCGAAGCTGTCTTACGCGTTGCTTCATCTTGTTCCTGCCGACGACGTAACTTCTCTAGCTTCGCAGCTTCCTTCTTAGCCGCTTTCTTGCTAATCTTCTCTCCAGATTCCTCCGGCGCGGTGGTTGATGACGACGGCGGGATTTCAGACTCCGACGACATGATGAATGAATCAATTAGTCGACGGAAATGAAAACCCTACGGTTTATATATCTAGGTTATCAAAACTAAACAATTCGAAAAGGCCCCGTTAATGTTTATTTTATTTGATTAGACCCCAAAACTTTATAAATGGGTGTCCTTTAGTAAAGCGTGAAGAAGAAGCAACAACGCGCCGCCTCATACGACGACGACCCAATCATCCATTGCGGAAACGACCCGGTGAATGGACACGTGGTTCAAATGGTAGCGCGCGTGTGAAACACTTTCTATTGAAGAGAGTATTGCTCGGAAGCTGTCCCAATTAATAAAAAAACGAATTTGCCAGCAAAGGACGGACCAAAATTAAACAAAAATATTTAAAAAATAAAAAGAAAAAAGAGAAAAAAAGTAAATGGGAAGCGACGACTGACTCTTCCTTCCTCCTCCTCCTCCACCTCTTGTTTAGGTTTCTAGGTTCTTTAGCTCTGAAATTTGAATCAGAAGCAAGCTTTTGGATTGCGATCTTATTATTACTTTTGTGGGTTTTGATTTCTCTATCGGATTCAGATATTTTTCTCTATTTTCGATCGTTTTACTTATCCAGTACCCCAAGGCAAGGTTTTCGTGTTTGTTTCATGTCATATCAGCTGATTTTGGGGTTTATGAAGCTCTAGGTAATCTATGAGTTCTTGTTTTAGCTTATCTCATTCTGGAATTATCGGATCTGTGTCTACTTTTTTGGGTTTTGTGGGAAATGATGATTTTATTCTTTAATCCACGAGTTTATCTCATAGGACCTCTCATTTGTTCTCAACTTTTGTTTTCTTTGAAATGAAATTTTGAAATTCAAAGGTGAATATACGATTTTTATCTATTTGATGAAGTTGAACTGAGTTATCAAAGGTATCTGATTTCAGCTTTTCATTCTTTTACTAACATGTATATGTTTCTATTTTTAGGGTGTTGATGGTGTAGAGCATCACGAAACATAAACTTTCATTTCTTCTACCTTCTTGAATTTCTCTTCAAGGTAACTTCTTTTTTTTTTTTGTGTAGTTACAAAAGACAGTTATGGTAATAGTGATTGCTTGATCTGTGCTGAACCTGAATGCACGTACTAGTCATTTGTTTTTTGTTTTAGTTACCAATACAGATATCTAAATTGTGTTTCTCATATCTTTTCTTTTGTCTCCTTTACTATGGTCTATATTTTGCTCTAGGTGCATGTTGAAGTGATTCAAAGCGATCTACATGTGACTTGCAGCTCGGTCAGACATCAGACATTACACTTAATACGATATTGGAAAGGATGCTTGAGAATCCAAAGTTCAATCTGCACGCTGTTGGCAATCACAACAATGACAACAATTACTATGCCTTCACCCAAGACTTTTATCAAAAGCTCGGGGAGGAAGGTACAAACATGTCCGTTGACAGTATGCAGACAAGTAATGCTGGAGGGTCTGTGTCAATGTCTGTGGATAACAGTAGTGTTGGTTCTAGTGATGCTCTTATTGGCCATCCTGGTTTGAAGCCTATGCGCCATCCCTACTCTCTCTCTGTTGGCCAAAGCGTATTTCGCCCAGGGAAAGTTACTCATGCACTTAACGATGATGCCTTAGCACAAGCGTTGATGGATAGTAAGTATCCAACCGAGGGACTGGCAAACTATGAAGAGTGGACAATAGATTTGAGGAAACTTCATATGGGTCCTGCTTTTGCTCAAGGGGCTTTTGGAAAGTTATACAGAGGGACTTATAACGGAGAAGATGTAGCGATTAAGCTACTCGAGAGGTCAGACAGCAACCCTGAAAAGGCACAAGCCCTCGAACAGCAGTTTCAGCAGGAAGTTTCTATGCTTGCTTTTTTGAAGCATCCCAACATCGTTAGATTTATTGGTGCGTGCATTAAACCTATGGTGTGGTGCATCGTGACTGAATATGCAAAAGGAGGTTCTGTCAGACAGTTTTTGACTAAGAGACAAAACCGAGCTGTGCCTTTGAAGTTAGCTGTTATGCAGGCGTTGGATGTTGCCAGGGGTATGGCTTACGTCCATGAGCGCAACTTTATACACCGGGATCTAAAGTCAGATAACCTCCTCATATCAGCTGATCGGTCCATCAAGATTGCTGATTTTGGCGTTGCAAGAATCGAAGTTCAAACCGAAGGGATGACACCAGAGACTGGAACTTACAGATGGATGGCCCCGTAAGTTGGATAGTTTCTTGTTTTCCATCCTTGTCTTGTCTTAATAACCTTATATCTCTGCAAGTTATATATAGACACTATGTTCCCATCTGTTGATCGATGCAGAGAGATGATCCAGCACAGACCCTACACTCAAAAAGTGGACGTGTATAGTTTTGGAATCGTGCTGTGGGAGTTGATTACAGGTCTGTTACCGTTCCAGAACATGACGGCGGTTCAGGCTGCATTTGCAGTGGTGAACCGAGGCGTCCGTCCAACGGTCCCAGCAGATTGTCTTCCTGTGCTTGGTGAGATCATGACACGTTGCTGGGATGCAGACCCTGAAGTCCGTCCTTGTTTTGCAGAGATTGTCAATCTTCTCGAGGCGGCGGAAAATGAGATAATGACGAATGTGAGAAAAGCCCGTTTCAGATGTTGCATGACGCAACCAATGACAATCGACTAATCTGTTGTGAAGAAAGAGAGGAGAAGAAGAGAACATAAAAGGAAAAAAGAGAGAGAGAGAGAGAGAGAAAGCAAGAAGGTCTTTAGATATATGTAAGTTTGTGTGTGTATCTATCTATATATACATATCCGATTGTATCTCTTTTCCCAAGATAGGAGAAGTAACCCAACCATTTTAGCTACTGATTTTCTAGATTTTTTGTCTTCACAAAGAAAAAAAAAATAGATGTATGGTGATTGTCTGAAGTGTTTGGTTTAGTTTTCCTTGAATTTGATGATGCATACTTTTTTGCTTTTCTCCTTTCAACTTTCTACGATCATTATCTTCAATTCTTCATCACCATGGTCTCTCTTACGATGTGGGACAAGAGATATCATGATTATTGATCTGTTTTTTTTTTTTTTGGTTACTGATCTTCAAATAAACATGTAACTTAACAAAGAAAAAATAATACACGAACTTATCATCAAAACTTTGGATAGTAAAAATCCATCTTAGTGATCTGTAGAGCTCAAAAGTAAATAAGATTTAAAAAACCTTAGGAAGAACGAATATTGTCTCTATAATCATCTTCTTCGCCACTGCTCATGAAATCCTGCATCTCACCGTCATCATCATCATCCTCACCATCACCACCATTATCATCGTCTTCATCCTCACCTTCTATAATCCCCATAAAGCCACCGTCAAGACCGTCAATAAGAATCTCTCCTTCTTCATCAAAATCGCTCACACTATCTTCATTGTCGTCGCTGCTAAGGTCATCATCCCCACTATCGCTATCGTCTACACCTAGTCCCAGAATTCGGTCCAGGTCATCTTCCTCGTCTTCATCATCTTCATCTTCATCGTCCGTCTCATCATCATCATCGGGATCCGAGTCATCATCTGTTGGCCTCCGTCTACCAATCTCATACATCCTGGCCGAGGAAAACATATCTTCTTGGTCTTCCATTGTGATCAGTCCAAGGAACGAATCTGTTGGTTCTGTGGCAAAGTCAAGAAGACATCGGTCCACAGGTATAGTGGCAATGTCTGAGTAGTTGATCGCATCAAGAGTGCGGAAAGCAGCAAACAAGGGATGTTTCACACGGCGTGTGTGAACTGCAGACATTACGTCTTCGATGTTTCTCCTCAGCATTGCGTATATAACATCTCCCCTGGAGTTGAACGTAATAGCTGTCTGGTCCAGTGATGGTACACTTCGAAGAAGCTTGAAATTCCTCATGTCCCAGACCTCTGAGTTTATGATCACCTGTAATAAGCAACATGTTGATAAGCCAAAAAACAGCGAGTAACTTTTAACTATATTGTAGCCGAGAAGTTAATTTAGAATATTTGAAGCGGTTGTAATATGGTTCCGGAGCAGTTAGCCAGGGATTTTTATAAGGCTGTCTTTGACAGTTTAGGGAGTGGATTGTTCTAGGGTTTGGTTGAGAGTCCATAGCCTCTCATCAGGTTTGGTCATCTGGAATAGGAATGACAATTTCATAGCTTTGGTATTATCACATAATTCAGATTAAAGAGTAATATGATTTATCCATTACCTCGTTCCTAGAAGGATGAAAACCACCGCCACCATAATCAGTAAATTGATCAAACCGACTGACAGACTCGGGTATACGGCGGTCCCAGAGAACACCATTCCACAAAATTAGTGTATCACAAGGGCTGAAGTGTACAAGAGAATAGGGATTACTTCGAGAAGATGTGACTGTGTCAGTGAGTTTATCGCAAGGACTGCAGGTCTGTACATCATATAGAAGAACATCTTTTGTTGATGCTTCACAAGAAAGTGCTGCAAATTGTAGCCCAGAGTTGCTGAATTTTGCAGCCTTGCATCCATCAAAGGAGTGTCTAGGCCCACCAGTTATAGAAGACGCGTCCCACAACTGTACATCACTGGAGCTCGAAGAAAGTAACAACTGAGTATCCCCAGAGACATACGGCTGAACAAGTGTAACCGGAGCCTGGTGACCTGAGAAACTCTCAAGCAAGGTTCCGCTGCTAGCTTCAAATATCTTGATTTCTCCAGCATGACTACCGACTGCTAAATGATTAGTACCACCAAGAAGTGCAATGCATGTAAAGAGAGCAGTCTCATCCCGGAAAGATCTCCAAGATTTGAATCTGCTGAAAACAAATTGACGATCCCTGCGATTACCATGGACTCCACTGTAGAAACTTTGAAGCTCACGGGTCCCAAGACGGCCAGTGATGTTTAGTGGAGCTTCAAGTAACCGTTTAGGTTCAGGACAGACATGCGGATGTAGGAGAGACACAGGGGGAAGAGTTGTTATTGGAGCCAGGCACTGCCTGTGTTGGTGCTTCAAATACTGAACCACAAGGGAGTCTAGTGATAACCGTTCTGGATTTGAAGGCTGGGGATCACTTGGAAGCCTTAGCTGAGAAGCAGGTGTCATCTGGCCCAGTCTGGAACTCCCAGATTGGTTGGCATCTAAAGCTGAAGCTGGTGTTTGCAAACCTGAGCTTTCCGCAATGGTTGAATTCCTACGCAAGGAAGATGTGGTTGGACAAGCTGGAGATCGTAGTCCTAACTCACCCAAATTGATTCTTTTACCCGGAACTGACAACTCTGGGTCTCTAAGCTCAGACAATTTCCGTTTTCTTGGAAAGGAAATCGGGGTCTTAAATTGAGCATCGGCATCAAGATCGTTCTTCAAAACTAATTCTGCAGCAGTTTCTGATGTATCTGCCCAAGCAGGATCTGAATTCGAACTACTATTTATTCTCTGTGTAGACTGAGGTTGAGCGTCATGGGAGAAAGATTGCTTTCGTGACTGCAAACTAAAACTGGGTGAGAAAGTCAACTGCTTCTTCTTTGCAGATGGAGCAGCGTTACCTCTCGAACTAGGATCTTCATCAAGTGCATTGATTCTGGGTATGCTGGGGAAAAACCCACTGTTAGCACGGCCTGATGGCCACTGTTGCTGTGCTACTGGTGTGGGTATCTCCAGTGTCGAGGAAGCCAAATGCTTCTTTTTGGCAGATATAGCCGCATTACATCTAGAATTAGGATCTTCGTCATGTGCACAGACTTTGGGTTTGCTGGTGAAAAATCCACTGTTAGCACGGCCAGAGGGCCATTGTTCCTGAGCTAGCGGCGTAGACATCTCCTGTGTAGAGGAATATGCAATAGAAGAAGGGGAAGCCAATGAAGGTAGAGGAGTTAATTGAGCCTCTTTTAACAGTGCTGAAGCAGTTTCACCAAGACCTGATGCCTGGAGGTGCTCATGGATAAGCAGCAAAAGCTCCTTAGAATCATAAGTTATAGGCGTTGCTGCTGCAATGGCAGCTCTTTCAATGCGCCTCAGTGTTGGAGTAGCAGCATCACTGGCTGTTAGTGTAGTCGCATGCCCTGAATTTGTCACAATCTACAAACATGCATAAAACACAATTAAAATGTCTGCAAAACTTCAACAGAGAAACAAAGAATGAAAAAAGCACTAATTACTTATGAAGCATACCAAAAGAATCCCATAGAGACACATTAAACAAGAAAAATAAATCAATTCAGATGATTACCCCTATTAGCTCGAGCGCCACCTGAGCAAGTTCAGCCTGCCATCTGCCCTGATCTGTGCCACTTGACTGACCACCTGAATCCCGAATTAGTTCTGATAAACTCTTACCAACCTAGAAACCATGCTTGGAAAATCAGTATCTATTATCACCAAGGATGCCTGCTCAACTTCATAAGATGCATCTCAGATATAAAAGATGAAGATAACCGGGAAAAGAAAATTGCTATTCTACCTCAAGTTTAGTCAGTATTTGTGCAATTGTATCATCTCTAGCCAGACCAAGAAGTACCCTGCAAGCCAGCGCTCGTAGACAATCTGGGGTAGCAGGGGGATTCACATATATTCTGGGCTGAAGAAGTTTTAAAAGAATTTTTATACCATCATTCCCACGAACAGCTTCACGGGCTTGACGATAAACCTGCTCCAACTTAGCAGCAAGGCCAGCAGAACCAGTTCCTGCTCCTAAGAAAATTCTCCGATCCCCAACCAAACCTGAAGATGCTGGTGCAACAGGAGTTTGCGGAGCATTACCAGTGGACTGAGTACCTACAGCAACATCAGTAGAGGGACGGGTAGTGGCTTGGCCGGGAACAGGTTGATGATTTTGTGCAAGGGGCGGCTTATTGCTTAATGATGGTGGTGGGCACACCAGATTGATTAGGACATTTAGTGCAGGCTGAATGATCTTCAATAACAAACAAAACATGAAGGAGGCAAGTATCAATGAGAAACAGAAGAAGAAGAAAGACAAAACCCATGTGAATAATGGATAGAAGCGGACTACTGACCTCAGGGTCTACTATGCTGTTGGAAATATTTGCTGCATCCAGAATGACAGCAATGCCAGCACGATTGTTGCTGAGTGTGGCATGCGCAATTGCTTTGCGGCCATCAGGTATTGATGTAACTATGTGAAGAACCCCAAAAGCATACTGAAGTAGATCATGCAGATAACGGTCTACTGGTGGAGTCTGCGCATGTGACCATAATGTTAATACATGGTAGACAAACAATGTATGTGGAGAGTAAAATGCTACATTACCTGACAAAGTTCCAACATGGTAACATGTCCAGAGGAGGCCAAAAAGTTATTGACAGCAGGCCACTGAGTTCGCACAAAGGTCGGACCCAACTTCCTATCCTTCTGTAACTGATGGAAGATGGCATCAACAGCTTCATTGCTGATGTCAAGGGGCTTATAGGCTGCCCTTATATTAGGAACATTTCGCACACCACCTCGGCTACTTCTGCTAGGACGGATTGAATCAACAAGCAAAAGAAGATGAGCTCTAAAATACTGGCGCAAAGCAAAACACGTGTGGAAAGCCATCTGTTTCTCTGAGGACGTCATGACTTCAGGAGCTGATCGGTCAGAATTAGCACCAGTTCTAACTGAGGCTGCATCTTTAAGAATTGCAAGGAGTTTCTGCAAACTATCATGAGCATCAAATGCATCTAAAATGGCTCTAAAGACAAAAGCAGCAGCAAAGAATAAAGCTGAATTTTTTCTGGCTTGATCCTGGGAACAGTCGAGAAGTTCGATAGCTAATTTAACAACTTGATGTATGAGATCCGATGGAAGTGCACAGACACGCTCCATTATACCCTGAGAAAAAAAATTGAAGGTAAGAAGAAGCAGGATTTGTACTAATTCAACGATCGTTGTACTTCTATTAGAAGTCGTACATCTGTTAGATGACGGTGAACAAAAATTGCATTAAAGTCGTATAAATTTGCTGTTATTATTACCTGAAGAGAGCCAATGGTGTATAAGCAAGATGAGAGACCATAAAACGTCTCAGAAACCCTTGGAACAGCAAGTAATTTTTGTATGCCACCCCGGTCAACAAACATCGCAGCAAACTTCCGGTGCGCAGCCAAAGCGCAAATTAACTTCATGACATCAGGTAACAAAGGAGACACTGTAGAACTATCATCACACTGGGATGTACGTTCCAGCAGCATAATGCATACATCAACACCTTTTTCATGCAGTACAGGCCCGAGAACCTCGACATATTCTCCCAGTATCTCAAGGCACTGGATGCAATATTTTTCTTGTAACTGAGCCAAAGATTCGATATCTGGAAGTGAAACTTCACTAACATCTGTTGTCTGATCAGATGTGACACAAGTAGGATTTCTGCAACCAGCCAAATAGCAGAGTTAAAGCCCTAAACAATTCAGGGATAAACAATTGATAAACAGCAATGATAATATCCACGACATCATAGCATGACTAACCTTGAAACCTCTGCAGCATCTATGACTGTAATAGCTGCTCGAGTAGCAGCCGACACAGCAGCTTCTTCACTGCCAGAAGACTTGAATTCCTGGATAATTTAAAAGAAAGACTATCAATATAAATATCAGGTCACCCTATACCAGAGTTTCATTAAGGAATGGAATCACTAACAGCTAATCAAAAAAGAAAAACATACCTCCAAAGCAGCAGTTTTAACAAGCTCTGCTGCAGCGTCGCCAGCTGCTTTAGCTGCGTCATCAGGAGCATGGGCAGCTCTAGCTTCCGTTTCTGCAGCTCCAACGGCTCTCTTTACTAGATCAATTATGTTTTTCGTTCCTATTATGCAACCTTGAAAGCATTCATCGTCATCCTCTCTCTCTATCTCCATTATACCAGACTTCATTTTCCCCAGACATATGGTCACATCTTCTCCATTTCTGCCATCTGAAAATTTTGATAGATCCTTATCTCTGACAACTGGACGACCTGATCTAGGAGATGCCAAGAGAACTTCTGTATCAGTTGCACCTTCGTTAACCCTTCCTCTCCCCCTCGATTTTGATCGGTTCAGTCTGTGTCTTGAAGGGTCATCTCTTCCACTATTGTCATCTCCAGGTTTAATTTTACAATCAACAACACCTGAAACATTAAATATTTCCCTGCCATCGATTTCGAATTCACCATCAGACTGTACATCAGTTTGTCCCATCTCTCTGCCAGAGTCCGTCTCAAAAACATGGTCACCTTCAACTGTATCCACAACCTTACGCACCCTACTTCGACCTTCTTCTTTTGTTTTTAAGGACACATGTTTAGTCTCAGTTGTGTGAAGGGCATCTCTACGGCTTGTGCTTGGCTCTCCAATAACTCGTACTCGAAGATAATGCATAAGCTTAGCAGATAGTCCTGATGTCAAAACGTCTTCAACTATTTGCCCACGACTTACATGAGTCAGACAAAAGAAAATATTTTTATTTCAGCTGTGAAAGAAATTGCAGAAACGGAAAGAAGAAACAACAAGTTGAGAATGTTTAATCAATACCTGGCGAGAGAGAGAGCAAGAAGTCCTGTAGAATAAGTCTTTAACATTTCAGAATCTGAGGCTTCCTTCCTGCCAGAGTCTTCACCAGGAAACTTGACTGCTTCTTCCATAACCCAATTTTTAAAGTTTTCGGTAACAGCATCGTCGAAAACATGAGGATACTGAAAAACAAAATTGCGTCAAAAACCAACCAACGAGGTAAACGTAAAGAAAAGGAGCAGGAAAGTCGTAAAGTTTTACCATCCAAGTAAGCGAACAGTTCATTAGCAATCTTGCAGAGGCTGCCTTTACGGCGGTTGAGTAAGAATTCTCAGATAGAAAAGTTGACGATATCAATTCAAAAAACTCATCATTTTCCTGCCAAAATCAAGTAATTAAATAAGAAGAAAGAACCCACCCAAAAAAAAGAAAGAAAAAGAACAACCTTTAAAAAAACTTACTCGGATGAGAGTACACAGCTTGCCACTGCTATGACTACCGCGAGCATTGGAGAAATGGCCATTCTCCTCTAAGAACCTGCGAATACAAGTAAGCATCAAGCTAAAGACAACTACAAAAAATCAAGAAGAGAGACTGATTGTTGAGCTAGAAAGGAACATACAGAGACTCCTGAGATTCGAGAAGATGACTAAGAGCGTGAAGGAAATTAGGATTAGGGTTATTAGCAACGGAAGTAATATCATCCATAAGCTTCTGCGCCTTCGCTATAAGCTCGTCCTCCACACTCTCTTCTTCTCCTTCCTGTTGTCCTCCTTCTTCAGGATTAGCTTCGTTGTTTGAATTCGCCAACTCTGTAATTGCCTCCGCCGCAACAACCGATTGTTCATCCTCAACCATCTGATTAGGGACCTCGGCATGCTCTTGCCCGTCCATAGATACCTCTCTTTTCAAAGAAAAACCCAGAAACGACGATCAATTCAGACGTTGGGATCGCGGAAAAAGAAATAGAAATTATTGAAAGGAAAAACGAAAAAGAGCTTATAGTTGTAGAGAGTAAGAAGCGCAGCAGAACAAGGAGGTGGTAGATGGAGACGACAAAGCTGAACCGACTCATTCTAAAATATGACCCGACCCGTTTTTTTCACTAAACAAACCCTAACCCATTGTTTTTTAAATAATGGGCCTAATATAAGCCCATATTTTGTATTGTTATCATGACGACGTCGTTTCATTCTCCGGCGACTGAACTTCTACTGGAAATGGATAGTGAAGGAGCTTCAAGCGAGTCTTCTTCGTCTGGGGATCAGCTCGAGAAGTGGATAGAGTAGGTTCCCATTTGATTTCAATTTTGATTCCGCATAATCAAATCGATTGAGGATTTGTTTGATTGCTTTCAGAGAGCAGGATCAGCTTAAGAAGAAACTGATTGCGTATGATGACTTCACATGGAAGTTATCTTCATCAATGGAACTGTCTCATGGATCGGAGATTCTTAAGTACGTTGGAGGTGTAGACATGAGCTTTTGCAAAGAAGATTCTTCCGTCGCATGCGCTTGTCTCGTCGTTCTTGAGCTACCTTCTCTCCGTGTAGTTCACCATGACTTCTCTCTCCTCCGTCTTCATGTTCCTTATGTCCCTGGATTTCTTGCCTTTCGTGAGGTTTCCTTCTTCGTGTCCCCGAGCAATGCTCTGCTAATTTCATTTGCTTCACTAAAGTATCTCAGATCCCAAAATTGGATTTTTCATGTTTCAGGCTCCGGTTCTTTTGCAGATTCTGCAAAAGATGAGGGATGATAAGCATCCTTTCTATCCTCAGGTTTCAGTTTTATCTATAAATTGCTTTAGTTTGCAATTGGCTACTCTTAATCCATTGCTTTTGCGTTGTCTTTTTTTTCTAAAAGTCTCTTGCTTTGCTCTTACAAAGGTACTGATGGTTGATGGAAATGGAATACTTCATCCACGAGGTATAAACATACAAAATTTCTTCGTTTACCTTAGTTATTTAGTTGCATTTCAAGCTCTGTAATTTATGGTGTTAGATGTAATTGTGTTCTATAGGGTTTGGTTTGGCGTGTCATTTAGGTGTTCTTGCTCACCTCCCTACCATTGGGGTCGGAAAGAATGTAAGGTCTTCAGAACCAGAAGCTCCGAAATTTATGATGTTTTTTTGTTTTGCCTACATTTCCATCTGATCGTTAATGTGGAATGTATGATTTTGTAACATTTTCAGCTGCATCATGTGGATGGTCTGAATCAATCTGAGGTTAGACGGTCGCTTCAGCTCAAAGAAAACGAGCATGAGCAAGTTATCACTTTGGTAGGAAACTCTGGATTTACATGGGGAGTAGTAAGTTACTTTGACTGAACATCTACTGTCGTTGTTGTGTCTATTTGGTAATACGGCTTTATATTAGTAGTGATTAATCAGTTTAGCAACGAAACTTCTCCATAGTTGTGGTTTTGATAATCTTTTGTAAGAAAGTGAATTTAATGGTCAAGTTTTTACATATTACTTTCGACAGGGATTAAGGCCAACTCTGAGTTCTCTGAAGCCCATATATGTTTCAGTTGGCCATCGCATATCACTTGACTCTGCCGTTAAAATTGTCAAGATGACCTGCAAGTACCGTGTTCCGGAACCTATTAGACAGGTAAGTGATGCATTTATTCTGTAGGGGTGTGAAAAGTGGAAAGTAGAAGTCATTAAGTATACACTCTACTATATGCAGGCCGATATGAGATCAAGAGCATATCTCCAGGAGCATCAAACTGAGTCTTTTAAAAGAACTGGGACTGTGACAACCGGATCAGGTAACTTCTGATGTTTCCTCCGCCGTTCTAAAGTACTGACTACTGATAAGTAGCTCACATGCCCCTTTGCTTCCTTTTTTTGTCTACCAGACTGAACCTTAATCTCTCAAACAACCAAGGAAGGAAGTGAACACTATTCCACATTACATAGAACTCTTCAAAGTCTTTAAAGATTGTTAAATGGACAGATTCAGGGCACTGAAGATCCGCCCCAATTTTCTCCTTCATTTATCTCACTGACTTGAAGATTGCAAGCTAACCAAGATAATCAACAAACCGATGAATCATGTTGTATCCAATACATTGGAATTTCCTTTCCATACTGTAAACATAGTGTAAATAGAAAGGGTAGGGAACTGGTCTAATGTCTTGGTAATTTGGTTGTTTGGGGACTGTTTGTTATATTGGGAGAGTTTGAGGTATTGGTATTTTTTTTATTGGTTCTTTGGTTTGGTATTTTTTTTGGTTCAGCGTCTGTACTCGTTTCTCATTCAATAAGAAGGTAGAATCGTTTCTCAATCTTAATAAGAGACTGTTAATGGTGGACAGATTCACAGCAGGGAAGCCTTATGGATTCCTCTTTTGCAGCAAACCTGCTTAGCTAAAAGGTTGTTTTATTTGAAAATATCCGAAACTTAAGGTTTGGCTTTAACAGCTAATTTGCATAGTGAAAGATGAGAATTTTGGTCATTATGAGCTCTGATTACTAACAAGAGAGGCAAAAGAGAGACAGTGAACACCAAACTGCTCTTGAGAAATAAGAGATCAAACAAGTAATACACAAATCTCACTGTATCTTTCTGTTTCTCCATAAACACCAAAGTTTTGCAAAAGAAAAAGGAAAAAAGAAATAATCAAACCCATCAAATTTTCTTCAGTATTCACAGAATAATATACAGACAGATGGAGAAAAGTAGCAGCATTGCCGTTGATCGTGTAAGAGGCATCATGGCACTTGCTTCACTAGCATCTTCTGACTTGATCATTATCTTGAATTTGCAACTCCCAACAGAAGGATCCCTAGTACTGACTATAGAGAGTCCCGGGAACTTACACGCACTGTCGAGCTGATTACTTACCTGGTAATAGCTATTGAACGCATACGAAACATTCTGTGCTAGATTCAGGTTACCACAAGAGGAGCCATACCCAAGACTGGTGCAATCAGCATGATCACAAGCGTAGCTCACACTTGGTCCCAACTGAGGATCCTGAAGATTAGCATTTGGCGCAAGAATACACCATTTCTTAGCCAAATAATGCACATCCTTAGCAGGGATCAGCCCGTTACCATTGCCAAGACTGAGCTGATACTTAGGCTGTCCATCAATGTAAAAAATCCCCCAGTGTCTTTCAAAGTTTCCAGGCTGAATGCTTTTGGCATCTTCATCAATAAGACCAAACAAGTAAGCATCCATTGCTCCAGGTCTCATAGGTGTTCCTTTATTAGCCTTTTGACGGTTCATAAACCCTTGGTTGTACCGCCTCGCATACATCATGTTTGCGTTCTTATCTCCATCTGTTGGCCACCCAACTTCCCCAACAATAATAGTCAAATTCCCAAACCCATTCTTCTGCAAAGACCAAACGAGTGTATCGTAGTTTGCATCAAGAACATTGTCGTAGATTCTTCCATTGTCGTTAATAGGAGTACCGGTTCCATCAAAGAAAGCAAACTCCACAGGGAAATTCGGATCGTTGTATAGACTGATGAAAGGGTAAATGTTGATAGTGAATGGTGCTTGGTTATCACTCAGAAACTTAACAATGTTTAACATGAGATCGCGGATTTCAGGCCTGAAATCTCCATCCGAAGGGAGATTAGACGCACTTTGGTACACATCCGCGTTAAGTGGCACTGTGACTTTCACCTGAGTCGCTAAACCAGCTTTGATGATAGCAGATTGTATATTCTGAAGAGCAGGAAGAGTTATACTCTCAAATGTTCCGTTGAATGCTTTTAGGAATGGCTCATTCCCAACTGCCACATACCTATATTTAAACACAAATCGATCAAAATTATCTTCAAAGTTTCTATTTTTTCTTCTCATCAACTGTAATCCAAATCTAAAGACTGAAACTTTAGTATCTAAAATCATCTATTTCCAAAGCTATTGATTGATCAAAACAAACAAAGAGAACATGATGTTTGAATGACGTATAAGCACAAACCTGATATCGACGCCATTAGAGGAGACATGAGCAGAGACATTCTGAGAGACCCATCTCTCTGCGGCTGCAACGCTACCGGCTAAAGGAGCAAGTAAGTCGTTAGGGATTCCGACCATAACCTGAATCCCTGACCGACTTAAAGCTTTGAGAATCGCAGAGTCGGCCTCGAAAAGTTTCACCTTTTGGATACCGTTATCCCGGAGAAGTCTCACCACCGTAGCCGGAGGCAGGGGATGCCTCGCCTGAGAGCCCCAGTTCACACCAATCCCTTCAACTTCAATTAACAAACTTCCGTACAACAAAGTGGTTACGAAAAAGACAGCAAAAACACCTTTGGACAACATCGGAACCGAGAGATAAATCGTAAACACCCCTATACCCAAAAAGGCAAAAACCAGTAACGAAAAACAAAACCCAAAAAGAAACACCGCAAAAAAAAAAAAAGAACTTTGTGGTTAAAACGAGCTCAGATGTAAGAATCGGTGAAGTGGGAATCTTGGGTTTGAAGAAGAAGAACAGTAGAACAGAGCTGAGTTGTGGCTTACTTCAATAAACCGAGTATCGAGAAAATATCAATACAGTACTATAGTACTCCCTCTGTTCCTGAAAATTTGATGTTTTAGAGTTTACACATATATTAAGAAACAATCATGATTTAATCATTTCATAATTTTTTCTTTTTATTAAATATTTTTAGTAATGTATGAACCAATAGTAATCTAAAACAGTTAATTATTTGTAATCATTACGCCTTGAAATCTACGATTTGTTAATATCAATTAATAAAAAATAAAATAAAAAGCTAGAAAATCAATCTTTGTGGAACAAACCTAAAATAGTAGAACATCAAACTTTCAGGAACGGAGGGAGTATATTATTTCTTTTTGGGTCGAATAAGTTCTCTTCTCTCAGGTGGATTTTGGAGAAGAAGATGAAGAGGAAGAGGTTTCAAGAATTAAGATGGAGAATCTGAAATACACGAGACGTGAAAATGTTTTTTATTGTCTGTCCCAGTGTCTGAAAGGCGGTGTATGCTTTTTGATTGGTACCACCAATCAAAAATTAAATTAGCAGAATATTATGCAAATGTTTAACAAAAAAAAAAAAGACTAAAAGAGAAACATTAATGTTTTTTTAAATTTACGTTAGGTGTTGGTCTACTTCGTAGCTGTAGCTCTTCACAATACCACTCAAATCTATTAATTATACGATACGATATGATAATTTAAAAAAGAAAAAACCGTCAAATATAGCAATCATAGATATAATCAGCGTCTAGATTTGGGTTTACCATCTTTGTTATATTGTTACAGTTATTATAATCAGCGAGTATGATACATGAGAGAGTATTAATTTTGAATAGAACTTACTAAAAAAGTAAAAATTGTTAGATTTTGTCTGTGTTAGATTTATAGGCAGCTACGAAATAAAGATGGTTTGATGTGAGGCAGGGGCATGTGGGTGAGGTCAAGCGGACGTGTAAGAGAAATAGAAAGAGAAAACAAATTAAAATGAGGAATCTTTGAAAGATTGTGGAGCAGTGTTACCAGATGCTCTCAGAATTAAAGTTGAATGAAATGTAAACAAACTTAAATGTTTTTTTTTTTTTGGGAAAGGAATATTGAGTCAAACAGAGAATGAAAGAGGTCGGCAGGTCCGGTTGGTGAAGAACCATTTATTCTCCTTTCCTACTCCCTTACTGTATAGTTATTGAGCCCATTCTCGGCCCATTGATATTTTTGAATTTTTGAGAGTTGAACAATTGACATGAAACTTAACATGTATACATCATCATAATTCACAACTTCACAATTTATATATCTATGATATGATTATGTTGGAAACCCATAGAACTACGTAATGATCTATTTTAAAAATCTTTTTAGAGTTGTTAGCATATTGGGAAATATCGAAGCAATAAACAACAAATCCAAACATGACTTGAACATCCACTCAATTGTTAAGATTTCCATCTCACGAAGGTAATGAATACTTTTCCACGTTTTTGAATAGATCTCTGCAATGTCTTTACCCAAGATTGTCCAATGGTGGACATGTTATTCACTGATTCTGCAATGACTTTCTTCTTTCTCAACAACATTATCAGTCACCACTCATAAAATCATTTATTTCTTTGATCAAGTAATGTTTTCAATTCCTACGAGTAAAATAACAAAACCCTGCTCGAATAAAATTCTACAATCGAATTCAATAAGCCAAAACGTGGTCTAGAAGACGAGAAAAAAAGAAGCAAAAGATAAGAAATTTCGGGTGGACGAGTCCATTTATCGTATTCGATTTAACCAAATATGTCAAACCAAAATCATTTTATCCACTCGTAGTCGTAGATAGGTTTAAACTTACACTACAATCTAAGAAGCAAGTAGAAGAGCTGTCATCTTTTCTAAGAGACAACAAAAGCCCATTTAGAATCATACTTGGGATGATTAGAGTGAAAAGAGAAAGTGATCGGTTGGTTTGATTTGATTTATTTGTGTTGAAGATTATTAAACTTAGACAAGCATCATTAAAATGAAATAATTCAGATGAAAAAAGGCAAGTGATAAGGACAAGTAAAGCTCGAGGGGCAGAAGAGAGAGCGTGGCCAATTTTGGTCTCTGTATATTGTTACTTTTGTGTGTGTGTTTCACGATCTTTCACCGACCGGATAACGCATCTAGCATCCTGGTGGGATCCCTGGTATCGTTCAAATCAAATAATAGTACATTTGAATAAAAGGATAATATGTTTTTTTTTTTTTTGTTTTTGTTTCTTGGTTTAGTGCAAAATGCAAATTATGTTAACAAATAAATATAGTTCACACGACCATATATAACGACAATATAATTTTATTTGCTAACTGTAGATGTCCATATAAAGTATCTCAAGTAATAATCTTGGTAAATCCATCTAAAGTTTTTTTTTTGACAGTAAGTTTATTTTTGGATCATAGTTTATAGAAAAATGATTAGAGCGGATTGTATATATATATATTTGTTTAATTATAATTATAATGGGAAAATGATTGTATATATATATTTGTTAAATTATAATATATCTCTATAATAACAATGTAAGGAAGTAAATCTGTTGAAATCTCTATTTGATAAATTATGTAGATTTGCATATATATATATATATATTGATTTTGAAAATAAAAAGAAGAAGATAAATATGGAATCTTTTTATTTATATTTGGATATAATCTAAAGGTCAACAGAATCTTGAAAGAGCCCAAAACAACAACACTCGGAGACTTTTTAGGGCTCATCCCCGAATTATCAGTGCAAGTGGGTAACAAGTTTATCAATTCAACCAAATAAAAACTAAGCAACCTAACCACAAATCTCCAGATTCATTCGTCGTCTCGGTGAGTGTTTCTTTTACAGTTCGATTTTCCGACTCTGTTCGTTGATTCGATTTTCAAATCTGATTTAATATCTTTGTTGTGATCGGATGTATTATATAGGTTCGTTAGACGGAGAAGAAGTGACAAATATGGCGGTTAGTATGAAACAAATGTCGTTGGTCGTCTCTGCTTTGGGCGTCTTGTCCTTTGTTTTGGGAGTTATCGCGGAGAACAAGAAGGTACAAAAAGTCATCTCCTTTTGATTACTCCGTTTGAGAACTTTGAATTTCCTTTTTGTTTTGGGATGATGATTTTGGTTGTTGTTATTTGTGTTTATCTACTACATAAAACAATCCATGTTGCTGAATGACGGAAATCAGATTTGTTTTTATCACAGGACAAAATCACTCTGAAATTGTATGTATCAAACAGTGATCTAATCTAACGATGGAGAGAATTCAATTGTTTTGATTTCCTGTTTCTTTAGGATTCTTTTTGGTTGTTATTTGTTCTTGTGCTATATCTTGTGAATGGAGGATGTTAGATGTGTATGAAACATTGATCTTGTGCACTACTCTTTTTTCACAGCTTCATAATTGTATCTAATGATTGGGAAATTAAATGTTTGATCTTAAATTTGATTGTCTACTGAAACCTTAGCTAAATCTATGACCTTATCATTGTCACTGATCCCTCCAGGAGATTGTATGTCAAAAGCTTTTCACATTGGTTACAAGTGCATAAACCACTTCGGCTTTCTTATTCTTATGTGTTATTGATTGTGTGATTTGTTTCTGTTCTTTGTATTTTCACCTGTAGCCTGCGTCTGGGACTCCGATAAGCGGAAAGGGAGTAGTTATCTGCAAATATCCATCTGATCCAACTGTTGTCTTGGGATACCTTTCTGCTGCTTTTCTCCTTGCCTGCACTGTAGCAGGATACAAATCCTTGTTCATCTCTTACAAGGGAAAATCCGTTCCTAACTCTGTCTTGTTCAAAAGCACCAGCTTCTCTGTGTTCTTCAACATTGCCTTGTAAGCATTTCCTCTTCTTTTCTAGAACACAGTATCTAAACCATTACAAAAAGACTCTTGGATTCCGGTATAATGAAGACTAATAAAAGGGTCCTTTTTTGGCCTATGGTATTGTCTTGTAGGATAACATCTGGACTGGCCTTGTCTCTGTTGCTCTGGCCAACCATTACAGAGCAACTTCACTTGACCCGTAATGTTCACCGAAACTTAGAGAGCAGTTGCCCCACGGCTAAGACCGGTCTGCTTGGTGGAGGTGCCTTTGTGTCTTTGGACTCATGCCTTTTCTGGTTGGTTGCTCTGATGCTCGCTGATAACGCCCGTGAAGACCATTTTGATGAAGTTGAAAACAGAAACATGGATGGCAACTCTGCCTCGAGGGATGTTAATCTCAAGATTGATGCTTGAGAGAATGATATGCTTTGTTGGTATTGGGTATAAGAAGGGTTTTTAGTTTGTTTTCTACTTGTTTGATTAGGACAATAATCATTTGTTTCTTCTGGTTTTCTACTTTTTCTTTTTTAATGATTTGCTAGAATGTTATGAAACCCATCTCTGCACCTTGATGCATTGTGATTCATAAGTTGTATATGTATCTACTCAGATTCTTGATTAAATAATCTTTTGGTTATATCTGTTACTTTGACATAATTTATACGAGAAGACTATTCAAATCACACTAATTCAACATTTTTCTCTCTAAGAAGAATATGCAAATTTTCTAGCTTAGCTTGAATTGGGGTGGTACCATCACAAACCATTAGACTCTCTTTTTTTTTTTGTCAAAACCAATCAAAAAGTTTTATCAATTTGATCCAAAAATCAAAGAACTTCTTTTTACGCCGGTATAGTGGTAAATGGGCCTAGGTATAAAGCCCATTAGAAAAGCCCGATATAAACTGCACAGTGGTAAAATTAAACCCTGTCAAAAACCCTTTCGTTTTCGTCGTCGGCTCGAGAAAAAAAAGATTCACTTGCATCTTTCAATTCCTTCACTCCCTGTGAGCTCGATAGAGAGAAGAGAGAAGAGATGCCGCTCGGAGAAAGAGGAGGATGGGAGCGGACCGAGTCCAGGTACTGCGGCGTTGAGACTGATTTCTCCAACGATGTTACTCATCTTCTCAACTTCAACATTTCCACCGGCGGTTTTGACTATATCCTCGCTCCTCTGGTTTGTTTCTTTCTTCCTCCCGATTCTCACGTCGTTGTCTGTTATTTCTGTATCAATTCGGATTTGAAAGTTTATTTCTTTAAAGGAGTTTACTTCTTTCTCTTCTTGCAGGTGAACCCTTCGTATAGGCCGAGCTTGGTGGAAGGAAATGGTGTAGATACTCAGGTTCTTCCAGTCTCTGGTTCTGACTTAGTCTTGTCACCGTCTCAATGGAGCAGTCATGTTGTTGGTATGCTTCGATTTGCTTCTCCCCCGTGTGCTTTTGTGCTGCTTATGAATGATGGATTTTGATATTAGTAGTAAATTTTCATTCTCTAGGAAAAGTTAGTTCGTGGATTGACTTGGATTCTGAAGATGAGGTCTTGCGGATGGATTCAGAAACCACATTGAAGCAAGAAATAGCTTGGGCTACTCATCTCTCCTTACAGGTGCTTGTTAATCTATGTATTTAACTCGCCCTTTACTCTCTTTGTTTTCTTTGCTGCAAAGTGATTACTTCTTGCAGTTTCAGATTGTTATGCTTGAGGATAAATTCTCTTGTTAATGTCTGCTATATTAATATGTTGCAGGCATGTCTTCTTCCCACTCCTAAAGGGAAATCGTGCGCCAATTATGCCAGATGTGTGAACCAGATCTTACAAGGGCTGACTACCTTGCAGGTGGTTTACGAGTTTCTTGCTGCCTTTCTAGCTTTATTTAAGATGAGACTTTTCTTCACAAGATCAAGCTCTAACGTTTAGTTGCTTCTTCTTTGTTTTGTTTAAATGTCATTCTACACTGAAGTTATGGCTGAGGGTTCCACTGGTGAAGTCTGATGGTGATTCAATGGATGATACCTCAGAGGGACTGGTAAGACGTAGGATCAAATTTGATGCAAACTTAAGATTATTCGTACTTTTTTTGCCTTATCAAATTTTTGAGGGACTCTCTAGTGCGGAGCCCTTGGGATCACTTGATGCTGCCTGTGTTAATAGGCCTTTTAAACCTATAAATACAAATAAATTTCAGTATTTGTTGACGTTTTTGTAGGCTTTAATATATACTCTCTTCTATGCAGAATGATTCCTGGGAGCTGTGGAATTCGTTTCGTCTTCTTTGTGAGCATGACAGTAAGCTGTCTGTTGCTCTTGATGTTCTGTGAGTTGAGAGAAACTCTTGATTATTTTTGTTAATGTGGACCCAAAGTTTTATTTCCACTCTTCAAACATAACACCATTTCCTTCATCTAGGAGTACGCTACCCTCTGAAACTTCACTAGGGCGCTGGATGGGAGAGTCTGTGAGAGCAGCCATATTAAGCACTGATGTAAGTGCCTGAGTTTTTGCCGCATAATTAGAAACTCCACTTTGAAGTATTGTAAATCACAAAATGCTTTTAATTTGGGTTTGCAGGCTTTCTTAACAAATGCTCGGGGTTATCCTTGCTTGTCAAAACGCCACCAAAAGTTAATAGCAGGATTTTTTGATCATGCTGCCCAGGTAACAAACATCCCACTCTTTGTGATATATAACACTTAATTCAAATCTTCTTTTGACTCATAAAATAGATCTATTTCACTCGATTCTGGTGCTAATTATCATCAATCTTGTAAATGCAGGTTGTAATTTCTGGAAAGCCTGTTCATAATCTTCAAAAGTCTCTTGATTCTAACACGGAGGGTAATTTTCTGTATAATCTCTTGTCCGCTGACAATTAGCTATTATCCTCTGGCCTTGTTTTCCATAGCTCAATTTATCACGGGCATTGGTTATAATCATAGTTGATACCAGCTAAATATTTCTTACGGCCATTGTTTTCAGGTACAGCGAAGAATCCTCTGCGGATATATTTGGACTATGTTGCTTTTCTGTTCCAAAAGATGGAAGCACTTCCTGAACAGGAACGCATCGAGGTTGCTTGTTGAATCCTTTTGTCTCAGTTCCTTTTATGTTTTTTACCACTAGATGCAAGCAGGCAGATACAACTCAATTCTGACAGTTATCTTACTCTTTTTTACAGCTGGGCTACAGGGATTTTTTGCAGGCACCCCTGCAGGTTAGCCTCTTTTCATAAGTAATACTGATTTCTGTCTGTTCATCATAAGAATTTACCCCGTTTGAAAATGCTCTATTCTTACTGTATAAATGCTCCATTCTTACTTTAAAATACTCTATTCTTACTGTAAGGAGCCTCTACTGTTTTTTGAAATGAATACAGCCTCTTATGGACAACCTTGAAGCCCAAACCTATGAGACGTTTGAGAGAGACTCTGTTAAATACATCCAAGTATGTTGCGTATGCTAGATTTTCCCCCTTACCTCTTAAATTTTAACACCTTTGGTTTCTAGATTTCCCCTCTTCTATTTCTGCTTTGGTTTGCAGAGGAGAGTGGATTGATGGATGAATCATGTTGAACAATTCAATATTGTACCAATATTCAGCCTGGTTGTTTTTTTAAAACATACTTAACTCTCGTCCATCTTTGTGTTGTTAGTATCAAAGAGCAGTTGAGAAAGCCTTGGTGGACAGGGTACCTGATGAAAAAGCATCCGAGTTGACTACTGTATGTCACATGTCAATGTTTTGCTTACAAAGTGGCATTTTCATTGATGTTGTGTTTCTGGTATTTTTATGAAATACTTCCGTAGAATTAAAGTATTAGTTTTTAGGTCTTGATGGTTGTAGGGGCAGGAAGAGGACCCCTTGTGAGGGCATCTTTACAGGTAAATTCCTGATGCAATTCCATGCTGATCACAAGGAGACGTTGAAATTCATTTGTTTCCTTAACCTATTGTGTTCATTGTTTCCTTTTCCAGGCAGCAGAAGAAACTGATCGGAAGTTGAAAGTTTATGCGGTGGAAAAGAATCCTAATGCAGTTGTAACACTCCATGTGAGTTGTCACCACCGAGTCAATTTAAACATGGCTAATTTTTTTTATTGTGATTTCTTTGGGACGTGCGGTGTAGTTTCTAATTAACTCAGAGCATTGTTATCCTTTCTGACAGAATTTGGTTAAGATGGAAGGATGGGAAGGCATTGTTACGATAATATCCTGTGACATGCGTTTTTGGAGTGCTCCTGAACAAGCTGATATATTGGTCAGTATGTATAGATTTTTGTAGCTAATACTCATGCCGACATTATACAGTTCATCTAATTCTCGTTTGCCTCTTCTATGCAGGTTAGCGAACTGCTGGGTTCTTTTGGAGACAATGAACTTTCTCCTGAGTGTCTCGATGGAGCCCAAAGGTTTCTGAAGCCAGACGGAATTTCTATACCATCCTCGTATGTGTACTCCTTCGCTTAGTTGAATTTCCATAAGAAACTCATCTGTCCTTTTGTTTCTCTAACTGGAGAGGAACATCATTATTACTTTTTCAGGTATACAAGTTTCATACAGCCTGTAACAGCTTCGAAGCTTTACAATGACGTAGGTTCTTCTGCTTTTTGCTATGTGCTCTTAATCACAAGAAATTTCAGATTAACTCAAGTCTTTTTCATCCATTGCAGGTTAGGGCACATAAAGATCTTGCACACTTTGAAACTGCTTATGTTGTCAAGCTGCATAGTGTAGCAAAACTTGCCCCTTCCCAATCTGTGAGTCTCTTTCTGTCTGCAGCATTGTCTAATAGCTTAAAGTGTTCTCTTTGAATAGATTTATGCAAGTCTTGTCGATCTCTCCATCTCAGGAATTTTGGTTTGGTCTCAATTAGGTTTTCACATTTACTCATCCAAACTTCTCAACAAAAGCCAACAACCAACGGTATAAGAAGCTTCAGTTCAATCTACCAAGCGACGCTGGCTCAGCTTTGGTGCATGGTACGTGCTTTTTTCTAATCTTTTTTGTTTGTTAATTGAAATTTTCATCTACATTTTCCGTAATCTGAAACTGAATCTACTGCGATCATAACAGGATTCGCTGGCTATTTTGATTCCGTCCTTTATAAAGATGTTCATCTTGGGATCGAGCCTACAACAGCAACACCAAACATGTTCAGCTGGTAATGGCTCAATGTTTATAAATGGTTAAACAGTTAATTCGCTCTCTTCTATCGAACCTCTTACTTAAACCGAGATAATATCCCGTTCCTTTCGGCAGGTTCCCAATCTTTTTCCCATTGAGGAAACCTGTGGAGGTTCACCCTGGTACTCCATTAGAAGTGCACTTTTGGAGGTGTTGTGGTTCCTCAAAGGTAAAAAAGCTGAAACCACAAAGATTCCACACAACTAACTCTCTTTGTCGAAAGAACTATTATTGATCCTCTGATGTTTGGGTTCAGGTTTGGTATGAATGGTCGGTGTCTTCACCTACTCCATCTCCAATGCATAACACCAATGGCCGTTCGTATTGGGTTGGCCTTTAGATTAGGGACTTTGACTGATGATGAAAAAGTTATGTAATCTTATTGTTCTGTACTTTTATGTCACAAGAAAGACCAATGTTTACGAGTGAATTAAATCTCTTTTGACCTTGTTAATGTTTGTACTTTTTCAGAAATTTCATTGCACTTTTAATACAGAGCTATCTCTAATACACGCATGCCATCTCAAACGGCCAAAGTTTACAAGTGAATCAAATCTCTTGTGACCTTTTAATTGTTACTTTTTGCAGTAATTTCGTTTCACTTTTAATACAGAGCTATCTCTAATACACGCTGTTATCTCAAAGGACACAACAAATCCTGCATCTTCTGTTTGACAAAACATCGGTAATAGACTAAGAACTTGCGTTTAAGGAGTTTCGTTGCTGTTTTTGAATCCATTCGTCGTAATCTTTAAGTAATTGCTGAAGCAGAAGGGGGACCAGTGTATCTATCAGTGTCTGCATTACTCTGCAATAATCGTTTCAAAATATAACATTGCTTGACACTTCGAGCCAAGAAGCAGGAGAAAGGTAAAGCGAACAATAATTGTACACTTACAGATTCCCAGGAGCCTCAACAGCTGATACTGGAAGCATAGTGAACGGTCGCGTTGAGATCTGCCATGAACAGCGGAAATAAAGCTTATTCATATACAGACACCGAAATGAGAGTCATAAGTCGACATGACCTATCCACAGAATGATGGATCAGAGAAGACCATCACCGTGCAGTGCAGTATTTGATACTCTTAAGGCTATATACAACTGCACGAGAATGAAAGAAACTGAACTGCAAAACACTACCTCTAGAGTGACATTCAATCTCACGTCAGCTTCCAAAAATGGCTCTGGATGTTCCATGTTCCAAGTCATACAGTTTGTCATAATTGCTGCGAACCAGAAACACAAAAACACTTGTATTACTTACCTTAGATTCTAAGTGATATTTTCAAGTGCTTTGTCTACATGACGAAAGTTACCTGAAAACCTTTCACTTTGGTTCTCCAACATCTTTGACCCCTCCAACTGCAAGACAGCAATTCAAAATATTTGTTGGTAAGATGGAAACAATAGAGTATCCAATAAATCAGGACAGTGAGTCTTCATCATTCAACCTTGCAGGAAAGCAGCTCAACTGTAAAATCTTCCTGAGTGGGAGTGACCCTTAAAACCAGTACTGGAGAAACTTCAAAGCTCATTAACTGAACTTTTGGCAATGTACATCTGCACTGTAAGACAAAGATTTACTATCTCTCTTTCCAGATAGAAAGCATTGCCAAATAGCTACATATACTAACGGATTAGAAAACATCTCACAAGCTTGCGATTGGACATCTATCAAACAAATGTATGTTTATGAATAGAGATACACTCTTTAGATACATCTGCTTTGCAGATATAACATCTCCTATCAAAATTTTTGCTGCAACCGAGCAAACTAAGAGGCTACATATAACAATCAACACGAAGATCCTATATCATATGCAAAGACATTTTATGCCAGACAAGTATGAGAGAAACTTTCAGTGTCCTATGAACATTAGTAGTAGAGAATTAAAGAGATAACCTGTAAGTATTATCAGTATCCTCAACTAAATGATAACTCTGCAAAGCCTTAGCGTTGATTACAGCCTCCATGCCAGATGGGTGTTTCAAAAACTCACTGAAAGTCAGCTCCTTTCCTCCATTAATCTGTAGCTTAATTCTCTGCTTCCTCGAAGCAGAAAGATTCGCTTTCTTTGAACTAGAAATCACCATTGTTCTTCTACCAATATGAATTGTCTTCCTGAAACAGAGAGCTCTTGACCTGTCAAATCCAATAAACCAAAAGAGGAGAAGAAGATAAACTAAGAAAGTATAAAAGACCTGGGGATGGTGTTAGGGTAGGATCTAAGCAAACCCAGGAAATTAGATCCAGAGCTTTCTGAAGTTGTCGGAGTTCTCCATCCGTTGCTAATCCCAATATCCATTTATCTCTATCAACGAAGAATCAAGGAGCCAAAAAAGGGACAAGAAACCCTGAGATCTTATAAATTGATTCGTGCTGCTTCTGCAAGAGACTTATAGCTTCGATCTTGCACCATCATCTTCGTGGACAGGAGAGACGTGAGTTCATTCACGTCAGTGACCCATAAAACTCTATCCGCCATTGCTTGTTGTGCTCTGAACAAGACACATAACGTTAATGCTCTTCCACGTGTCATCATCACTGACAATTAATTTACAAAAAAGACATAATCTCAAAAACAGGTTCCTTAATACAAAACTCAAGACTTATTAATGTTACAAATTTATTACACAAAACTCAAGACTTATTAATGTTACAAATTTATTACACAAAACGTTTTAAGAAGATGGACATCAAATTTATTCACCACTACTTGAAGTTTCTGATTGAGTGTCACCATGTGAGACGAGGAAACAATGGTTCAACATCTGAAGAAGGAGGTGAAGCCACAATACTAAAGGCTGGAGCAGTAACACCAATGCTCCAAGAATCGCCTCTGTTTATTGTCGTCACAACTTCTTCTTCTTCTTCTTCTTCTTCTTCTTCGTCAATCCGATTCTGCACCTGTGAATCCTCCGGAGAAGTACAAATCCTCTCCAACTCTGTAAAAGCTTCTCTCATATTCGGACGGTTCTTTCCTTTAGAACTCAAACACTTCATTGCCAGCTTTGCTACTGCCATTACTTGTTCCGGTCTGCAATCATCTCTTATTCTAGCATCCATGATATCAGAAAATCTCTTCTCTTTCATGGAAAGTCTGAAATGCTCTGCCAAGGCTATTATTTCTTGAGTGTTTTGGACCATTATGACAGGCTTTTCTCCAGTGATAAGTTCCGCTAGAATCACTCCAAAGCTATAAACATCACTCTTTTCGGTATATTGGCTGGACCGGTAATACTCTGGATCCACATACCCAACCGTACCTGAAATAATCGTTGTCCAATGAGTTTGATCTATGGTTACCGACCTTGATGTTCCGAAATCAGCCACCTTGGCTCGGTACTTTTCGTCTAGTAATATGTTTGTTGACTTTATATCTCTATGATATATCGGAGAAGATGCAGCAGAATGAAGATAAGAAAGAGCTCCTGCGATATCCACAGCAATTCGTAGACGCATTCCCCATACCATAGTGTAATCATCAGATTCTTTATCATGGATTTGCTGAAAGAGGTTGCCGTTGATGATAAACTCGTAAACCAGAATGGGAACTTCTGTCTCAAGACAACATCCCAAGAGTTTGACGACGTGTCTATGATTTATCTGGGAGAGAATCACGACCTCGTTGATGAACTCTTGTAATTTGTCTTCATCTATAACTTTAGATTTCTTGACTGCAACAGTTCTACCATCAACGAGCATACCTTTATACACAGTACCTTGACCCCCTTGTCCAAGAACTCTGTTTTCGCTGAAGTTCTCGGTGGCTTTCTCTAGCTCTCTCGAGTTGAAGATTCTTGTCTTTTCAACATTGCCTTCTCTGGTATTTAATTCTTGTTGCAAAAGTAGTCCCCCATTACGTTTGAAGAACTTCTTCTTCCTCTTTGTCATCCTTCTCTTTATTAAAAACTTTCTCAACCACCATACTCCACCAACAAGGACTAAGACCCCAAAACCCGCACCCGCCCCTGCAAAACCACACAAGAATATTATCGGATGATCATCACTTGCTTTATAACTTTGCGACTCAACTTAATTGGAAAATAAAACAGTGACCTACCTATCATTATCGCTCTAGTCTTATCGCCCACGCATCGATAGCTTCCCTCCAAATTCACACAAGTGTCTGTCTCTTTACAGTATTCGTATTTGACTTTACATTCATCAATATCTACATTTAAAAGATGACATATTATAATCAAATGATGAAAATAAAACTTGTATAATTATAACATCTAGAGATGATTTGTAAAAGCTCAAAAGATGCATGCAATGATGCACACATAAATAAAAAAAAAAAAAGAGAGAATAAAGAAGGAACATATACTGACCTTTGCATCCATCCAAAATATATGGGTTACCTGTGTAACCATAGGTGCATCCACAGTTTGCATAACTTAACTCAGATATAGTGATTCTGGCGCATGTACACTTTCCTTCAGGTTCAACAAAGTAACTAGTATTGCGGTAATATTCTCTGTTTTTGCAGGCCAAGGAGTTGAAGAAAGAATTATTTTTAGTCTGGATTACCCATCCTATACTAACCGTAGCATATCGCTTAGCAAGTAAGTGTTCTCTTTTGATCGCATTCGGCGAAGTGAAGATTTCATCAGTTAAGAAGGCAACTGTACACGGTACTTTTGTTGTCGAGTTTCCATCATTGCTCTCTGTTCTGATACCAATAACTTGTTGAGGCTCGTTAGGTAGATTTGCCTGGCAACATCCGTTACCATTGCATCCTGTTTCTTCTGGTGTCTCTTCTGTACAACCTTGGTCCTGAGAATAGGATAAAACGTTGCTCGAGCAACCCGTTTCCACAAAAGGGATGCTATTGCTATGCGAGTCTTTGCTTGTATTGCAACTCAACTCGCATCCTACCATGTTCGGCTTTATATACATCAACGACACTTTGCTGTTGCAACCAACCGCTATGAGGCTGTTTGTGCTGCCAATGAAGAAAGGGGTATCCGTGAAGTTCATTTTTAATCCGCCTGCAGACTCTTTTCCATCGCTGAAACATCCTGTGGATGTAATCGGGAACTTGACACGAACTAACCCAAATGATTCATGACGATCTTGATCAGTTATTGTATAAGCAAAATGACTTTCTGCACTCGGAAGAGAGATACTCACAACTTCTTTGCTAATTACAGAAAGGAAAGGGACAAGCTTTCTTGAAGTTGTAATACGACATTCGATTTCGTAATACTTCTCGAGATAGCAATCTTTTCCGATTCCGAAAGGGTATGGGATAGCGATTCCTCCACACTCCCTTTGACAAGAGACTGAAGCAGCAAGATCTGCAGAATAAAAGATCAGCAAAAGTAGTAGCTTGAAGAGATTCAAGAAGAAAGAGCAATTTGTATTTTCGTAGCTCATGTCTCTATACTAGAGCAAATTTGATCTTCCTGAGTTTCTCATTACTATAAAGCAGAGGGCCTTTGTAAGTGGAGACGGAAGATAAGATTCCTTGGACTAATGGTCTTCATCTTTAAATATTTTAATGTTACCTCTCATTGTGTTTCTTGATCAGATCAATTATATGGCGGAAAGCTTCTCTTTTACTGGTTTAAATATGGTTGAAAGTCTTTAAAGTGGAGATCATCAATTCTTTTGCAAAGATATTTGATAATTGATTACGAAAAGATAAAACAAAAAAACAAAGCTACTATTGCAAAAATGCAGTTTCTTGCAAAAGTCATATTCATATCATCATGAATCGTAAAATACAGGAAAAAAAACTTGCAAAGCAGAGTTAGGTATAAAAACACCGTCCATAACTAACTCTATTCAATTTTGAAGAAAATGAACACTCGGAAACTTTCACTTCTTTTGCATATTAATTACGAAAGAAATATTAAAAAGCTACTCTAACAAATGCAGTTCTTGCAATAGTCGTATTCATATCATGAACTAGTAAAAGTACCAAAAATTAAAAATATTGAAAAAGCAGAGTTGGTTGCTAATAAAAACATTGTCCATATTCTGAAGAAAAATAAACTAAAACTAGGATAAACTGTAGGCTAGTTGTATTAAACTCGTGATCCACATGCAAGAATGATTACATTAAAAAAAAAAAACAGCGACAATCTGTAAAGGTAAAGAGAATTAAAAAGCTTTAAAACCCAAAATCGTATAACAATCATAGTTTACGACATCAGAATCGTATATTTACCCACCAAAACCCTATTGTCTTGCTGTATAGAAACAGACCAAAATCAAAACTGTAAGTAAGCAGCTTTCAGATATTCAATTCTTAGCATAAGATTACCTGAACGAGTACTCGCATCCACAAACACACACACACACACAATCTCTCTCCCTCTCTCTCTTTCCGTAACAGCAACACAAGAAAGCCTTCTTCTTTAGCTCACTGAATCTTCCTCAGCTAGCTGTCCCGGTCTCAGCAGTCACAGCTTCCTCTTTTATTTCTGGAGCGGGACTATTTCCACGTTCACTACTCGAGCTGCTGCTATTAACCACTTCGCTGGTTTCAATCAATGGCAGTGAGTCTGTGATCGGTGAAGCGGAAACAGCAGGAAGAAGTGCATTCTCCTCTGTATGCTTCGGTTTGTTCAGAGCATTACAGTGAGGGCAATAGTATGTAATGTATGCGAAATCCTCTTTCCGAGCAAGTCCTGCACAAATTATAAAACACATTGCAAAACTATGTTAGAAACCAGTATATTATAGTACACAATTCAGGTAAAGGATGAAGCTTAAACATTCATTCACCATTATGCATACGACAGTTTCCACAAATGAGTGCATATGATTGTGTGGGATCTTCGCCAACAAGTAGAGCTGCAATGCGTGAGATCCAACTGCCATCATGAGCAGCATATCCCTGAGGGCTGTAATGCTCAACCAACATCTGCTGGTTTTGCTCCGTGGCGCCTGGAAATCTCTCGCTTGTTCCAGAATGGTGAGACTCATCATCAGAGTGATGTGTTGAAGTGCTCCCAGAACCGTGGGGTCTTGTATTTGGTTGTCTTCGATTCCTCAACCCACGTGATTGGTTAACCTCCATGTCATTGCTCTTGCCCGAGGATGGATCTAGTTGGGATTCATCTCCTAAAAATACTTTCAAACCAGAATCGGCACCCAATTTGGATGCCAGGACAGTTGCAGCAGCTGCTTTTGCCGCTGGGTCGGGGTCATATCTCTGCATCAAAAGGCTCATGTTAGCACCAGCTCTACTTCCAGTAAATTAAGCTCCTCACAGTGAAAAGCAACAGCATCCATTCTTTTCTTTCGAGTTACTGAACATATTGCAGGGCTATGCCATGCATGGATGCTTATCAATTTGGTAATAAATACTACAGTCACGTTAAGATTCAAACTTCCAATTCATAATAGTCATCATCCCAAAGTATGACAAGCAATCTTTGAGCACAGTCACTATAAATGATAACCATTGCAACTACAAGCATCCGTACTTAATGGAAGTGATCAAACAGCAGAAACCTAATAAAAATTAAAGATGGCTGTAGTGCGCATTCAAAATGCTCTTTAATCTCAAGACTAGTTTATCACCTGAATCAGTTGTTGTGTGGTGTAGTAATTGGTCCTTTCTTTAAGCTCATTGATTTTAGCCAGCCTTTCTGCTCGAAGCTTTTCTAAGGTCTTTTGATCTCTGCGGTCAACTATAAAACAAGCATTATACACGGAAAAACGATTAGTAACAATGAAATACCAACATCGTAATCATGAAATGAGCACATAAACGAAGGAGGAGAAACACAAAACTCACACATCTTTGAGAAGCTGACAATTGAGGAATAAGCAAGAGCAGAAACAGCAGGTAAGATAAACATTGGCAGGATCCGGAAACTCCTCATTCTCCAATCCAAATCTTCCGTTCTGGTAGTTAGGATCGCATAACCCACAGCAATTATCTAAAAAGGTAACATATTTACCACATCATCACAATCTATATAAGCACACACAAACTAAAACATTCAAATTCACAATCCAATGTCGCTGACCTCGAATAATACGGAGGAAACGATGAGATTTCTGGTGAGTTTCCTCCATGTAATCGATCTACGCTTCATCCTTGATAAAACAGTAGCTTCTTCCTTTGAGATGTATTGAAGTCTCTTCTCAAAATCGTCACCTCTAACCCTAAATATCCCATTCCATAAACGCGAAAAGAATCCCTTTTGCTTCTTCTTCACGCTATCGGCGGTTGCGGTTGCGGCCACTGCAGCGGCGACGGAATCATTCGGCACATCGCTCTCAACCACCGCTCCTTCCTGCTCCTGCGCCATATCCTGTCTCCTTCCAACCACCACCACCACAAACTACCGGAAAAACTGCAAAAGCAAACAATCGATTCATCAGAACCTGAGGGAAGCCAGAATTTGATTGACTCGGGATCAGAGAATCGCCCACTTGCCTGATTCTCTTGATCTGAAATTCTCTAGAGACGGAGAATTTGAATATCTCGAAGAACAGAACAACTGGCGATGGTGATTGCCTTCTTCTCTCTCTCTCTCTCCGACAGTTTTCTTCTCTTTCGAGAAGCCAAAAGGGAAAGGGTGGAGGAATTCGAGATCCACCGGTACCAGCCACCTCCCCTTGACGTCAACTCACGTGATCTCCACGTGCTTCTGTCTTCAAAAACCTCGACCCATTTTACTAGCCCACCATTTTCCAACTTTATTGGGCTTTAAATCTAATTAGAATTTAGATATTTAATTATTCTCTGCCTTGTAACCCCAAAATTTAAAAAACAAAAAATTAATTACACACCCAGTGGGACTCGAACCCACAATCGCTTGATTAGAAGTCAAGCGCCTTATCCATTAGGCCATGGGTGCTTGTTGCTTATTTTATTAAATAGAAACTATATTACAAGAATAATTATACAGTCATAGTGGGCATGATTACTTGTTTGTTACTCGTCGTAAGAGATGTGTTAAAGTGTTATAATGTCAAGAGCTTTTTCTTCCCGCTTAAACTTGGAGCTCGGCAATAAGCTCAAGGGTTTGGTGTCGGGACAACTCCATGATGAAGCATTGAGACTGTACAAGCTAAATATTCATCCTTTAGGCACCAATGGCTTCACAGCTATTCTTCCTTCTGTCATCAAAGCTTGCTCTTTTCAACAAGAGCCTTTCTTACTTGGCGCACAGCTTCATTGCCTTTGTTTTAAGTCAGGCGCTGATCGTGATACAGTTGTTTCCAATTCTCTCATCTCTATGTATGCGAAACTTTCTAGAGCATACGCTGCGCGTAAGGTGTTCGATGAAATGCTTCAAAGAGATACTGTTAGCTATTGTTCCATCGTCAATTGTTATTGCCAGGATGGGTTGTTGTCTGAAGCGATGAAGTTGCTTAAGGAGATGTATTTTTATGGTTTTGTTCCGAAGTCCGAGCTGGTTGCATCTCTGTTGGCTCTCTGCACCCGCATGGGAAGCAGCAGTAAGGTAGCAAGAATGCTTCATGCTCTTGTTCTTGTTGATGAGAGGATACAGGAATCAGTTCTATTATCAACGGCATTGCTTGATATGTACTTAAAGTTTGATGATCCTGCAGCGGCTTTCCATGTGTTTGATCAAATGGAGCTGAAGAATGAGGTCTCATGGACTGCCATGATCTCCGGTTGTGTTGCTAATTATAATTATGAAGTGGGCATTGATTTTTTTCGAGCAATGCAGAGAGAAAATTTGAGGCCCAATCGTGTCACACTGTTGTCTGTTTTACCTGCATGTGTAGAATTAGGATATGGCTTAAGGCTGGTGAAGGAGATTCATGGATTTTCTTTTCGTCATGGATTCCATTCTGACGATCGGTTAATAGCTGCTTTTATGACCATGTACTGCAGATGTGGTAGTGTAAGTCTCTCTAGGCTACTTTTCGAAACATCAAAAGTGAGAGATGTTGTAATGTGGAGTTCAATGATTAGCGGCTATGCGGAGAATGGAGATTGCTCTGAAGCTATGAATCTGTTAAGTCAAATGAGAAAAGAAGGAAGTGAACCCAACTCGGTTACTCTGTTGGCTGTTGTCTCAGCTTGCACCCATTCAGCATCGTTGAAAATTGCATCTACAGTCCATTCTCAAATCCTGAAATGTGGCTTCATGTCACATATCTTATTGAGCAACGCCCTCATAGATATGTATGCAAAGTGTGGCAGTCTTCCTGCAGCGCGTGAAGTATTTTATGAACTTAATGAGAAAGATCTTGTGTCATGGAGCTCAATGATTAACGCATACGGTCTTCATGGACATGGTTCAGAAGCTTTAGAAATCTTTAAAGGGATGATAAAAGCTGGACATGAAGTAGATGGAATGGCATTTCTTGCAGTTTTATCGGCTTGCAACCATGCGGGCCTGGTAGAAGAAGCTCAAACCATATTCACACAAGCTGGGAAATACCACATGCCAGTCACATTGGAGCATTATTCTTGCTATATCAATCTTCTTGGCAGGTTTGGAAAGATTGACGATGCCTTTGAGGTCACAATAAATATGCCCATGAAACCAAGTGCCAGAATATGGAGTTCTCTCCTATCTGCTTGTGAGACTCATGGCAGGCTTGATGTTGCATGTAAAATTATTGCAAACGAGCTAATGAAATCTGAACCTGACAATCCAGCCAATTATGTATTGCTTAGCAAGATTCACACAGAATCTGGTAACTGCGATGCTGCAGAAGAAGTGTGGAAGTTTATGCAAAGACGGCAACTGAACAAATGCTACGGATTTAGTAAAATTGAACTCTGAATTACAGATTTTAGATTACCAAGGAAAATCGTGGCGTCCTATATGAAGATTCTATCTAAGGACAGTTCTCTTTTTGCATTTCAAAAGCAGCATCACTGATGCAGAAT
This sequence comes from Arabidopsis lyrata subsp. lyrata, assembly GCF_000004255.2. Lineage (NCBI taxonomy): Eukaryota > Viridiplantae > Streptophyta > Magnoliopsida > Brassicales > Brassicaceae > Arabidopsis > Arabidopsis lyrata. The sequence goes on from NW_003302549.1 coordinate 4,485,735, forward strand.
GTTCCAACTGAAGTAAGGAATAGTTCGTAAATATTTGCTGAATTTGATTTACAAGATTGTTAATGTTACATGGACACAGATTCTAATCCATGCTTTTTGTTATTGCATGGACCTATCTGAGGATGCTAGTATGATCATTTCACGAGTTTATGACGTGTTCTGCTTTGCTACGTAAATATTTGATGTTTTGTTGATGTGATACTACACTAAATATGGATCTGAAAGAGATACCATAAATGAAGCCTGCAAGTTCTGAATCCCAAAGGTAATGTAATGTATTTTTGTGGTTTAATCAGAACCTTGAGCTCATCAGTGCTGTTTATCTCTTTCTTGCAGGAGGACACTAGCACACACTACCATGCAATATCTTTTTTACTGATATTCATTATCAATATTGATGATTATGGGATTTGAGCAACTTAGAAAGCCAAAAGCACTGCCAAACTGGAATCCAAACAGCTCACAGAGGCTTGGTTGAGGCTTTGCCAACAGAACTGATATACAGGATTTTTTTTCCATAAGCTTTGTGAGTTATCCAGTTTCTGTGGCATGAAAATAAAGAGCTTGGACCTTTCAAGAGAAGCCCGGAAGAAAATTGTATTTGAGCTTTTTATCATCAACTGGCCTTGTGTAATTGTGCTAATTCATGATGTTCTTGAGGTGAAGGACTCGGTTCATGAATCGCGTCCTTCATCTCAACATCATGATGGAGTAGCTATTATAGAATATCATTTCGAACCTGGGATAGATAGAAGTATATGTATACAGTGTAGCCTAGCACAAGTATATGCTGGCATAATGTTGTTTAATATCCACAAGTTGATTTCAAGTCCTAGTCTATTATTGTAGAGGTTGGTAATTGGAGAAGTATAGAAAAGGAAGCAGATCATCTGGGAACGATATAAAAAAGAAATGCATTAACAGATTTAGGTATGAACGCCAACTCCTAATCATTTCATTCATATTCAACATCTCATGAAGTCCAGCAGAGAGGGAAAAAAGAAAGAAAGAGAATACACATGCAAAACAAGAACAACAAAATGCATGCTAAACAAAACAAGTTCAAAGACAAGGATGCTAAATACTGGCAAAAAAAAAAAAAAAAAGACAAGGATGCTAAATAAAGAGACAGGTAACTGGTAGTTCAACAATATTAAAGCTAAATGTCACTGCAAGTGACGTCACACATCAGACTAGATTGTTTATCCAATCAATGTCCATCATGAGGAAATTGTCCAGTTGCAAGTCTTCTACTGAGAATATTGATTCTGCACTTGCATCGGTTGGGAGATAATATTCATCGACTATCTCTGTAATCTCAGTAGAAGCAGATACATCAGGGGAAGTAGGAACTTCAGAGGGAACCTGGGCTGTTACCGGGAGTGTGGTGGCATGAGGAGGTACATGCACAACTGATGAAGCATAGTTTGTTGCTATTGTCTGTATGTCGAGCTTGGACAGAGGCCGGACAGAACCTTCTGGAAGCTGCGGCTTTTTATCAGTGGGAAAATTGTAAACTCCCTTCTCACCCCTAATACAGAACAGAGCAGCATCATAGGCTCGAGCTGCCTTCTCTGGAGCATCGTATGAACCTAGCCATATTCGTCTTCCAGTCTTTGGAACTCTGATTTCAGACACCCACTTGCCCCACGACCTCTTTCGGACACCCCTATAGCATTTAAATCTGCTATCTTCATGAGCTTCTTTCAGTGAAGAGCTCATAAAAGGAGATTTAGGAGGAGAGGGTGGCATTATATCCCTAACAGAAGCAGAATTTTCAGAGTAGTGTTTTACAGTTTTATGCACAAGTATAGGGACTGTGGAAACTGAAAAGTAAGGGTATCGAAAGCAGAAAGAACATTTGTGTTGAACTATGGAGCAGGTGGAGATGAAATGGAGAGGCACGCGATGTTTATCAACAGCACGTGGCAGTGGAGAAATTGCGATTGTGCCAGCGTAGTAGATTCCTCGAGAGTTGCATCCGCGGGGATCGACTACTAAGGTAAAAGCCAATTTATTTGTCAAGCATACGTTTCTTAAAGGAGAGACACCGCAAAAAGAAAGTAAAAAGGAGAGGAAGAACTTACGGTTTATTAAAAGTCAGATGACCGTTTTTTTTCCCAAGTTGAGACACGCGTACGAACCACCGCAGTTTCTGAAGATACCAATCGATCAATCCAAAGCTAGCAAAAGTTCTAATGTTTTTTTTCCATATGTTAACTAGAAAAGCGGTGAAAGCATTAAGTTAGATCGACATCACTTGCTGGAAACAATTGGAACCGCTCCACTTGTCGTATTCCTGTGATCCGAGGAACCAAGCCTAACGACAATAAAATGGAAAGAACGAATCAAACTGGAGAAAAGGGAAAGAGGGGAAAGAAAGGTAAAATGCTCTGCAGATCTTCTGATATCAGAAACATTAACTAGGATCATATAATCGCAATTACATAGTTATATACTTAACTGCAAAGGGATCATTGATGATGGTCATACTTAGCACATGGATCTCCATCAGCAAACAGGTTAACTGTGGAAACTGCAAAAAAGACAGGTTACTCATCTAAGTAAATATCATGTAATTATGGAAATTTTTCTACAGGGCAAACGCATTTAATTCAACAGATTCGAATTCATCAGACTACTGTAATTGCTACCTTTCTCTCTTAACGCATTGGCTTGGCCTTCACTTACAGCAAATGACAAAATGCAGCACGCACAAGAATATGCTTATTGGAAAATTCGGATACAAACTGATTTTTATGCACCATCTTAAGGGGCTCGAAGGACGGAATCTTAGGCGAGTAACTATTTGGTTTCCAGCTACTACGATTCTTCACTACCAAAGAGACCTAAAATTGGGAAGGATGTGTTCAGAAACTAGCAATGTCTTAAACCCTTTTCAAAAACCCTTAAGTCACAAATCTTTACAGAGCAAAAGAGAAGTAGATAGACCAATCTCACACAATCATCCACAAGAATCAGACAATTTCGCAAATATCCAATAAAACCTTCTATGTAGATAAGATGTTTTATGTTCAAAACTTAACAAGAATGGTATAGAGATTGCCAGGATTATGTTCTACCAATAACACCTTCCTTTTAGCACTCCAATCGTTTGAAAGGCTCAGCTTTCAGAATTTTAGGATCTGGAACTGCTTGCTTTTCGATTTGAAGCTGGAAAACTTCAGAGAATTCCTTTAGTAAAGACTCGTGAGCTACATGAATCAACGTCAAATCATCAACCTTTCCGTGTTCTCCATCTTCAAGCAAGCCTTTTATGCTTCCAACTTTTCGGTCTTTAATCCCACATGGAACTATCCAGTTGAATGGTGTTAGATCTGTTGTGACATTAAGAGCTAAACCATGATATGTTATCCATTTCGACACACGAATACCTATCGCCGCCACCTTTTGGCTACCTATATACCATTTGCAGACAAAAATAAATCAATCTCGCAATATATATTAGCTCACTTACAAAATCATCCATTTGAGATTTGAGACATACCAACCCAAACTCCAGTTAAACTGTCAAGACGAGAAGCTTTAATGGAGAAACTTGAGGAAAGCACACGGATGACAATCTCTTCAAGCATCCTGAGGTACCAATGAAGATCCATCTCGTGATTTCGAAGATTGATTATAGGATACATAACTAGCTACATTCCCAAACATATCTATTATCAGATTGAAGAGCTCATAAGAAACACACACAAACTTTCAATGCATTGTTGACATTATTACCTGACCAGGGCCATGGTAAGTGACTTCGCCACCACGTTCAGTTCGATAAACATCGAAAGGAGCATCCTTTATGTCGAAATTGAGATAATCCTCTGTACTAGCAGTTCCCATTGTGTAAACAGGAGAATGTTGTAATAAAATCACTGTATCGGGGCAGTCTTGGTTTCTATCAATCAATGTCTTTTTCTCCTCGACAATGCTCTTCTGCCATGACCAAGCGTTCTTGTATGGAACCAATTGGTCGTAAAGATCAAAACACTGGCACCTGCAAAATTGATAGTGATTGCACGGAAGGTGTTCGTTAAAATGCCTCAAACAGAACAAAAAAGAGAGCAAAAGCCAGTGAGTTACAAAGAAGTAGTAAACTTTACTTTCTGGGGATTTGATGATTCCCTGAGTTTAAGATCTTGACAGATCTGGCTCTTCTGTTTCTCTTTGCGTTAGTACGATGGTGATGATGAAGGCCCGAAATTAGAGTTTCTACTCCATTCAGCAACTCCATAACACGGTCCTTAAGAAGAAATGGAATTTACTTAAATATATTTCTGAAATATACAGTAATTCAATTTTAGCCAATCAAAAACGACGGAAACAACAATTTTGACCCTAAAAATAATTATTTAATAAAAGCAATCTTTATGGATAACAGATATTTACATGCTTAATTTGAAGAAGATAACAAAAAAAAAAAAAGAGTGGCTTTATCTATCATCTGGTCCATCATCATCCACAATTGGGGTCTGCTTCTGGTTCTCTCTCTCGGTAACTTTCTGGGCAGAAGAACCCTAATTCTTATCTTCACCGAATTTCGTGTTTAAGGGCTTTGTGAAGTTGTATAATTTACAAAGAAAGATATGCTGGTTTGTCTGGGTTACGTTGAAGAATCTGTTTTGTTGCTTTGAGATTAAAGTCCAAACAATGTTGGGTTTGATTCATGTCCTTGATGAGCTCGTCAATGGTCTTATGCCACTGCTTATCATTCAGTAGTCAAAACCCAGTTCCTGAATCATCTTCGTCTTTTCTTCGTTACAAGCCTTGTGACTCGATTTCGTTGTGGGGTAAGAGAAGGAAGAGGCTTTGGAGATTTGTTCCCAGTGCGGAGAATAATAACAGTCACACGGGTAATAATAAGAGGAGAAGAAGCTGGTGGCAGAGGTTTTTCTTTGATGATGATGGGAATTGGCTTGGTTTGAGGGACGAGGACATTGTTGATGAGACTTCTGAGCTTGCAAAGGATGATGAGATGTCTGATGAAGAGAAATTCGAGACTTGGAAGAGACGAGCTGAGGCGATTGTGGAGCTACGGGAAGGTCAGGAGGAGATTGGGGATAGTGGTGTTGTTGATGATGTGACCAAGAAATGGGAGGATTGGATTGTGGATTCAGATGATAGTTTAGTTGAGTCTTGGAGCCGAGACTCTGCTGGTAGTGAAGGAAGTGACGACAAATTAGAGCTCGATGAATTGACAATTCCAGACGGAGGGTTGGTTAAAATGGTGAGGGATATGGTTTTAGGAGCAGAAGAGGAAGATATTCTATACGAAGACCGTGTTTTCCGTTATGCTTCTTCAAAATCGGTGAGTTATGTGATAGTTTCACTATGCTACATAGCTCTCTCTGTGATCTTGTTCTTTAATTGATGATATGTGTGATTCTTAGTCCATTTGTTATTTGATTTTAATGTTCTTCCTGATGATTGATCAATGCTCATTGACATTGTAACTCTTTACAGGCAAAGTTTTTGGCGGTATTAATCCTCATTCCATGGGCATTAGACTTTTTGTCCCATGATTATGTACTTATGCCCTTCTTAGACAGGTGATTTCTTCACTTTTTCTGTTAATTTCCCCAGATTATGTCTCTATTTACGTTGTGTTAGTCCCCAGTTTAATTATTTACTCCGTGCCTTTACTTATAGATATGTGAAGACTGTACCACTTGCTGCCCAGGCGCTTGATGTGAGACGTAATCAGAAGCTAGAAATGGTAAAGGAACTTAATAGAGAAAAAGCTAGGTACCGTCTCGAAGTTGAGATTGGCAAATCTCCTCCTCTTTCTGACGATGAGTTATGGTGGGAGATGCGGGGTAAAGCGTAAGACTCAACTCCACATTTTTATTTTCTTTTGATGTCAAGGGTTGTAAACCTATCTTGATCTTGTACCAGATAGTTAATCTCCACGCATAGCCTCACTATGTTTCTTTTTGTGTTCCTCCCATTGGTTTCTTCAACAGTTTGGAGCTGCGAGATGAGTGGAGATTAGAGAACCGGAAAGCATTTGCCAACATATGGTCTGATATGGTGTTTGGGATCTCCTTGTTTGTTCTTCTGTACGCCAATCAGGGTAGAGTAAGTTTCCGTTTCCAACCGTGATTTAGCCCACCTAGAATGGCATTCTAAGTTTCCTTTCAAGCTGCTATCTGTTAAACCCATTTTGTTTAACATTTGCCTTTTTTCGGTTACGGCATGAACTTTTTTCAGGTAGCCTTGTTGAAATTTACGGGGTATAAAATCATAAACAACATTTCAGACACGGGAAAGGCATTTCTCATCATCCTAATCACCGACATTTTCTTGGGGTAAATGTCCAAATCGTTGCTTTCATTAAGAGCAAACACCAGAAATAAAGCTCATAACAAATGTTAAATCAAAGTTGTTAGTGTTCCAATAACCTAATATTAGCGATAGGTTGGCTCTGTCAATAGCCCGTTTGTGCAATGAAGGTATATAACTTAATGCTTCTCTTTATAGGTACCATTCTGAATCTGGATGGGAGACATTGTTAGAGATAATTATGGAACATTATGGTCTCGAAGTTGAGCAGTCTACTATTACCATTTTTATCTGCCTAGTTCCCGTTATTATGGACGCTTGTGTTAAGCTCTGGGTATCTTCTTTTCTCCTTTTTTATCCTCTTTTGATTTCTGTGTCTCTCCTTTGTTTCTTGTTCTGGGCTCATTATCTCTTCTGCATTTCCCAACTGTTTTTTTTTCTTCTTATGCAGCTGTTTAAGTTCCTTCCAAGACTGTCTCCGAGAGTTTCCAACATATTCCAGGAGATGAAACGTCACTGAGTAGTACTCACCATTAAAACCCTCCACTCGAGTTCTGTGTCTCTATCACACAAACCATTCTTCAGCTTTTATTTACGTTCATATAGACATAAGAGAAACATAGGCTATTTTTTTGTCACTCATCTTGATCTTAATTTTTTTTGTTGAATTTTTGGTGAACGAATTGAGAGACTAAGCTGCTGGCTCTCTCACCAGTATACTTTGTCATGTACACAATAAACAAACCTACAAAAGAAGCCCTTTGGGCTTTGGGCCTACGTTTACTTTTGAAATAGTAATCTTCACATGGTAAGTTACATATGTTAATCGTATTACTGTTACATAAAGTGTTCAAAAGAAATTAGATATGAAAATACAAAAAGTAGTGAAGGAATTATACAAGTCTCGTCTTCATTTTTACTTGTGTCTTGGGTTTTCTTTTTTGCTTTTTTATGGTTGATTTGATGATTAAGATTTAAGAGCTCAAACTTCCACACAAAACTCTCTCATGCTTTTGTTGACTGAAGACACTTTTCTCTCTTTTGGACCAACCTCTCAATGTCTTCAAAGCTGACCATGCAAAGAAATGTACAATGTTTTGATTAGCAAAAAGCTAAAGTGGTATCTTTCACTTATCCAAAGTTTAAATACTAATATTTGAATATTATAAAAGTAGAAATCAAAACAGTTAGTTGAAAAACATATAATGTTGAAGCTAATTCCAAAAGATGATAAAGAGTGTAATACAAATGATGGAATACGAAAAAAAAAAAATTAAAAAAAATTAAAAAAAAATGATGGAATACGAATATATTTATACTAATTAGAGATCTCATCAACATATACATATAGTTATCACCAAACAACAGATCTACACCAATTTGGACCAAGTCATGCACATACGTCAGAATTGTATGTAGGATATACACGTATATATGCTATATCAAGCATCCCTGCATGTGCAAAGATAATGAGTATATGGACTATATTAGTGTAGTAGCTTCTTCTTTTTTACTAGTTTACTCTTTACTAGATCTCTAACTCTAAGCAGATCAGTCAGATACCTTTGTAGAAAAAGTTATCTACAACGAACTCTCTGCAAATAGTTATTATAGACCTGTAATTGCCCCATTTTGTTATGGCAAATCAATAAATTAAACTGAATCATCATTAGTTTAGACCATTTGCTAATAGTTTTTGGTCAAAATCTGAAGCTGACGAAGTCCAAAGCACACAGAATCGTGTCAGAGATAAAAAGCATACTTGTCCAAACAAGACAATGTCTCTTTGTTGTTTTATTGTACTTTAAACAAAAACTGGGGCAGGAAATTGTAAAGTGAAAACGTGACCAAAATGAAAAAAAAACAGAACAAGTGGTATTAAAGATAATTTAGGTAAATAATAAGGAGGCAAGAGAAAAATAGACATAGATGGAGGAATGTCTGACTCTCTGACAACACTTCCCATTAAAAGCCATCACTTGCAGTCTTTGACCAAATCTTAGCCCTTCGTTCTTATGTGAAACTCTCATTTCAAGGCACAAGCACAATCAAATATGACATCACCTAAAGATGAACACAAGTTTTAAGAAACTTAATCCAATTTTTTTAGTTGTTACATAAAACAGAATTTCATTTTGACCTAAACAAAAAGGAATTTTTGTATTACGCCATCAGAATTTACCAAACCATGCACGAGGATTCTTCAAACATTGTGTGACATTTACCATTTATATTTTGAAAAAATCTAGACTAGCTTCTTTCTTACTTATCATAGACTCATATATATTAAATCCTAAGAATCTAAAGATTTAATAATGATTCTATAAAAAACCCCTTTAAAAAACATGAAGTCTAAAAAGAAAGAAGAGAGGTGTAGAAGTTGGTTTCATAAAACAGCTCATATCTTCTTCTTTCCCCCGACAAGTTCGGACCCTTCTTCTCTCCTCCTCCACCTTCTCTCCATTTTCTTACCTCTCAACAAGTTAACACAAACCCACCCAACAAAAAAAAACAACAAAAACAACAAAAAAAAAACAATTTAATAATTCTTTTATTAGACAAAGAGAGAGAGAAAGAGAGAGGGAGATTTTGGGTTTGGTGTTTTCTCCTTCTCTTCTTTTGTAATCCTCCTTGTTGGATTTTGATTAAAATGGGTAATGTGACGTCAAATGTGGCGGCCAAGTTCGCATTCTTCCCGCCAGAGCCAGCAACATACGGCGTAACGAAGGATGACGAGACAGGGAAGCTGGTCTTCGCCGGAGTGTCGGCGGACAAGAACGTGGAAGTCCACCAGCTCACCACAAAGTCCGGTAACAAAGTTGTTGCCACGTTCTGGAGACACCCTTTTGCGAGATTCACGCTTCTCTATTCCCATGGTAATGCTGCTGATCTTGGCCAAATGGTCGAGCTCTTCATCGAGCTCCGTGCTCATCTACGCGTCAACATCATGAGGTATATCATTAAACACAACAGAAAAAAAAAAAAAACTTAAAAGGTTTTTGTTAGATTCTTACATTTGACTTGTTTTTTTTTTTAATGTTCTGATGTCATTTTTAAACAGTTATGATTATTCAGGCTATGGAGCTTCAACAGGAAAGGTAACAAAAGAGAAATCATTCAAAATTATAAAACCTTAATGTGATTTACTCAGATGTTTTTGTTTTCTGACCTTTTTTTTCTTTTTTCTTCCGGTTCTTTTTGGTTTAGCCGTCTGAATTCAACACATATTATGACATAGAGGCAGTGTACAATTGCTTGAGGAGCGATTATGGGATCAAGCAAGAGGAGATTATTCTGTACGGACAGTCTGTAGGAAGCGGTCCAACGTTGCACATGGCTTCTCGGTTGAAGAGGCTTAGAGGAGTTGTTCTTCACAGCGCCATTCTCTCTGGAATCAGAGTCCTCTATCCTGTCAAAATGACGCTCTGGTTCGATATATTCAAAGTACGAAAACACACACAAAACATGCGTCTTTGGTTTGGTAGATATATACTCTGGTCCTGTCTCATCTCTTTGTTTTGAATGTCTTACTGCAGAACATAGACAAGATTCGCCATGTCAACTCCCAAGTCCTTGTCATTCATGTATGTAAAAGCTTTTTAGATCTTGTGACTCTCCATTCTGTTGATATTTGTACTAATTGATTTGTGATGAGCTGCTGCAGGGCACAAATGATGAGATTGTTGATTTGTCTCACGGGAAACGATTGTGGGAGCTGGCCAAGGAGAAGTACGATCCATTATGGGTGAAGGGAGGAGGGCATTGCAACCTCGAGACTTACCCTGAGTACATCAAGCACCTCAAAAAGTTCGTAAACGCAATGGAGAAACTCTCTCTAACCAATCCACCGCCCAAACAACTAACTAATGAGCCTAGTATAACCGAGACTAAGCACAATCGGTGCTTGAAATTCGGGAAAAGGTAGTAGCAGAATCACAAGACATTTGGTTTGGTAGATTCCTTCCTTGGCATCGCATGTGCAGAGTCATTTCCTCAATGTGATCAAAACCAATGCTAAACACACGGTCACAGACAACGGCGGAACAGAGATCATCTAGTGAGGTATTTCACTGTAGAATGTTGCCCTGCTTTTGAGTATTTGCTCGATGTTCAATCTCCTGTAAAAATGTAGCACCAAGTTTGGGGGTTTCTGTAACACATCATTACTTGTAGGAGAAGCAACATAGAAAAGATGTAATCAGCATTTTCTTCGACCTATCTAGTGTTCCTTAGCGAGACAAATAAGTACATTACGTAAGCCACTTGGATTAATTATATCAATTTGTCAAAAGGCTGGATTCTCCAGAAACATTACCACAAATTACTCTCACATTATAACTATACATCTGGGATCAAGAGTACTAAATCATCCTAGGTTCTGGTTGTCTCGCCTGGAGAATCTTGAGCCCCTCTGCTACAACTTAAATCGCCATCGGAGTCTATGGAAGATTCACGATGAATGAAGGACGAATATTCATCATCGTCTTTGGGTGGCTTATAGTTTTTACCTCTCCAAATCACGACCTGCTCCTTGTCAAATGTCACCAGGATGCAAGGGACCAAATCCTTCACACAAACTTAGATGTTAGTGTTTGTTCAAACAGAAACCTGAAGCAGTAAAGAGGTCTCCAAGGCTTGACCAGGAGATGAAGTTGGACAGCAAAAAAAGTGAAAGAGACAGGAAGAAACATCTCACCCTAAGCTTTGCTCCAATTTTCTTGTAATCCTTTCTATCTAGTCCCAAGCAATCAATCCGTACCAATTCACTCACGAGGAAAGCATCTCTCACCATTGGAACAAGACTACCGTAATAACCATTCTTGGCTGAAACAAAATTTTCAGGTAAAAGTGATTAAGGATATTGATACCACCAGAATTTAGAAATAAAAAGGCATGGAAAAGGTATGGACCGAGTTTTGTCAGGGCAGGAACCGCTAGCCCTTTCTTTCTCATTGCTTTGGTCTCATCGATGCTTAGACCATCAATTGTTGTTTTAATCAGCCTAGGGTACACCGGTTCATGAGGTTTCCACAACATCAATGGGATCTTAGGCCTTTTCTTGGGATCATAGTTTCGCCCTCTATATAACACAAGGGTACCACAGTGTTTAGAGACTACCTGGCCAAACGTTTTGTCCTGTAACAACAAGCAACACGGTTGTAAGAGTCATTCTTTAGATCCCCCAAATAGCTAAAGACTAAAAAAGTACATGGATCAAAAGACAAACAAGACAACATAAATCATATACTCAAAGCAGATTCATAAAAGACGATACCTCAAGGTGGAATATAACGTTCTTCATATCGAGAGTTGGGACTCCTAGACATTTGACCCGTACCGCTTCAGCATGTTTCCAATGATTATAGATATCATTGAGCATATTATGAGTCAAACCATCTCGCCCTACACATAGCCCCAAAGCAACCACTTAGCATAGAGATAGCAGTATACAAAAGAGACAAAGAATCAATTCGTTATTGGTGACTACGAAGATGAAATTTGTACACAGAAATATATTTCTCTTGACAAAAAGACACCGTTCAAATTTCCCCGTTTAACAAAATCTCATGAATAAGGAGTGAAGAAACGAATACCAAGATTGACTTGTCTTTTAGTTTTGTTCCTCTGACACAGCTCCACCAGAAATTTCCTTTCGGCTTCAGTGAGTGATGCCCCTTGGATCTTCTCTCTCACTTTCCTTCTTTTCTCTTCCAGCTTCGGATCCTCCACTCCGTCCACAGACTCTACCTTTGGATCAACCGCCGGCGCACAGACACCGGTCCATTCCCGGTCCAACCGGTCAGGACCAAAAGGTGAATACTTGGGCTCTCTCAAGCCAATTGGCCTCACATTTGAACTACTCTCTGTGTAACTGAACCGGAAATCAAACGGAAGATCAGAGTGAACCGTCTTCACACCTTCCAGCGAAGAAGGTGGACGGTACTGCGGCTTTGGCTTCTTCTTATTATTGTTCTTCTGGTTAAAGTCAGGATTTTCAGAGGCTGACGACGACAACGGAGGCGGCGGTGATTGAAAATTGTAAAGGTCTCGGAGTCGTGACGAGGAAATTGTTTGGTCGTGAAGGCGGCGCGTGAGAAGTGTGAAAGAGGATGGATTATGGCGGGAGAGACGAATCAAGAACATATTTTGCTTCTACGAAGTCGACGAACCACCAAGTAGAGAGAGACAGAAGAAGAAATCGGAAAGAAGGAACTTGTTGTTTCTTCTCTCTACTTGCTCCGCCCCAAAAATGGGCCTAAGATTAGACGGCCCATTAGTGAAGTTTTGACTTAAAATCGGCCGACTAATCCCTGCCCTTGGAAGAAAAGCTCTCGGAATTTTGCCTAACCAAGGAGCTGGCTTTTCTGAAACTGATGGAATCCAGCCATCTACAACCACAACCTCTCTTGTTGATATCTCTGCAGATGATAATCCGGCTCATGCAATCGCAACCTATCTTCGTATGATCTCTAAAAAAAGTGAATGGGAGGCTTTTTTAACCGAAACATATGTTCTTGATATGAGTGTTGGAGGAGACCAGCCGTCTACAAGCTCTCTTAATATCTCTGAAACAGATGATGGTCTAGTCCAGGCATCTCACGTCGATTTTCCACGTCTTAAGATTTTACTCCAAAATATAATGGTAAGTAAGTTGATGCAATGTTAAATTCATTCTCATCATCTATATCCTTAATTTTTCTTTTTAATTGAAGTGTGGAGATAATGTATAATAATAGATGAACTCTTGAGTATATACATAGTAATTGCTAAATCGGGATTACACTGAGACAAGTAATTGCTTCAAGTTTATTTATACAAAAGAAAAGCTCTCCGAATTTTTGATATTACTTTCTTAGTCGATCTCCACAATCTGAGGCCTCCTCTCTGCAGCTTTCTTGCGTATAAAGATACCCCATCTCAATGCAGCTTTAAGCTTAAGCCATCCCACTACAGCTTTCCCTGCGCCTCTACCTCCTTCTCTCTTATAACCCTTATCTATCTGAGCTTCATACCGATCACTGAAACAGTAACTGGACTCATCCCTGTGACCAAACCCGCCTGATATCCCAAATGTCTTCAGCAATCTGTGCATGTCATCGGTCTCCAGCATCTCAGAACTCCTCGCTCGAATTTCCTCCGTAAACATATCTTCAAGGCCTCCATTGTATGAGCCCGAAACCGAAGAACTCTCCATCGATGTGTAGTCTCGTAACTGATTGCAAGGTTGTTGGACTAAAGGATACTCTATCAGATGCTGAGGAACCCATGAGTAGCCATTCGCAGTCTGTTGGCATTGCAGAGTCTTCTGCTGCGTTTGATGGTTCTGAGCAATTTTTATTTCATTCTTAGCAACTGGTAAGCAATTCAACATCTTACCGTCATACTCAACCACTTTATGCCAGTTCTCGTAAGCTGTCTTCACCAAAATGTCTGCAGAAATCTGTTGAATTGCACAAAGCTCAACTCTTTAAATCACTTTTTGAGTATGATCTTAAGAGACTGCAGATTCTAGGGGGGAAGAAGAAAAAGGAAGCTAGCTTTACAGACAAATGGCTTACCTTTTGGTCATGGTTAAGAGATTCCAGAGATAAGAAGTGGCCATTGACAATTAGGCCTTGGAAGTCATATATATGATTAAAGACAACACCGGTCTCGTGTGTTTGATCTGTGTAATAGACGTAAAGTTTCCCACCTAATACACAGGTCATTGCGTGCTCCACCGTGTTATCCCACATTCTATTTGACATTCCACTCCCAAGCAACTGTTAAACACACACCAAGAACATCAGCAAGAAACAATCATTTTCTTGTGTAGATATTCACAATACTAAAGGTGCACATACACTTCTTAGTTTCTGCGGATCCTTCATGAGTATCCGTAGGAAGTCTTTAACAGTCACGATGTTAGATTTTAGTAGCTTCTTGTGTAGCGCTCCATCTTTCGCTATTTTATCCAATCTCCAGACTTCATCATGTAAAGCCGGTGGATAATGTTTCTTGTATACTGCAAAAAAGACATCGCCAAAAGATAATCCAAGATTCAGGTAGACAATCCAAGAAACCCTCTCTCTCTCTCTGCTAATCAAGTCTCTCCAAAGTTTTAAGATACTCACGTTCTCCTCTGTGATCTTTAACAGCAAATGGCTCTGTTTTAGCTTCACGAATGTGAAACCCCGATGGAGCCTTAACACCAAGTCTAAACTTTCTGCTCCTAATCCAGCTCGAATTGTCAGTGAAAGTAAGTTTTCCAAGAGTTCCTACACCTTCTTTAAGTATCACATGTCTGTCACCAGTTAAGATGGGATGTTTCCCTTCGCGTTCTTTCACTTGAAAGCTCTCAAAATGTTCTCTCGTCCAATCTTCGTCGTCATCATCATTGAAGTCTCCATCTAACACGACAATAATCAGCTTTGCCATTGATTCTTGTCCTGTTTGGATTACATTTCCGGTGTTTGCATCTATAAGAACCACGTGAATGGCTGAGCCTTGCTCTCCCTCGACTTTCCCACCTGTGAATAAATGAGGAGGCATTCGTGTTCTGAAGCGAATTTGCAGGTTTCTTCCATCAAGGCCTTGATTCTTCTTCGGTTCTGGAGATCTGAAAACTCAAATTGATGTAAAGATCATGGAACCAGTCCAGCGAAGGATATGGTAAATAACTAGAGAAAGTACCTTGAAATAGATTTCGAGTTCTCCAATCTAAATAAGGCACGTTCCACCTCTTCACTGACCTGTCCATATATCGACACCATTACCAAGTTTACACAACAGGCTTCTCAAGATTTGGTTTATGTGGAAATTAAACTTCGAAATAGGATATCATACTCACAATTCTTCGAAATAATGGTTCCAAAGACGAGCAAAGCCTCTGCAGACTATCTACCTTGACAGCTTCCACTATGACACTGTAAAACAGTTTTTGTTTTCATACAAAAACGTCTGAGAAAATTTGAGGCCTTGCGAGGCTAAGCAAGACTATCGAAAATTTGAAAAGCAAGATGTTTCCACAGTTCTATGCTCTTTGGACAGTGTAACTAATGAACAAATAAAAAAAAGGTCCAACCCAAAAAGAGTTCAGAATCATAGCCAAAACAATTAAATTTACGACACACTAACACGTAAAATATGAGTTACCTTGCCAAAGCAGGAAGCTTCTGTCTCTTTGGTTCTGGCAAGTTGTCTGCATGTTCTTGATTGTGTCCATGTCCTCTCTTGTTCATGGAATTTTCCATTTAAAGTACGATTACTTATCAACAATCTCTGTGCCTAGATAGATATGAATTTAATGCACGTTCCTAAGTAGGAGAAAAGAGCATAAGTCCTACAATATGGAAGCTTCGGAGAAGAACACAGAAAAAATAGAAACAGAGATTAGTTGAATCTAGAACCAAAGTCTAATAGCTATCTTTTCTTTATGGAACTTTTTGTACAATGCACATGGAGTGGACGGTTTGCAGGAGTCACTGAACCGAGATCTGTTTCTTTTAGCCGTAGATCTAAGGCTTTTATGGATTCTGTCCCTCTGAATATTAGAATAATGCAAACCGACTACTTTAATGGCTGAAGCTAAAAAAGAAAGAAATAAATACAGCTGTTTTTGTGAATGAAGGAATATTGAAAATCGAAACCGCGTGAGACCTGGTGCGATCATAATTATGTCAACCTAAGGCTAAGTGCGTTTGACTTCTCCAATTTTTGTCTCTTCTCAGCTCTTCTCTCTGTTCACAAACTCTCATGTTTCTTGACGTCTGAAACAGTCTTTGTTAGGTTTTTAAGCAAAAAGAAGAAAACAGAGTCCAAGTGATTCTCTTGATCCTCTTGTGCTTTAGATTAAGACATGATACATATTACAGTCCAAATCTAGCTACAATGCAATCGAACCAACTCACAGACTTCAGAGAGAAATAACATTCTACAAACCCAAGATAACCCGAGCTTAGAAAGCTCGGGTTTGTTTAGCTGAGGTATTAAGCTCACTCTTTGCTTTAGTTCTTGGTTATTGAGAATGTGATGGTTTGGGGTTGCCAATGAACATGAACCATAAAATACATAACGACTTCTTATCTAACAAGAGAAGCAAGTGAAACTTCATGGTAGAGAAATGGACAATTATATATGAAGAAAAGTTAATACAAGGCCAAGCCTTTCTTTAGCTACATTCTGATCCAAGGGCAAAACAAAACAAAAACTACATATATAGAGAAACGTGGAAGATAGGACTTTGCCTTGACAATTAAACAATTTCCTTTACTTGAGTAGAGTTGCGAAAATTCGATTTCTCAGAGAGAAACTCTTCAAGGTAGACTGAGAAGTGCAATCAGTTTACTCACCTTCCCAACCTGATTGCCGAGCTCTCTTCTCCCACAAAGAAGTGATCTTCCTCTCCTTGATCAACAAAGCTTCGGCTCTCTCTCTAGCTGATTCACAAATCTCAGTGGCGGCATTGCACTTCTCAGCCTCCTTTTGATACTGAGATGCAACCCTTTTAGCTTCTGCAAGGGTAACATTCATATGACGGCTATGCTCATCTGCAACTGCTTCTTGCAGCTTCAGCTCCTCAGTCAGAAGGTCCACAAATTGCTTCTCCATCTCTTGTTTGAGCTCTGGATCGTCGCTTCCACAATCTGTTCATAACACAAGACATAATTCATTTTCCGGTATCAAGCACCAACGAAAGCCACGTCTTGACAAGAGAATTCAAACAAAAAAAACTATATGCGGAAAGGGATTGATAAAATGGTTGTGTTTGAGCACACAGAACCATCAGAGTAACAGTGAGAAAAAGACAAGCCTGTTCTGCCATCAAGCTTCTATCGGGACTGGAAATGACTACTGATTCATCAAATGACTTGTAAGATTTTAGACTTAGAAAACACCAGGAATATGATGAAATTGAAAAAAAGAAGGAAATTACGAGGAAACCAATCTTACAGATAGCTTCCCTAGACAGAAATGAAAGCTCCTCAATAACTATCAAACCATATTGTAACATGATAAAAACACAATAAAGGAAACAACAAAGGCATAGCAGCTAAACAAAGTCAAGCTCAGAATCGAGATCTAACCTGTAATAGAGAGATTTGCAAGCCCTGCAAAAGAAAAAAAAGCGACTTGTTAAACAATATACAGGTCGAGATTCCTTCTTACTGAAATCAAACGTAAAAGAGACAGCTTGATTGAAAGATCCAATATTGAAACCAAACAAAATCAGATGCTTCAGAGCAAGATCCAAATAAATTTCACCAAATCGAAATTCGAGTAAAAGGGCACCTCTAAATTATGATCATTACTCAAAAAGGAGCTAAATTTCACAAGACAAACTTGTAATCACGAATCCAATCATAAAACGAGGAACATCAAGATCCAATCAGAAAGAAAAAAAGGTAGGCATACCAGGAGCTATCTGGAGAAGAGACAAAGGAGGAGGACAATCACAAACGCAAGGAGGACAAAGCGAGTTGGTACGAGTGGATCCAACGAAACCCTTGTTGAATTTCCAATAAAGAGCAGGTCCACACACAACTAAAGCTGATACAACCGCGAAAATCACCAGACATCTCATGCAATCTCCAGATCGACGAGCCATCGTTTCGGAAGAACAAAATGCTGAATCGGAGTCGGGAGTGCAGCAACAATGGTGATTAGTGTGTAAGAAAACACTGTCAGCGAAAGAAACGAAGAATCCCAATTAGAACACAGCTACATACAAGTGGTGATGTACCAAACGCGGAGAAACTACAGTAAAACGACCACGTTTTGATGAGTCCGATTCAGATGTCGGTGGTGCATATTTCTCACGTAATCACTGTAACACTAATTGTTTACGATTTTACCCTTTCGAGTTCCATAATCTTTCCTTTCCAAAAAGGCGCAATACTTTCATTTGTTTCACACAGCTCTTTCAAATAATTTACAATTTGACCCTTTTTTATTTTTTGTTTCCTAAATGGCACTGTATTTTCCATTTGTATCAGAAATTATACATCTTACTGTATCAGTCTTGCATTATGTCAAGACTAACTATGGGTGTGACTCGTAAACTGAAAGCAACCTGTCGGAAATTATAATAAAGGTCCGTTGTTACAAATCCCTTTGGTCGACTGAAATAATATTATATGATGGTAGACTCGTATTATGTCCTTATGACGAAGTTGACTACCGTTATGAGGGATTTCCTGATAGTATGGGTCCGGAAGAGAGAAGGGAGAGAATACTTGATATCATGTTGTGTGAACGTATATGTGACCATGACCCCGTCGACGATTACCATGATGATTATCCAGATGTTCCTTCGGGTGAATTTGAGTATGTCTATATTCCTGGTTGTTATCTAAGCATTCCCCATCCCCCTATGGACAGCTTGGTTCATCCTTCACCCTACGTATTCCGCGTTAGAGGCAACTGGGCCTAAGGGTGGCACAACCATGTGTGCTGTCCCGCAACATTACATTGACTCTCAGAATCGACAGCTAGAGGCCATGTACGAATGGGACCAAAAGGCCAAGGGTTGTTAATGTTTCCCTTATATAATTTTCGACCAAAATCTTTGGTTTTGCTTCTTCTCCACTAGTACTACTTTTCTTCTTCTACCTTTTTTCTCCATCGTTTCACAATAATAATAAGTAAACCGAGAGATCCAAATGTAAGAGGCAGGTCAGAATCTACCTCTCTTTGACATCAATGACCTCTTCTGCTTACTATGTTAAGACTTAAAGACTGTTTTATGTTTGTGGGAGATAGTACCATCCTATCCCATTGTTATGTTTACACTCTTCCAGCTAGCTTCTATATTTTCTATCATGTAGGTGGGATATTAGCTACAAATCCAATGGATTTCTATTTATTAGCTAGCACTAGCATGCATGGGTTTCTCTTAGTTCATTCTTATCTTCTACTTGTTGATTGGTATTTTCTCTAAGTGATCATTTTATCTTTTGGTTGTAAGGAGAAAATAATCGATTATTTTGTACGATCTCATCACAGACGCAAGGTGGTGAGTTTGGTCCTTTTACTTAGCTTGCTCTTCTTGTCTCAGGTCACTGTAATACTCACTGATCCATTTCTCTATCTCTGCAACTTCTTGCCTCCTCTGTTCTTTCAGCCACTCTGGGTCGTCTTTTGTAGCAGCCCTGAGATCCGTATGGTGAGCTCCTGCTTTGAACAAAAAAAATTCAGTTTCCTTGTCTATAACAAAGTGTGTGTGTGTATGTGTGTTCACTCTTAAATTTCACAAACGTTTAACCTTTCTTGGTCACAAACGCAATGATGCTGCTCGATATGTTCTTCAGAACCCTGAAAATTACAGAAACATCAAGTCTACCGCCATTTATAGAGATTTAATAGTGACATGGAATGAGGAATGAGTGACTTACCCTTCTCTGCTCCATGGATCCTGCATTCCATTGGAGAATATAATGTTGCTGCCAAATCTCTTCAACACCATCTCTATTCTCTGCAATAAACAGACTCTGATCAAAAGCTGAGCTTTAGGTCTGTTATCTGGGAAAGAAAATAGGCAAAATGTAAACAAACATGTCCGCCAAATTCGGTGGTGATCCAGTGTGGTCTAGGCTTGACACCGTATTCCTTTAGACAGTCTTCTTGGTCTACTTTTTCATCATATTCGAATGGTTGAAACATGCTCTGGTTTGAACAGCTTATTGGCATCACCATCTCTGTGCATGCCTTTTTTTCATCCGATAGTCACATTGATCCACTAGTAAGTTTGTATATTCTTGTGAATAATTAACGACAAGGAAACAGATAGACTCATGAATACCTGCCAATACCAACCATTGAGTCCATGAGGATCAGTTTGGTTTTCAATATCGAAGCAATTCTCTGAACCTGAATAGTTGTAGTATAAGCTTGCAGCTGCAAACGCACGATCAAGATTGCTGGCTTCTAAAGGAAACCAGTCGATGATCTTGCACATCTGTTGTAAGAAGATGTCTCGTCGTGAATTAACCGGTACAAGAAAGAAACAAATTTATACTCCCTTACATGTCTTACCTCCTCCACTGGATAAGCAGGCAGTGGAGCCATGAAATTTGCTGGAGTTGGGTAATTAACCATTGCTGTATCAGTAAAGGCTGTCTCTAGCCACCTTGAGGCTAGATAGACAGCGTGAAGATCCCTGTGATTTTTAAAGATTGGAGAATGAAACAACACAGGTTAGAGAGCTCGAAAAGTAGCTTTGTTAAGAGTTTGGGATAACAGAATTTTCTACTTGCAAGTTCTGAACTTTTTGCTGAGTTCTTGTAAGCCATCTTTCATGGTAGAAAAAACCTCCAGTTCTCTCCAGCTTTTCTTGATGACTTCAAAACAGTTAAGACTCGCGTCCTGCTAATAATAAGAGGCATGAGTAGCTCATTATTGAATATACATTTTGTATAGAAATATACAGACCTTGAAATCCTGAGAAACGACGTTATAAAAGCTTGAAGACGGAACAATCTTATCAAACTGCAGAATTGGAGCAGAGGAAGCTAATGCACCAATTGTGATATGCGGATACTTTAGCCTGAACCACGCTGCAAGCACTGTCTCAGGAAATAGAGAACAACAGACGAGAGTTTGATAAGAACCGATTTGTAGTAATAAGAAGTGAACAATTGACTGGAATTTTGTAAGCTTACTTCCACCATAAGAGCCACCAAAGACTACGACAGGAGAGGCTTCGGACGATAGATTCTGCTTCAAGCTTCTTATCAAGATTGCATAATCAGCCAACGCTTGCTGTGAGTTTAGGTATCCCAATGTCTTGGCCAAGTTGTGCGGCTTCGACTCTCCATAGAATCTATGCTGCAAGGATGAACAAAAACCGGACCAACAGAGCAGCATTAGTGTTTTTAAGCCAGATTGTTCAGATAAGAGATGCATTAGGCGATTTTGCAAAAGCATTTACTTCGATAAAGACAAGAAGAGCCTGGAACTTGGGAGCAATGTCCAACATGAAGCCGGTGTTGGAAGCAAACCATTCAATGTCACCTTCATTGCCTGTGTAGACAAAGATGGGGCCACCTTTGCGCCAGAAATGGCTGCTGATGAGGTACTTCTGATGGAAGATTCTGTAGCTCTCTGGTTGGAAACTAAAGTGGTCAAGATTCTGAGGGAAGTAACGTGTCTGAAAGTGAAAGGGTAACTCTGCCTTTGACTTGGAGGTCTTACTGTTTTGTCTCAAAGAAAAAAGATGGTAGGAACCTCCAGGAGGATACTTTGCTTCTGCAACAACAGTTAAGAAGAGGAATACAAGACATAAACAAGCTGACATTCTCTCCATATCTCCCTCTTCCTCTCTAAGCAGAATAACAACTCAAACACACAGAGACAATATATAAGAAGATGCGTATTTGGTCTTGTGTCTGCATCAGCTTTTGGTTTACCAGGGAAACACTTGTGGAGGAAAAAAGTGAGATACTAAAGGAAGCGTTTCGTCTTTTTTTACATAACTTTTCATGATTCTCTCTCTCTCGAGAATCATTGGACGCTTCAAGTGAGAAAATACCAATAGATGCACCATAGAAAACCACTAGATGGTGTACACACAGGTTGATCATTGGACCACTAAATGCACCATAGAAAACCACATGGACTAAGCAAGTTTATTACCGAACTAGAAATTAATTGGCAGTTTTCTTTTTCTGTAGACTAGCCTGAAACAAGAGTTGTAAACAGATGACACAGTTGGGTAATAAACACAAGAAATTAACCTAAACTGGCAAGTTTTGAAAATGAATAATTGCCAACTAAGTTGGATTCTTGATCAAAACAGATTTCCAATCACATCAGTGCGTTGAGCTGTCACAAATTAATGAATTATAGTTGCATTGGCCAGCACAAACTTTTTTCCTAGTTATCTTCTTTCATTTGTTGTTTCATTAATTCAGAATTTGGGTCCATTGCAGTATTGCACTTTGTACTTTTGTAGCAACCTATAATGCTATGGATTCTTTCACAATTGTAGATTAATTAGAAGAACAATAAAGACGATAAATTGTATCTTGTTTTGGTTTAGAATCGGAAATCTAAATCTTTTTCTTGGCAACACTCATCTGACAGTAATCATATGCCCATCCATGTGATTTTTATGATAGAAACCACTAGTGTGACAACTGACAACACTTTATCATCAATTTATTATAAGCTCTGTCTTTGTCCCATTTTTCACATCGGATCTACAAAACGATGATACATCTAAGCTTAACTCTTCAGACATGGCTACAAAATTTAGATTCTACAAAACTTATAAACAATTTTAAAGGATTTTGATAAAATCTTTGCATGTCACAGGAAAGGACTCAGATTCGCCTTTTCTCAGACAAATTAGGGGATTAACCCTTCAGCCATGGCTGCTAACAAAGAAAAAAAGAGTTCTCTTTTTTCCTTACAGCCCCGCCATGAAAGAAGAGTGTTACCACAATGTCTGGTCTATTGACTTTTAAGAATCATCATAGTCTCCCAATTAGAAGAAGAAGAAGAAGAAGAAGAAGAAGAAGAGAGCTTAACCCAAAAAAAGAAGAAGAAGAGGAAGATAGAGATCCAAGCAAAGTAGATCCTTTAATCGAGGAAGATCAGTAGTAATGGCGGTGGTGGTGACGGAGGAGATGATTGGATGATTCATCACCACTTTAAAAAGTGGTTCGTCAAGAAAGATTTGAAATCATCGGCTCTGCTTCCACCGGAAGAAAAATCCTCCGGGAGCAGAACCTCATACTTAAACTAATGATGAGAGACCAAATCCAAAACAAAACCCTAAAGGTCACTCCTTTTTTTGGGGGAAGTTTATAGTACCCAATTTCCAGTTTTACCCTCTGACGATTCAACTCAGACTCGTACCGGTCAAAGGGTATTTCTGACATTAACCGAAGAATACAAAATGTTTGTGCGCTTCAACAACAATGGAGTAAATAAACAGTGTGGAGCAAAAAAAGTAATGAAACCTTAGATGGTCTCTTTGCCTTTCTGCTTAACTAATTTTGTGTCAATGACTTTTCCTGATGAGTTGATAGTATAAGTAACCTGTGTATGAAACAAAGAAGACGTTATTTCACCTTTGTTATGTTTTTCTTGGTCTTGATAAACATATCTAAACACAAGAAAGAATTTAGTGGAAGAAACTACTTACAAATTCTGAGAAGCTAACTCTGTGAAGAAGAAACCCATCTTCCCTTTCTCTGACATAAATAAAAATGCATTTCTCTCAGACATTAAGATTGAGCTTTCAAAGTTTATGATTATAATGTCTCATAAGAGATCTTGTTACCTCATACTATCATTCGTTGGACCTTGGTTCTCTGGTTGATTAGGGACCATAATGCAAGAGAAGCCCTCATTGTTGCCTCCGCTGGTGCAGCCTTTTTTGCTTATATATAAGTTCTTGTATCATCAAAGTTTTTCCTCTCATGTCAATCATATACTTGATTCATTCCATCAAATTTCTCGGCAATGCGAAGGGGTATATAATGTCTTACCACTCCATATTTGGTCAAGATTTGATGAAATGTCCTTGCAACTCTCTTAGATTCCTCTGGTTCCTTAGTTAGAGTATTGGCGAGTAACGGGTCTGATCCAACCACAATACGCCTGTAATATCAAGCATATATGGACGGATTTTAAAGAGCATAGAGCAAACTGGGTCACCAAATAACGATAGAGAACTTGTTAAAATATTTTCTACAAGTTGTTGAGAGATCAAGGGAGTCTATCAGCTGAATAGCCAACTTACCAGTCTCCATCTACTGCTTTCAGAATCCTTGCCAACCCTTTCAATTGACTGATCATAGAGCCATTCAATGCTCCACCAAGCACTTCCTTCAGTTTTCAATTAATCAGACATAAGGAAACAACAAAATCAGAAGAAAAGCCTAACAATATATTTTTATCAAATTCACGGAAACAAACTGATCCTACCTGCTGCAGTGAGCCAGTGTCTACGAAAACAACATCCAAGGATCCACCAAAAGGCATTTTGATGTGCTCTCTGAAATATCCAAATCCTTTCCTTCTAGTGTACCTAAAACGCATCAAATTGATCAGTCTTCTTGTTACATCAGCAGAACTCAAGTTAAACTAAAAGGGTCTATTCCATAGGATCAAGTTACCATGGAAGTTTCAGTGAAGAAGACAGCCGAGTCGCCTGCAAAAAGATCAATACACTCATTACTCATACTAACTGTCTGACCAAAAGAGATTCAAAACTTTTGTTTTGTCAGATCAAGGAACCCAAGTTCAAGTGCTGACATTTTGCAGGAGTGAATCTTGTTCTCCATGTTCACTTGAGCTCAGCACAAATTTTGCCTTGTAAGTTTCTGCAACTTTCTCCATCTTCAACGATCAAGCAGAAACAAAATAAGTAGAATAAAACTCAAATCATGGATCCTGAGGAAGCTACTGTAAAGAACCAAACTTTGTATCATGAAACCAATGGATTCGACGATAAGTAGATAAATTGAACAAATTTCATGTTCCAACTAAAACGTTAAGAAGATGGGAAACAAACCAATCGGAGAAGGCGAGTTTGGTGGTGAAGAGGCCTGAAACCTCCGGAGACGGAAATGAAATGAAGATCTAGAGGTGTGGCATTGTCACCGTCGTCGTTACTAGAGAAGAAGAAAGGGTGACCCAAATGCAGAGACACATAGACGATGAGACATAGAGATAATTGGATGAAGATTGTGCAACCCCATGACGATTGCTTCATACCTTCTCAGTAGATTGAAACTCAAAAAAGTCTTTTTTTTTTTTTTTTTTGTTCACAGAAACTCAAAAAGGATAAATGAATAGTTTTTGAACGTCGTCTTCTTATTTTAGTGGTAGTAAGAGACTGCAACATAAGCATGATGATGATGACTAGTTTCCAAATTTGTCACGATAAGTTTGCAGTTGCTTTCGCTTTTAATTCTCTTTCGTCATTTAGATAAAATGGATCAAAAAAGATTGAGAAACTTCAAACTGAAACATAGACTCAAAAAAGTGATTTATCTCTGATTGCTTCTACTATGAGATTAACAAAATTTCATTAAGGGTTTCTTCAAGAGCAAGCCCATCTAGACAATTTCATGCTCGTCATTCTCCTTTTCTTGTTTGCTTTATTCTTTGACGCTAACCTCAGTTTCCTCTTGGCGTTTCTCTCCGGATTTACCACTGCCATTAGCTTCTCTTCTCGCTTTTTCTTCTCTCTTTTCCTTCTCAAACTGTTTCTTATTTCACTGTAAACTTCCACAAACATTTTGTTGCCTAAACTCTTGTCCCTTATACTGTCTCGTACCTCTTCTGCTAGCTGTTTCAACTCATCTGATCATACCAATACTGTTTTGTTACATTTGTGACTCATAACCGAATATGCAAATGGAAATCATACAAAAGAAAAACTTATAATACCTGTGATGATTTTTCCCGTAAATCCTTCGCAGACTTTGTACAACGGAAGCAGAATTTTGTAGGCATATAAGTAACATTCTTCTTGATTCAATTGCGAGGCAAAAGCTTTATAGACGTTGAACACAACTCTCATCTGCATATCACAAGCAAATATATATAATGAGTTTAGTTACTAAAGCCTGCAAAAGCTAAGGTTTAATCAGAAAAGGGAATGACGCAAACCTGAACAGCTTCCATATCAAGTGCAATCTTCCCCATTCTTTTGAGCAAACTTCCGATCAATACATTTCTTATATCATTCCCATCATCTTCACCATTCTCAGTACGTTTGCCTGAGGTAAGAGCCAAAAAAGTAGACCTTCCTTTCCCTGAATCAAGCACTTCAAAGGCTTTGAGGAACACCACTTGCTCATCCTCACCAAGACTGGACCAGAACCCATTGTAGGTTTCTTGATCAGATTGTCCAATCAGCGAATGAAGACTAGAGACCGCAAAAACAATATTTGCTGTGAGGAGATCAACATCAACGTTGCCCATGGTGGGCTGCTCCTTTAACTGGAAGCAAAGAGAAACAGCCACCATGAACAGGCTACTTGGCCTCTCTAGAAGAGAATCCACTACAAATGTATGACATTCTGGTCTTTTTCTCCCAGCTAATGCCCCAAAATAATGATTCAAGAGCCTGCAGGATTTATTTCGCAACCATGCATGTGGGTGCAACAAGAACTTAAACACCATTTTCCAAATATCCTGAAAAACACATCAGAAACAAATGAGATCCAATAGGAACAAAGTAATGTTAATTCTTTCGAAGGAGAAAAGGGAAGGAAAAAAAATCAACATCATATCATCACAGAAGGGAAAACAAATGAGAGGCTCAGGAAAAAAAAAGTTTCCAACTAAGTCCATGGTAGTGATTGATGCTTATAAAGCTAGAGGAGTAATCTTTCTAGCTGGAGACCTCTACTTCAAGATTTGATATCAAAACAAGAGCAATGATCCTATATTCTTGACAACAGGGCAACATTTAAAACTATCATAAGCTAATATATATCAAAGCTTCAAGATGCAACAATTAATGAGGCAAGTACTTCACAAAAGTCTACCACAACAATAAACTACATATAGCATCATACAACTGAGTGCATACCTCTAAATCTTTTCCGAATCTTAAATCAGGAAATTGCTCTAGCATCTTTTCTATCATAACCAGTGAGTAGTATGCTTCCTTCCAGAACGGAAGACTGGCTTCCTCAACAGTATCTTGCAACTGTAAGCTGGAAGCACAAATCGCAGACTCCAAAATAGTTTTAGCATCCTGCACTGTATTGTAGATATGCTTCCGAAATGTTTTCTTCATGGCGCCAATAAAAAATCCCAATACCTGCACAGCATCCAACAAATGAATGAGTTAGAATTCAGTAAGAAGCAATGAACATACTACAGAAGGGGCCTAAAAGCAATATGAACGCAATCAGGCTTTATGAAGATGTTATAAGCCATAAGACCAACATTATTGGGAGGTGCTTAGTTTTGGTTCTTAGCCCAATTTTTGACTCTTAGCTAAGAGTCATTCCTTAGCAAAATCATCAATCAAACCTTTAATTTTAATCTCTTTTGAGCTAAGAACCAAGTTAAGCACCTCCCAATAAGGATGGTCTAAGTTCATAATAAAACCCTTCAGGTAACACCACTTGTTACTCTTATTTCTTCATATTTAGAAATATAAGTTCTTACTTCCTACTGTCCGACATCTAACTATTGTCACGAAACGAGTTTAATGAATATACACCCTCAGCATTTACCTGTGCCGCCGCAGCCCTTAAGTTCTGCTGCTTATACCAACACAAACAGTACAAGAGACTGGAATCAACTTGATCTTTACTCATGCGGCCTATCAGAACTTCTATCACAGCACCAACCCGGGGCAGCACTTCGTTATCAGTTTCATTGGACAAGCAGACAGTAAGTTGAATAAACAATTTTTGGGACTGCTGATCAAGAACAGACTGCTTGCCAAGATTAGGTTCTGAAAATTTTAAGATCAGGGCATGAAGCATGTCAAGAACTGCTTCTCTTCCAGTCGGAAATTCATACCTGAAGGACAAATTAACTTACTATAAGAAAAATAAAATAAAAATTGAATTCATAGCTAGTGCACAATACATACCTCAGATTTTCCAGCAGAAAGTTCACATGTTGCTCTAAACGTTTTTCAGAAAGTGTATAGTGAACCATAAATTGCAACAGTATCTGTTTACATTTCTTGCGGATTGATTCCAACTGACTATTTACCATCAACTTTGAAACCTGATTTGCAATGTCATATATCTCTGGAACTACAAGCTTCCGCTTCACGATGGCCTTGAGGAGTGAAAGAGCAACAAAGGATGAATCAGACTCCAGATCAATAAATATGGGGAACTGAATCAACATTTTTAACTGCTCAGATGATAAAGTTATATTTTTATTGTCGAGAAGCGTTGTTAGCAGCTTAAGGCATGACTGCACAAGAGGACTGCTGGAACTCACTGCAGACTGAGCAATGGTTAACAATGCTGTTTTCAGTTCATCTGCTTCAGACGTGAGGGAAGGCAGTGGAAACTTTACTAATGAAGTAAAACATCTAAGAGATGAAGATACAATATCCTCATACTTAGAACTCAAGCATCCAGCAAGCAGTTTGACAAATGGATCTAACTTCGACAGGAGCTCTTCATCAGTGTTGTCGAGTTTCAATTTTTTCATTCGGTTATACAATAAGTCCAGAGCAAACACGGTTATAAGATGTGGACATGACTTGGGACCAAAAAACAACCCAGTAGTCTCTTTCAGATCTCTTGATTTCCTACTCGTTTTGGAGGGTGGTGCAGACACTTGATCTCCAAGACCACTCCTGTTATTAATACCATCATCAACTAGGCCATATATAAAAAGAAAAAGATCTCCTTGGTCAACAGATGTATTGCCTTCAATACCAGCTGCAATTTGTTTTAACATCTCCTCCAGATTTGTTTTGATCTTTGGAGTTAGATGGCGCTGCAGCTGAGCAGTGACCGGAGAAAGTAACTTTAATCCATGGCTTCTGAACGTTACATTTTCAGCAATCAATTTCAGAGTCTCAAATGACTTCCGTTTTCTTGTTTCTTTCATTTTGGATGCAAATTTTTCCACCTCTTTCTGTTCAGCAACCTCTCCAAGGATATCGGTTTCCACCACAGCAAGGAGATCACCCAAACAATGATCTAACTTCCCACACGTAGGATTGGACAAGCACTTTGATAAGATGGAATTGAGAGTGTACCCCAGCACATGCACCTCAGATCCTCGTTTTAAGATAGCACGTAAAATGTTTACTACAACTTGCAAGTACTCCAGCCCAAGTTCTTTCAAACAAGCAACCAGAGCCAATCTGGCTTCATCACGTGTGCTCTCCAACCGGTTCTTCAAAAAACTGGCAATTTTATGAACTATAGAGGATAGGTGTGAGTCCATTACATCTTCAGGGAGTAGCTTTAGAACCTTTAGCGCAGCCACACTGCTGTTAACATTAACATTATCAGAATCAGAATTCATCAGCTTCTGCATCCTCGGGAACACAATTTTCTGAAGGCAAGTCCTAATTTCCTCAGCCTCCTGTGGGTAGCCATCTTTTGCAAAATGAAATTTATCCAAAATCAAGCAGATAAGTCGCAGCAGAATTTTTCCCTTTTTGGCGTGCTTGTTCATCTCTCGGAAACACCGATTCAGGAGAGCATAGTACGACGTCCAACTCATATGTGCAGATATAGATGCAAGGGCTTCTGTGCATGCATTTTTGACATTATTATCTTTTCCATCTTGTCCATCGAGCAACATATTGAAAAAGACCGAGACCAAAAGTTTTCTCACTACTCCCTGCAACACCAACATTTGGTCATAAGTCTATCACAGTACAGCAGTTCCATTTAAAAATGTAAGAAATTCAAGGGATCACCTCAGGCAGACTGCTATCTTTAACCACATTAGCGAAACGTGAAATTGCCCTTGCTCTACGGTGTGCCTGCAAGACATTGAAAGAAAATTAATCATCGTAAAGTTTCTAGCATCTTCATGAGCTATATGCCACTTCATCCTCTAGAATATAATAAGTTCGCAACAAACCTATTGAATAGAGTTAGAGGGAAAAAGAAGAACAAAACAAAATCAGAAAGTTGGATTGGTTCCTGTGTGGTTATCATATAGACTTTTATCATCACCACTGCTCCAATACAAATCATAGACTCAGGGATCATATATGATAAAATGACTTACCTGAATGTGAACAATAGCTTTAAAGAAATCTACATTCTCGTCTTCAGAGCATAAAGATCTAAATGCAGAAAGATTTCCGGCATCTGGAAGTTTGGTCACCATCTCGCGTATCAAAAGAATCCATTCCTGTGCCAGAATAATATGTTTCAGAGAAACGCCAGAGCAAGTAAGAGGGCCATGAATATCCATATTACAATAAGATGTACAATTCAATATCCCAGGTCAAGACTTGTCGTCTCTAAAGCAGAAGCATGACAGTGAGCTAACCATAAGCAGCATCAGAAACTTAAGTTACTAAACCTTACCTACATCTATTGTCCAATGAAATTTTTTTATGTTCTTTCTTCCGGGCATATCAATGATTTAAAAGAGTTACTGTACCTTTATTATAATGCCCCCTCTGTTTATTGCATCTCCAATGTGTTTCAAAATAAAATTTCTCAAAATGCACAGTACACGATCTCCTGTCCAGTTTACATCAGCTTTTTGAACCTCTTCTTCTCCAAATTCAGGGTGAGCTGGAGCCTCTAGGCAAAGTATTGACGCTGAAAAATCAATGAAAGAAGACAAGAGCTTCTGTGCGCTACCCCTTAACATAATGGATTCTGATGATACGTTGTATATACACTGTGAGAGTATGATCATTGTGTGCTGCTCTGAGGATTTAAAAAAGAACTCTGCATTAATCTCCAAATAAGCATTAACTATCTTTTCATAGTCAAGGTCATCAACTTCCATAGCTGAGATGGCATTCATATCGCGGACACGCTTTGCCTACAGGTTAGGAACCAATTGTTTGTTACAATTGCAAAATCAGAAACAAGAGAAGCAAATGACTCAGCTACAAAAAGAGACATGATACGTACCACATCATCCAGTGAAAAGTCGATGTTTGCAAGAGATTCAAGAAGATCACAAATGCATAATCTAACGTCAAGTTCAGCATCAACAAGTAGAGGAGAGACTGTATTTATAATCTTGCTGGTACTCTCCATCCCAAGATACGATATGATGTCCTGAATGGCTAGCAAAGCGTCACGACGGATATCTGTAAAAGCAATAAAACAGTCACATACAAGAGACCTGAAGTTGTAAGTTTTACCAATAAAAGTAATATGACAGTAATCATACCAGAATCTTTAACACTTTTATTCAAGAAAGACAGCAAGACATCCAAATACTTCATAACATGGGAGCGATCTCGCATACGCTTTGACAATAATTTAAGAATTTTAATCTCTCTTTCCCCATGATACTTGACTGATTTCCTGGACATACATAAATAATACTTTAAGAAAGTATAAAAACAAGAGGACATAACATGATTCAGTCAATGAACAAGAGGTCTGACCTTTTCAAAATATCCCCAATGAAAAGAGAATGCAAGCTGTTAATCAGTGCCTCTATATACGGATCTAAAAATCCACAGATCATATTGTCATCCTCACCCAACTCGTTGTCAAGACAAAGCAGATTCTCTATGAACTTCAAGGCAGAAGACTTTATAGCTTCTGAAGCTGTGGTGACAGTTAGAATTGAAAAAATGTCTGGAACAAGAGACTCTTCCCGACATAAGAGTTTCATCAGATTACGGCTTTTACTCATTGACAAGAAGCACGAGAACAAGGAACTTGGTTTCTCACTACTAGAACCCTCCTGCTTGAAACTCTTAATTAACGGACTCACAGCCGAAAAGAAGAGGTCCCAGAACTTGGAGCCAAGATCACAATCCTCGTATTTATCAAGAACATGAGCAATGATTTTCAGACATAAGGATCTCAACTCTTTAAACTGCTTCAAAGCAGTGCCAGCCTACACAAAAACCGGAAAAAAATGTCAGAAAAGACAAGAATTCCAAAGAAGGAGATGAGAGAAACAATAATGGTTTGTTTGCATAAATAATCTACCCGAGATTTTAGGGATAAGGGTAAACAACAGAAATAACCATTTTACCTGGTCGTGATTTATTGAAGCATTTTCTTTATCATCTGAAGCTGATTGGGCGTCAGTGGCATTACTTAGTGCCAAAGAATCAATGTTCCTTTCTTCATCAACATTTGGAGCATAATTTACCAATAGCCGGACAACACATCCCATCAAAAAGTCTAGAAAAGGTCGGACACGGAGTTCATCGAAGACTTCAAGGATATGTTGGATGACATGAAGAAACCCAGATTTCTGATTCCTGGATAATGTTGATATAGTATCAACAGTGAAATATTTCAGAAAATTGGAGTTTTGGAAATATTCCAGAGAACTTTTGCCTGAACTCCAAAACGAGTCCATTGTTTCCTCTGATATGATGTTCAAAGGCTTTATCAACAATGCAAAGAACAGGGCAAGTTCATTAACATCCAGCTGAGATATAAAGCAAAGAACTGCCTTCCGGTGACGGATACTTGTATGCTGACAAGAAAAACAACGAGACCTTGTTAGGACCCAAATGAAAACTGTATTGGCATAGTGAAGAAAACTAAACGTAAGTAATATGTACCTTCCTTGAAGCCAAATTTTTTAATGTCCTAACTTTTGGCATAAGGATACGAATTACAAGAGAAAAAATATAAGATCTGTGAGGTTCTCCGATGTCTTCGGACAAGTTCCAGGTTGTGAGTTCTTCTCTCAATTCTTTTGGTTTAATCAAATTTAACAAACGCTGGCGGTGTGGGAGTAAGAAGTCATTCGTCAACAGAAGGCACTCTAGAACATTCGTTTGTATTTCAGCATCATTATCATCCAGGAACCTGGAAAAATATTCAAAAAAAAAAACACAAACCAAATACAAAGGTCAATCAAACTATTTAATTCTGTATCAAGAATGGAAGTTTTTACTCCAAAAGAACAGTGAAATATCGAATTGAGTAGTCTCGCCAACCTATTCTGCAGAACGTCGTTTAGAAATTGACTAAAACGAAACGACATAGGATTCTTCATCAATTTTAGCAAAATCAACCATTGTATAAGAACCCTCTTCCAGTCCTCTCCTTTACAAACTCGGCCATTATATGATCCGACACTGCAAGGTAGAGAAAAAAATTGATGATAACAGTTAAATAATACTACGCTTAAGAACAACAAATATAGAGACCAGATTACCTCACAGGATTTTCGCTGTTGTATCCCAGAAATTTCAACAACAAAGGGAGAATTTCAGAAGCCCGAGACTGAGCAACACTGGAAGCTTTTTGTAAGATCTGTAGCAACTGAGATACCACCGTTGCAGTAGGTGTGCTCTTAGACAGTGGAAAGAGAACCGAATTAAAACGCCCAATCAGATCTGTAGATTGAAAGAAAAACATATAGGCATCAGACTATACGGACAATAAGATGGAGATGAGGTTACAGACATCTTTCGTCTAACATATTGAAACAGGAGCAAAAATGAAAATTGATATTTGAAATATACAGAACGAAGCAACTAATTCATTATGAGTGGATGAAATAGGTATTTACTTAAATGGTGTGAGCCTACCTGTATGCCTCTCTGACATGCTTTGGTTCGCATTCTCACTGTGATCGTGGAGGGTTTCAAATTTTAGTTGGCACTGCTCCAAATAACAAACAAAATCACTCCACACTGCACCTGTGTAATTCCTCACAAGAACAGCAAGACACTCAGATGCTGGACCCCACAAATACAAAAATTCATTATGTAATAGTCCCAACATCCCATTCAATACAAGCTTCACATATGCCGCATGTATCCTGCCAGCGGAGAGGTCCTTTTGTATTGTAGAGATCAAATTGACCAACATCCGACTAGTATCCACTGTGTGAGCAGTCTCTTCGACTGAGAGTAATAACTGAAGAACCTGGTATTTTGAAGGAAAAGTTTCAGAAAGTAGTGACAAGATGATAAAGCACAGAGGCAACAGTCATATAGTCATAATGCTAGTAAGAAATCTGCTTGAGGTAAGAATACAAAACAAAGGATATCTACTCACATTCCCTTTAGGAAGAGATTTTTTTATCTCTTCAGACGACAAAGTTTCAAAATGGCACAAAATCCTCAGAGTCATAAGACGGATATCTTTATTTGGATGACGCAAATTTTCAGAAAATATTTCAAAAGCATCTCCAGCCTTCTTTGCTTGAAGTTCTGGATAAGCCTTAGACCTATCATCATGAGCTAATGCAGGCCTACGAATTAATATAGGAAAATGCATCAGCCTACAGTCACAGAATCATCAAACATGGAGAAAAAACTGAATAGCCACCAAAACAGACAAACTGACCTATGCATAAATTCCAAAACATCGGCCACGGGTGACAACACTTGCACACATGACTTGTAATCTTTAGCAAAAGACAAAGCTTCCTCTAGATCACTGTGGTTGATTCTTCCCAGCATTTTGTAACATGACCTCAAAGCAGTACCAAGTAAGCTCTGCCACATCAATTCTGGGCCACTACAAGTGTCTGCTGAAAAGAAATTCGCTTGTATGAGATGTTATGATAAACTCGAGGAAATGAAATCACAATCAAGAACAACTCAATTTCCACTGAACAGCAGTTCAATGAGAGATATATCACGGCAAAGATATATATGAGAATTATTTAGGATTTTGTATAGCTGAAGGCCCAGACCATGAATCTTCATCTGTTTGAATTTTGATCATCAGATGACACTGATCGAGCACATAATTTGAGTGGCGTCTTAGGAGGAAAAACAGCATACAACAAAAATAAAGTAACATGCAAAAAAGAGTGAATCATGCAGTGATACTTACCATCTGACACTGCCAAATGCTGTCTGAGACTTTTTTTAAAGCAAAACAATAATGATGAATCCACTTTAAAATAAGGATAACAGTTGACAACTCCCCAAATGGCAGCCAACTCGGCCTCATCAATTCGAGCTAATCCCGTATCCTCAATATTCTGTTGAACCTTTTTAATATTTTCTTCCAAGAATTCATGAATTCTCTCGTATCTACTCTCAAATGTTTGACTTATGATGTTCACCATGTCGTGACTTGTTTGTTGCCTCTCACACAATGTTAGTAACAGAGGAATAACTTCCTCAGAAGACTCCCAAATCATGTTGTTAATTGCACTGCAAAACAGAATTTAGTTGCTAAGACACAAAGGTAGGATAATCAAAGAGGAGTTGATAAAAAAGACTATGATATGAGTCTTGCCATAATATATTATTTGTAAAGGCTTTCACTACTGATTGATCCTTCTGTAGGAACTCCCGCAAAAAAGGCAGCAAACTGTAAATAAACATGATAAAATGTAAAGAAAAAAAAAAGGTTTAGATGTATAAACAGATAGATAGTAGACAATACCTTGGACTCTTCAAGGCAAAAATGGGAGCCCATAGCAAAGCAACAGTTTCTATTTCATTGACCCTGTTGATTGTGCATAATATCAATTGCAGAACTTCATCAAGGACAGCAGATAAGTTATCCCCTTCTACAACAGTCTCAGAGGAAGCCACAAAAGTTGACACAGTGCGGCTCACGATTCCAATCAGTGATGGGCTATCTGTTACACAGTGACAGTAATTTAAGTCGGCAAGACATTAATATGTATGTTGCCATGTGTAACCCAAAGAGATTACAATAGAAAGAGAGGGTGAGAGAGAGGAGCAAAGCAGCAATTGAATCACTCACCGTGAACCTTGCGACCTTTCTCAATCTTTACAACCGCCGTAAGCAAACTCAACAGTCGGCTTAAATGAACCGATTTTTTGTTTGAGATTGATTTGTTTATTTTCTTATACAGATATTCCCACATAACAACTAATTTTTCTGCTTCCAAATCCTCGCATATTCTCTGCAAAGCCAAACTCACAACTTCCACGACTGTACCAGGGCCTGCAATGCGATACAAGATTCAACCATGATAAGAAGTAAATAAAATTCTAAATCGTGAAAACCAGGTTCAGGGTATCTATCCAAGTTATTTGATATAAATGATTAAAATCCTCTACGAAGTAGAAGCATTAATCCCCTCCAGCAAGAAAATGAAAGCAGTTTAATAAGGATTCTCACCTCCCACCAATATATTAGCATCATTAAACCATCAATTCTTAAATTCATCACGGAAGACCTTAATATAAATGGATATGCAAAGATAAGAAAACTCTATGATACTACTCATTCTCCTCTAAACTAAGAATTAAAATCAAGATGAGGATAAATCAACCACAAAAGCCTTCTAAATAAAGTACACTCCTAAATGAAATACACTTAACATCTCTTTAGAAAGAGATTTTGCCTTGAGGAAAATTATCAAAAAAAGATAATGTTGAATCTTTCAGCAAGAAGCTCAAAACTCTCTCAGCTTTTGAATGGAGTCTTCCACAGGTACCCCTCATAACATAATATAGTAATCCAACTCCTCCAGCTTTTTTGGATGGATGTGCAACTTCAGAAAGGATCATCTTGAATCCTGTAATGTTTAGGTTAGAAGAATCAACTGGGCTGTGAATCAAGTGGGCTATCCCTAACGTAGACATGGGAAAACAAATGACACGCAATTTTTCACCTTTTTCAAGTTGCTCATCCTGTGCATTCCTCAACAAAAATGACATGGATTCTGACATAAATTCACTGATATAGTCTTTGGGGTAATAACTCAATTCCGACGTATCCCTTCAGCATAGCAAATTAAATTAAATCAAAAATGAAATCTATGAGATGAAGAAAAGCCTATAATAAGATTTAACAACATTTCCAGCATGTGATAGTCATGTATTGTCTTTTAAGGATGACAAAAGACAATTTTATCAAATTTAGGGCAGCCTCTATTGATCCAGTAAGTAAAAGAAAGACCATGTGCAATCATCAGAACCATTACAATAAACAGACATTATAGATTAGATTGAAGTTCTTTACTTTACTTACCTGAGAATGCTTTCAATGTCGCATACAAGATACTTCTGCAGGGACACTATTATGGAAGACCATGATGTGAATACCTGCACGAAAAAGAACCAGGATTCAGCAAAAAGAACATATGAGTTTAGGTAGTGTCGTGAGTGTAAATTATGCTATAGAACACCAACAACCTGCTCAATAATCTCCGGATCTTTATGGGCACCATTTTTTAGGAGAGTCACTAAGGAGTTCACAATTCGTGGCAAGAAGCTAGCCAAGAAAAATACAAAAGACATTGGTTAGAAGATCTAATCACATGGACAAGATTTTATCAAAGAAATCGCAAGTGAAGCTCAAACACTTGACCCTTAGAAGAAAGTCAAACTCTGCCAAATATCAGTCAAAAAGAAAAATTACTTCCTAGTGGTCTAGCACTGTCATGTGTAATGTGAGATGACAATAATCAAAATTCGAGTTAGTAACACTGTATGCAAGGAACGGAAGGTAAAGTTTGTGTTAACATGTAGTAAGCTATCCAGTATGGCTAAAACTATATCAGTTCTCAGATGGCAAGGAAACGGATTTAAAAAACTAGATAGTCCAGAGTTCCACGACATTAAGGAGTACTCTGTAGGCACCTTGAAACAATTCATCAGCTTTTCCAAAGCATTTACTTTCAGTAAGCCTTGTTAAGGATTACTATGAATTCAAAGTATACTAGCTCACAATATGGAGTTTAAGAATACTCACGGAATAAAGTCCTTCAAGAGATCTCTTGATAGAGCAGCAATCAACCTGCAAAAAAAAATCTTTATACTTCTATACCGAAGAAGATTACAAAAGTGCATGCATGCTCTTACGAATGGAAAAAGTGAAGAATTTTAGCGACCACTATCGTAGCTCCTCTGACAACATTTCCATGGAACTAGAACGTGATTTTGAAGAGTGGTTAACTACACCGCTCGAAGATTCGGCGGCATACATATAAAAATGACAGCTTAAGTGACAAGTCCATATCAGTGAAAATACGTTCCACTGGCAGATGGTTCCAGGCTAACAGAATGAGTGGAAATTAGCAAACCTGAGAATGGGTTCCAGAGACAATCTTGCTTTCATTTGTAATCGAGAGACAAGTTTCGACAAGATTTTTTCTTTTTGCACAAGAACCAAACCCAAATTCTGGACAAGTGGTAACATCTCTTCATAAAACGAAATGAAATCTTCAGCGGTATTTAGTTCCTACATTCAACCAATCAAATGAACCAAATTTATTATCTCACTACGTCTGTTTAAGCGTGATCAAGCACTAAGAAGACTTAGATATATACAAAGAAAAAGTAGGAACAGCCCCGCTAGTATATCATATGCATTGCAGCTTCTGCATCAGACAACAACAATATATATAGAGATAATACTTCTCTGGTCACCGTAGATGCCTATAGAACAATATAACAAGAAAACAGAGTACCAACATTCTTTTCAGTACAGAGGTGAACTAGCGAGCTGGCAGTCTCTTTACAATATCATGTGAACAATAAAAGCCATGAGGTTTACGATCACTAAAATTACCATTACTTATTATGTTTCAACCACCGCAACTTCTAGCCGGTAATAAAGCAAAACTAAAACAAGGTACGGCTTACTAAAGACTACAATGATTTAGTTAATATTCTTAACTTAGGTTAAGAACAGTCCAAGACCAGAAGAAAAATAATGAAACTTAAAAAAGAGGTCCAAGGCAACAAAATCAAACATACCCTCCATTCTACGAGGCAATCCCTGAAAAATGTGGATCCTTCTGAAGGCTCAGCCTTCACCTTATTCAAGGTCCTATAGCCGTTGATGTTGATGTCAATGTCGTTGATTCTTTCAGAAAAAGACTTGAACTGCATCCAGAAGTAATAAAGCACAAACAGCCATATTAGAGAGCACAACGAAAACAGATAAGTGAGCTTACTAATGAGCAGAAAGAGCGGACACTATGAAAGCTAATCGAAACGAACACGTACCACAAATCGCTTACGCCCCTCGGAATTGTTGAGCGACTTTACTGCCCGAGCATCAGCTGAAGTCGCCATGATTCAGAGAGCCGCGTTTCCTAAACACATCAATCTCCAAAACAGTCAATTTCCAAACTTTACAATTAAATCCAGACTAAGCAAAGAGAAGTTTCTAAGAGCAACTAGGTATATCAATCTAATTGCTTAATTGCTGCAGTTTGAGAATCGACACAAGCCTTGGAATTTAAACAACAAAATTCGAACTTACGTTTGGAAACGAAACCACACAGCGGGTTGC
This sequence comes from Arabidopsis lyrata subsp. lyrata, assembly GCF_000004255.2. Lineage (NCBI taxonomy): Eukaryota > Viridiplantae > Streptophyta > Magnoliopsida > Brassicales > Brassicaceae > Arabidopsis > Arabidopsis lyrata. The sequence goes on from NW_003302549.1 coordinate 4,524,830, forward strand.
GAAAGCAAGATTGCGTCTTAAGAGAAAAATCGAAAAGGTTTGAGCTTTCAGCTTGGGAAGAATTTGAGAACGCGGCGGAGGAAGAAAGGGTTTAAGCTTCTTTTCTGTTCTCAAACAAAAGAGGCGCGGTTTGGGTTTAACGACCCGGTTAGGTTTATCCTGGTTTATCTAATCGAACCGAATGTTTGGGTTTTGACGTATATTTATTTCTTCTGGTTTTCCATAACCGAGATCCTTATAGTTGGTTTACCAATTTTAGACATCTTTTCTTCGCTTTTTTTAGCCCAATCTTAACATTCGTAAATCGTAACACATAAATTATGGAGACGTGATGAACTCATCAACATCTCCTCCTCTCAAATTAAGATAGCATTTCGAGCAACACTCAGCTTCATCTACGATCACAGCAACCAATTAAGCTTTCATGTTGCTCAAGTTGAGTTTTTATAGTAAAATCATTTCAGGTGAATGACTAGAATTTGGGAAATAATATGCGACTGTGTATCAAACTAAGATCGTAAGAGCTAGCCAGATTTTAAATTTGAAGAAAGCCATACTTTTGAGGGAATTCCTCAAATTTAATGGGTTTTGTCAGGCTTGAGTCTACAATGGTTGTGCACCATATGCTTTATTTTCCTGCCTTCCTATTGTAAACGTATTGTTTTATATAAACAATACAAAACTACTAAAGTAATGTTCAGTATACGAGATGGGACCAATGATTTATTAAACATAACATTATCGTCTTTACTTTCTGTTGTTTCTTTTTTCTATATGGAATTTAAATTATCATAACTTATTTTCACCCCTTGGTTGATTATTTTGGACCTTTTGGTATACAGTAATTATTAAGTACAAACAAAAATAATTATTGCATTAATTTTATGTACATGCATTCTCTTAATAATACATGAGATGATAGATCTCGCTTTCTGTTGTGTAGTACATCAATGCTTACCAACATTTGTAATTAATACTAAATGGGAAGTGTATTAAAGCCGATCTCTACCTCTTGTGAGTTTGTGCAAAACTCAGAATGTCCCATGTGCTTAATCATGCATATTGCATAATAATGTTATTTACTTATCTTTGTCAATTTAATATTAATCTTAATAAAATACTATCAAACAGATTCCTTTCTGAAAAACTGTGTATACAATGGTAAAAATGAATATATAAGGTAAATGATGAATTTATTAGACAAAAAAAATATATAACAAGAAGGTTAAACTAACAAATATAAAAAAATGGTAACATGACATGATGATGATGATGATGATGATGATGATGGTGTTCTGTTATATTCTCGTTTGAGAGGATCCTCGTTCCCAAAGGTTAAGCAGACAAGTTCATCGGTATCATATTGATCTGAAAACAAAAATAATCTTTAAAGAAGTGATCTTATTCTTATCAAACACGAGTATCGTCTAAAGGGATAGCATGTTTGTAATCTTGGGGACAAATTGTAAACAGTAATATATGAAGAGAACATTATCATGACCCATAGAGAATCATTGATGAATGTACCCAAATGAATAGAATTATATAATTTCATGCATTTATACTGCATGTCTAAATATTATATATGTCTAAAATAGTTGTCACTAGAAAAAGTGTTGGCTCTGGGGTTATCTTGTAGACTATTGCACTTCTAGACTAGCAAATATTTATATCGAGGTACGTAGAGATTTGTAGTTGGCAAAATTTGATCCCTAAGATAAACCAATTTGATGTTACCCTATTATAAAGTTCAAGACGAAATTCTTATAAATTTACTTTTATCTGAAACTTAAGTTTTCAAAATGGTTTAAGATAACCCTATGTTAGAGAGAAAAAAGAGATATTCTAAATTTGTTGATATTTTTAAAAAATATACATCATTATCAGAAACCCATTCTGTCTAAAACTAAAATAAGATAATGGAAAAGAAAGACATAAATAATTTGAGTGAAGTTAGTTCAACCAAATTATAAACTACTTATTATTTTTTATTCCTTTCAGCTTTCCATTCGATATAGAAATAGTGTATGTTTTACTTACTTTTTGTAGTTACTACAAAATTGTGAAAATATTATCAACAAAGAATTTTAAATATCGCGAAAAAAATCGTGACTTCAATGATGAATTCTTTTGGTCATTAAAAAATTCAAGAAATGATGAAAATAACACAAACGAATTAATTTGCAAGGATGATAATAATGGTAAATTTGCTAAATGTATATAACATTTCAAACCCTACAAAATCTCAAATATTACCATCTCCATCCCTCTTTTAAACACCATAAAGCCTTAAACCTCAAAACATTTCAGCAACATTCATTTTCATTCTCCAAAACAAAAACAAACAAAAAAAAATCAGAAGCCATGAACTCTTCCTCTCTTTTAACACCTTCATCATCTTCTTCTCCACATCTCCAATCTCCTGCAACATTCGACCACGATGATTTCCTCCACCAAATCTTCTCCTCCACTCCTTGGCCCTCCTCCGTCCTCGATGACGCTCCTCCCCCAACTTCCGATTGTGCTGCCGTCACTGGATTTCACCACCACGATGCCGATTCAAGAAACCAGATCACTATGATTCCTTTGTCTCATAACCATCATAATGACGCTCTCTTCAATGGCTTCTCCACCGGATCTCTCCCTTTCCACCTCCCTCAGGTATATATAACTGATAATCTCATTTTGCAAATACTACAAAGAGAAAACAGTAATTATATGTTTTTTTTGTTAAAAGTATTAATTAAATGTTTTGTGATTTTTCTTTTAGGGATCGGGAGGTCAAACACAATCGCAGGCGACGGCTTCAACAACTACCGGTGGTACGACGGTGCAGCCTCAGACTAAGCCTAAAGTTCGAGCTAGGAGAGGTCAAGCCACTGATCCTCACAGTATCGCCGAACGGGTTCGATTATTTATTTTTTACTTTTCCCCATTATTCGCTTTTCAGTTACCGAGAAAAACGTATAAAGCTTTATATATTTTTGAGGTGATTATTGAAATATTTTGAAATTATGGAACAGTTACGGAGAGAGAGAATAGCGGAGAGAATGAAATCTCTTCAAGAACTTGTCCCTAATGGCAACAAGGTAATTTTAATTCTCTTCATTAATCTATAATTTCGATCATCAAAGTTAATTAAAAGAGTAGACTCTAATCCAGTTTGTATTTTACATTTCTTTAATATACATCCCGACATAAAAATGTGTTAATTTTATGACTTATATCACTGATGTGTTTTAGTCTTGGACCACAAATTGTACTAGTTTAGTAGGTTATCTAGAGCTTTGGACTTTTATACAATCAAATGATTAAACACTGATTAGCTAATTAATTCCTAAATCTGTATAATAGTAATAAACAGATGCAGAATTGCTAACAAAGTTTTTTTTATTGTTAAAAATAATAATTAACAGACAGACAAAGCATCAATGCTCGATGAGATTATCGATTATGTCAAGTTCTTACAGCTCCAAGTCAAGGTGAATCTCTCTCTCTCTCTCGAATTATTTTACTATAAGATATGAGCATTTTAAATTAGTTTTGTTATAAGAGTGGAAGCTTCTTTACCTTTGAGTCTTTGACTTGACATTAGAATAAGAAATCGAATATGGGCTTCTGCAACTAAAATTCCATATGCTCCCTCTTCCTTTTATCTTGTAATTTTATTTATCTTTTGGGTTGTAAAAACATATTTTTACCTCACATTTTGCTTAATAATAATAATAATTGATCGCCAAATTTATGTATGCAGGTATTAAGCATGAGTAGACTGGGCGGTGCTGCTTCTGTCTCTTCTCAAATCTCTGAGGTAATTTCAACTATCTTTCCTTCTTTCTTACAATTTTTTTTATGATAAATAGGATGACGTGATTAGTACTAAGTATTAACATAGTAATTAGTTTTCTTGCTAAAACTAATTAAAATAGATGTAATTATTGAAAAGGTTTTAGTTAGGGAAGAAGACAAATCAAAAGTAGTAGTTTTGGTTTCGACTTTCTAAAAACAATGAAAAAGTTTTCTAAAAAAGAGTAAAAAAACAAAACTGCAAATAAAAAGGGCAGGGCACGCGTGCCTACTTTCTCTCCAACAAATACCAAAACCTCCAATTTCAACATCATCATAGCTTTAGGGTTTTGCTTTTCTTGTTTTTTTTTTTTGTTCCTTTTTAATTTTATTAAACTTTTTCAGGATGCCGGTGGGTCCCACGAAAACACCTCCTCCTCCGGCGAGGCGAAGATGACGGAGCACCAAGTTGCAAAGCTGATGGAAGAGGACATGGGATCGGCCATGCAGTATCTACAAGGCAAAGGTCTTTGCCTCATGCCCATCTCTTTAGCCACCACCATCTCCACCGCCACGTGTCCTTCCCGTAACCCCTTCGTTAAAGATACCGGCGTTCCTTTGTCTCCTAACCTATCCACTACAACAGTTGCTAACGGTAATGGTTCTTCGTTGGTCACCGTTAAAGACGCTCCCTCCGTTTCCAAGCCGTGATAACGGCCATTTCGTTTTCCCTTTTTTTGGGTGGAAAGAGAGAAAAAGTTTAGAAGACGAAGACAAGTGGGATAGGTAGTTTTGGTCAAAGTCTAGAAAGAATAAGGTTGTGTTTTCGGATACGACACCGTATTTGCGTACTCTTTGGTTTTCTGTCTTTTACCTACTACTACAAACCACCCAAACCACCCAACAGCACACTCATGTAATGTTTTCATGTTTCTTTTTGGTTTATAAAGTTATATCCTTTGAGGACAAAAAAGAAGAAGTTATATCCTTAAATTTTCTCTCACAGAACCGGTCTGGTCTAACAAATGTCAATGATGATCATTTAGGCCAAAGAATTTGTTTATATACTCGTTATCCTTAAGTTTTAAAAACTACACAACACGTGAATATAACATTTAAGCAGGTTTAATTTCACCGTTTTATTTACTCACAAACTGAAGAAATTTATTTTCAATCGCCAATGTGGTCAGTGGTAAGATCTCATATATATAAATCTTCCTAGTGCCCAAGAAAATCACTATGCAGTTCGGGCTTAATTAGAGTAGCATCTAACGTTTAGAACACCTACTCGGGATCATTTTAGGTGGTTTAAGATTTTGTAGAGTTAATTTGTATGTTACATATCTGTACTATAACATAATATAAATGAAATAACATGATCTCTGAAAAATAGAATTTAATATATCTTATAAGTAAAAACAACAACAATTACATTTTGTAAAAATAAACCTTTTTACTTGGGAAAAATAACTGCATTTTGTGTAGTAATATCATGACATACACATTCTTTCAAATTCTAGTTTATAATCTTAAATCCAGTACTAGAAACTAAATTGGACAGACAAAAACCAATTACATACCACCTAGACGGCCTAGAACGTTTACCTGTTGTTCAAACGGCCGTCAAATTTGAGCTAAAAGCATTTGGGAAAATAAATCACGGCGAAGTTTGGAAGTATTAGGCTTACAAGGACAAAAGTGTGGGACACAGTTTGACTCAAGGAGTGGGTGGCTACTAACTCTACACCACACCCATTCATTTTTCTTAATTTTTTACGGTATATTATTGTAACCAGAGTTCCAAAACTAAACCCCTCGGCTCTTAAATAAGGCTCTTCTCAGTGACTTTTTTTTTATTAGTGTAGGAAATGTATAAGAGGCATCCAACACCTCCATTCTTTAAACGAGTCAACATCTAGCTTTCTTTTCAACCACATAAATTTTCTCAAATTTAAATTTGGATGATCACAAAACGACACTAATTCAAACTACTTAACTACATATCAGGCTCAAATTAAATTACTATTTAGTTTGGTGATCATCTGTTCAATTCGACACCTAATCTCTCAATTTTAAGATTTATTAGTAAGATCAATCCATAATTGGTAATTCTATAAAGAATTTTCGAAAAGAGCAAAAAAAAATCTAGGTGAAGGACCATACAATGTAACACAGTGGTATAACACAAACTATTAAAACCAGCTAGATTTAGAGCATTGATTCAAAACAAACCTGTGTCTACCAATCCACAGTATATTCTCATTGCCTGACCCTTAAATTTAAGCTTAGGAAAAGATGATAACCAACATGATTGATATGCAAAAATTAGTTCACACAATAACATATGTAAAGATAAACGATTTATTACCCCTTTCAAATAGGTTGTTTCAAAGGACTAGATTAAGAGAGCATGAACTAGTTTTGCTTTATGGACCTAGGGCTAAAAATGATATCAATGAAGGATACATGATAAGAAGAAGACTCCACTCTTCCTCAATCCTGTATGAGTTCAGTCAGATGGCAAATCCAAATAATACATGAAACAAGTAGATGCTAGTTATTATATGCCTTAGGACTAAGAGCTAATGCATATGAGGATTGTAATCATAGAATAGATTAACCAACTAGTGATTATGCCAATATTTGGATTCAAGTCTAGCCACTGAATCTACCATGCTTAAGAAATGTGAACTCTTATATAGCTAAAAATTCAATAATTGATCGATTGAACAATATGACCAACACATAATGCAAAATGGAAACAAACAGAGCTAATGAAAGAGATGTTTCTCCGTGATCATCAAACTAGAAATCTCATGTTAAAAAGACCAATACTTCTGTATACTTAATTGATTTACCTGATTTTTACACTTCCAATTAACCTTGAATAAGATATATCCTTGAAATGTCTTCCCACATGATATTGATATAATCTTTCTGCAAAAGCAAGAGAACACAAAAATCAGGTTGTTATTATTGCTATATCGAGACTGTCTCTTGCATAGGTCTTTTGGTGATGACAATGTGAAAATCCACTAAACAGGATCATGTCCAACAATAATAAATCACTTTCACAAGAATGATTAGACAAGGCAATCAACGACACTTTTTTTTAGCATGGTACAGTCTCTAGAGTTACCTAAACGCATAACAATATGTTTTTCAGTTTACCTATCAAATAACCAGTATAGTAGCCTAACACATCAGATGATGCACATCACAGTATTTCAGAGTTATGATTAAATTTGCTTCTACATTCAGTCCCTAGTGATGAGAACACGATAGTCTAAATCAAACCAAGATATAATTTAGAATCTTTCAAACAGGTTATGAACATAATCATCTCTATATCTCTATCTCACAAAACCTGAAGTTTAATTGCTCACTCAAACTCACCGATTAAATTACTTCAAGCACGAATATCTGAATAGGCCATGACGAACTGCAGAAACAACACAGTCATCAGTACATCACAATAACCTAACCCAGCATAAGTACATGAAATTCCCCACGTTTGCCTTATATATATAGATCATTCAATATACATGAAGTGCTAGGCTAAAAAGGGAACCTTAGTGATAACACCAAAAGTCCATGCGTCTCCCCTTGTTATCTTTTTGTGACTTGAAATAATGATTCCAATGTGAAGCCCTTTAGACACCAATTCTGGTAATTAAGCAAATTTACAATTTGATTCAGCAGATACACAAAATGCACAAGTTCGGATACTTGACTCATAATCATTGCAAATTTAGGAATCCGATTACAAAGCACTTGATATTGGCAAAAACTTATTCGAAGACATTATGAATAAGCTTAGACAGCTAGAGATCAAACCAACAAAGAATAACATCAGATGAGATATCATCAATTAGGCAACTTAAGATCAACCAATTCAGTAGAAAAAATAAATAACATTCTTAGCATTTTATTCATCTCCGTTGTTATCTATTTCATGACCATGACTTCATTTGTGGACTTCAGGGTGAAGTACATTAGACTCTAGTTCCAAGAAACCTATTCACAATTTGATTTCGTCAAACTCAACACAAAGATTTTTCTGGTTGACACTACACAACATCAGCAAACGCTTATTACTCTTGTTACACATTTATGGAACGACATAAAAAGACAACATTCTGAAAGAAAAACAAAACACCAACTAATGTCTTTGCTTAAACAGATTATAATGCATTTACTAATCAAAGCAGACTACAACACTAGGCTTCAAATTACAAAGTAACTGATTTTAATAAGAACTAGTCAAAAGACATAAGCATAAAGCTTGGCCAACACAAAAAAAAAAGATCAAACCAACAAGAATAACATCAGATGATATATGGTCAATTCTGAAACTTAATTAGATCAACTACTACAGTGGACAAAAAGAGTTTTAAACCATCTTTGCCAGCATAAGATAAACAATTTCAGTAGAAGATAACATTTTAAACCTCATTTGGCACCATATTAGATAAACCATTCCATAGAAAACAATATTTTTTAACTTCATTTGGCACCAGAAGATACCAAAACAAAGCAACAAAATCTATTTTCTAACAAATTCAAAAGCAAAAATGAAGAAATTTGCAAGAGAAACGGATAATAGAGAGCATTAGGTATGGGGTTCAAAATTCTTTTGGATCTCAACTTGCAAAGAAACCAAGTTAGTGAATCTCTACCTACTACCAAATAACATTAATTCCAAGGTAGACTTCAATGCCAACTAGCATTAATCCGTACAAACCTAACACAAAAAAGGAAATTATAGATCAAAGACCTTTTAAGACCAAACAGCTGGATTCAGTGCTTCATTACCAACTTGCTCAGAGAAAAAAAAAGCTCATGTTTCCATTGAAACAGTACGCAACTAGGGTATACATGAAATAGAACCAAACAAAAACATCAAACACAAAGTCCGCCATTAATGATGGCTTCTGGTGAAACCTGAAAGCCACTTCTAGTTTTTGAAAAAAAAAAGAAAGACAGAAGACGATAACATAATTTATGGTTCAGTACTCGCATGTAGCAGTTAGGATCATCAGGGAATTTCAACATGAAAAAAAAAACTTAATAAGAAAAGAAAAATCAAATCACATCCAAAAAAGACAAAGATACAATCAATAGTTAATCAAATCACATCCAAAAAAAAAAATCTTTGAGAAGAATGTGTACCGGTTTGGGTTCATGATCATCAAAACTCGCGCTTTCCCTAGATCGCACTAGAAGAATTCAGCAATAGAGCACACTTAACAATTCACATTTATTATTATTATTATAAACCCAACTATAAAAATCTGAGCTTTTCTCCTCCAAACTTGTAAAAAGAAAGCCTTGAAACAAACATTCTTATATGCGTAAGCAAAAGCTCCCACTTCTAAACGATAACTAATGATTATCGAAACGCGTTTGTCTTATCCACATCATTACACAACAAAAGAGATGATAATTAAGAAGGAAATGGTCTAAACAAATTTGAGAGAAAGAAGAGAGAAGAGAGATAAAACAAGAGATAAGCAACTGACAGAAAGAGAGGTGAGCACGCACACGCAAAGTTATAGACACATAACAGAGCCTGCATGTGCTCACTCTCTTCTGTCAGTTTTCTCTGTTGCATTTTCTCAATCACCATCTCTCTTTCTCTTCTAACAAACTAATTGGAAAAAAAAAACCCTAGATGATGGATAAAGAACTCCACTTTCTTGTCCCTTTAATTCTCACAGATCTCTCCAAACCCTAAGTAATTGAGAAATTCACTAGTCTTTCATTTCTTGGAGATTTTGTTGTTTGATAAGGGTTTTCTTCGCATAGACTCTAATGGCGAAACAGTCGGTATATAAAGAGAGAATGGTAGATAGGAGCGAGAAAAAGGGTTCAAAGATTGACGGAGATTGTGGTTTTTTTCTTCTTTTTAAATTTTTTTTATTTTCCTTTCCAAAATGGAGAGACATGATGTTTTGTCAAAAAGGGTTTAGAAGATTTTCGACACGTGTCCTACAGTGAGTGGACACCTGGTGGGTCAAATCTCTAAGGGTGTTTAATTAACTTAATTAAAGTCGGGTTTCAGAAGGTGGCGCGTGTGTTATACTGCCGACGAAATATTGTTATATAAGTATGTGTGACGACGACTATGTCCAATGAAATCAGACCTACTTTTCTTTCCTATTAATTTGAGTTAGCATTCCTTCTTTTAGCAAAGGGTTTCCTAGATGGAGTATATGGGTTTAACGTTTTCTTTTGCGGTTATAATGAAATTGGTAAGAAGAAGAAAAAAAAGTAAAAGATGTAGCAGTAACAGATGATTGTGTATTTGTGTAGACCTGAGCATATAAACCGAATCAAAGTTTAAAATTTACCAATTAAAACCCAAAAATTCTTACTACCTTGAAATGTATGGTTCATGAATGCCAGAATTACTACTCTGCATAGGAATACCAAAGTGTAACCCTTGACGTCGTCAATTAAATAACGTTTTGTTAAAAAAAAAAAAATAATAATAACGTTTTGTATTGATACTTATCGTATTAATACAAATGAACATGAGGTTGATGATTTACCAAAAAAAGATAATAAATCATGGAGCAAAAAAAGAATCAATGATTAAAAGATGAAGTAATTAAGGAAGAACATCACTTGCTAGATAACATTTGAAAAAAAAAAATCAAGCTTGTAAAATGGTGGTTTGGGTGAAGGAAACATATGTAATATTCGTTTCAATCGGTTTACCATTTAGAGGCCATCTTAGAGTAGATATTTTAAAGTGTTGTTCTTTCTTTAATTGGGTCAGGTATCGAATTTCCTTTTTGGACACTAATCATGATGAGTCTTTTTTATTGTCTATTAGTGCAATGTCTTATCTTAATTAATTAATTAATTACGTCAGGTAAACTGATGCTAGTGAAAAATACTTCCACTACCTCAGAAAGATATTTTATACTGAAATCATTAATGGCATTGGTACATTGTACATTGTACATTGTACACTTCCACTAATTACTAGTATGGGTTAGTATTCCTATCACTAATTACTAAGTATGGGTTAGTATTCCTATCGCTTATTAGTATTATTATTATCTGATCCTTATCTTCCTCCTTTTCAGGTTTTAGATTCCCATTTACACATCTTCCGTGTAATTTTATAACCATGATAAAACAAAAACAAAAAATAGTTTTGCTTGGTAAATCGTAAAATCGTGGAATAGTGACATGATTATGCTATTCAATACAGTATATTTTTGAACTTTTTACATAACTGATTACGTATATTAATTTGTCACCAACATTATCTTAATGTAGAGGAGTAAAAAGTGGTAAACTTTCAAATGTTGGAAATCTAAAACTACTTACTCCATCAAATCAAGTAACAAAATTCTTGTACTAACCTCTGCTTAAAATATGGATAAACGCAGCTTTATTAATCATTTTGTCGACTTGAAACAATAATATAGAGCAATAATAATGAGATAGTACACTGCACAACTTGTGGTTAATTATGCAAACTTAGTAATTAACTAATTTGATTGATCGACTCATAAACCATATGAAATCTGTAAATTTAAATTTTTGCATCTAAACTATAAAACAAATAGATCATTGGTTCATTACATATCATATTATTTTTAAAATTGTGAGTATCATTTATGTAATCAAATGTAAAGACATTAGTCTCATGATAAACACTGGATTAGGGATATTTCATGCTTCTATAAACATAAGCAGTGAGTCAAGAGCACAAGTAGGTACTCATTGGATTCTTTCGCACGCGAATTTTTTTTTTGTCTTCACTTAGGAAAATATATAAATTATGGCGTTGTACACATACTATAGGGAAGAAGTTCAAAATAAAAGAATTAGAAAAAAGTAAAAGAAAATGAAGGATGATGATGGGAAATAAGAAAACTAGTTAGGGACATCTCGAATTCCAAAACCTATGAAAACTCAAAAGCTATTTCACTTTTTTTAGTAGTATTAGACTTAGACTCTGCAGTTATCAACATCTCATTTGTCCACGTTTTATTTCCCTTTTTTGTTCTTTCACAAACATGTTAGTATCATTTCTATCTTGGCATGTTTGATGTTTCACTCTCTTACATATGATTTGCGAATGTGTGAGTACAAATAGTTTAGTGGTCTAAGCAAATTGTATCACATCGCATGTGTCTCATAAACATACATGTTTGTACAGCGTTCAACAGACCAGAAATCAAACTTTTTTTTTTCTGAACAAATCCCAAAATCAAAGTTATGTATCCACAACCCATGACAAAAGTTATTCTGCGATTGACTCGGATTCATGTTGTGGCCTTATTGCTTATTGGTGTATCCTTTCAAGTTTCAACTATTATCTCACACCCATGAACGGTCCAGTTAAAAACCTGAAGGTGGCTCAAGTTTGCTCAAATTAGATTCTGGCCCAACATTCGGGCCCAACATTCGGGCCCAAATATGGATACGAACCTCTCAAGTCCCGCGTTTAGGTTGTTAATTTGTATTTGACCTTTTCCTTTGAGTTACTTTTGTAATTTTTTTAATTATTATTTTTGTTAGTATTATTATCCCCTTAAACAATCACATTGCCCATAATGATATCATTTAAGAAAAAAATTCGTCAAGTTAAGAAAAAAGTGTACATTAGTCGAGAGTTTACACTTTACAGCTAACAAACTCTTTGAAAAGCCAGCCTAACATAAGTTCATTTTAGACAGGTATTGTTTGCACTTAAGATTTTTCAAGTTTTATTAGATTAGTATAATATTTTTCTTTTGGTGAGCAGATTAGTATAATATTTTTATAAATTAATAGTAAAATTCGCCATTATTTGTTTTAAAACTCTAAATGAAAAATAATCATTTATTGGACGTTGACATGACCCTAAGGTCCCCACCGCACACCGAACTAGTACTCAAATATTCGAATTAAGTACTGATTAAAAAACTTAACAACAAAACATGTTTGTAACTCATAAAAATCTATCACCTAACAAATTAATTGAAGTTTTCCTTAATACCACACACTAAAAAATTTGTTTCATAAAGAAAAATATTTTGTACTCCCTCTGTTTCATTTTATAGGATGTTTTAGAGTTTTTAGTTTGTTTCAAAATATAGGATGTTTACAATTTTCTATGCAACTTTTAAATGCCTTTTAAATGCATTTGATATTTTATCATTATTTATATTCTGCAGTCTTTTATATCATTAGTTGAATTTTATTAAATTAAATATTAAATGATAGTTTTTAAAAGAAAAAATTAATTTTTTAAAGTATGTGCTTTTAGCCAAAACATCATATATTTTGAAACAGAGGGAATATTTCTTATGCAACATTTATATAGTGATATTATATAATTCATCCTTAGCAGTAAAATAGATAAACAACTAATTTACTGATAGAATAATTAAGAATGCATGTTGTAAAATATGTGTGAAAAGTTTTAAGATATTTATATATATATATGAGACGGAGAGAGCTAGGAACAACCAATTGGTCAACCTTTAAATAACCATAGAATACAACATTTAATTGATTCTGGAGAAAGTAAAATATGAACAAATCGATCCAAAAAAAAAAAAAGCGATATGTTCTGTGGTTATGATTGAAAACCCATCTTATAAGAAATAAATCATACTTTTTGGATCTATGATATATGGACATTGATTATTCTTGTTTTTAGCGAATAGCTATCACTAAATTAAATCATACTATCTGTTTAGTCCCACAGATAAATTCCACATGCAAATGTTTAACAGTAGCCCAACCAATGTAATTATGAAAATAAAACAAAAGAGATTCAACCACACTAGCTAATAAACTAAATAAATTATCATGTCTATTAGAGCATATGCAAAGGTGCATATTTGAAGTTTGATCTTAAGGAAGAAAAAATATTAAAATATTATAAGAGCTTTAATTAAGATCTTTTGTAAAGTAAGTGATTATTGGTAGAACATGTTTAGATCATAGGAATTAATAATTTAATAATCAAAAATTTTAAATGTTTTTAAAAAATTTTAAAAAATTATTTTTAAAATTGAAAACATAAAAACTAAACTTATATTAAAATTGATTTGAAAATAAAAAGAAACACAAAATACAATTCCAAATAATTATTAAATAAAAATCGCAACCAATCCGCGGGAGCCACATCGCCACAAGAACAGCCCAAAAACAGCCCAAAATCACTTTCCATGTTCCAAAGCCTGTTGTCAGAAATTTTAATATTTTTTTAACATAAGAACAGACCAATAGATGGCCCGATAATTATGGTCTTATTCTCCTTATAATAGTATTCCCAAAGATATTTGTTGGAACTTGGAACTTTAATAATAAAGTAGCAATTTGCGAATGTGTTACACCGAAGCACAATGACAGAACAGAAAACTCCATTTGTTTTTTTAATCTGTATTATAAGATCTGATCTAACTCTTTAGTCTTTCTTCTCCACCCTTAGGCCTAACCAACATGCAACTTGAATTGTGTCAATCCTCCAATAACCAACAAATATATTTACACTCATATCAGAGATCATCGATCTACACGACGAAGGTTTTAATTGCTTTAATCCAAGTATGAGATCAAAACATATGGTAATGCATGAGATCAATTTTTTTTTTTTCTTTAGGAAAAAAGAGACTTGATTTGACTATAAAGGTTGGAGAACTTTCAAAACTCTAGGATTATATATGTACGCTTAACACAAAGTAAAAGTGTACAACTACAAGTGAATACAAATTAAAATACAAATAAAGAATGTGTGGTTACTAATATATGGCTAGTTTTTCATACCTCTTTTGAGTTTTTCGAAATAGCAAAACGGTCCCTAGATAAGGGTGGTCCCGCAAACTCCATGCAAACTGAAATGTTAAGAGTTGTAAATGGACGATTGGAACGTTACTTTGCTAATTAATCTCTCACGTAACTCACTCAGGTGTTACAAAAAAATAGTTAAAAGTTTGATATATACTCCCACTTTTCTTTATTGTAATCATTCAACTTTTGTTTCATTTGTTTTGGCACTGTTGCTTCTTTCTTCTAATGTTCTTATTCTATACTAGTCACATTTGTTCCGCACCTAATTCATCTATTCTAATCACACTATTCAACAGTAGCTATATTTATTCAGTTTGTTATGCATCGAATTCATTTGTTCAACAATCACTATTTGAATTCTGTGGATCCTTTTGATTTCAAGAATAACGGATAAGAAACCACATGGGCCGGGGATCGTTTCAGCGATCTTCACATGTTGTAGATTTTCGAGTTTTGTGGACAGAACCAAATCCAATATCTTTGGTAGTCATATTCATCATGTCTCGTCTCATTAAAGATAACTAAAAAGTATTCAACACATAATTAAAACGCATGTGGATGTGTATAGTGTATACCAATGGATCAATCTCACCATATTCGACTTTATGATCGATATATGATTTATCCCTCAAATATATAAAGCTCAAAAAGTAAACTTTAGCTTTCCTCGTGAGTACCAATTCCATTTCATGTTGAAAGAGAAATCCGACTTGCAACTGATGAACAATGATGAGTGTCGATGTTTTTTATAGGGATACTTCAATACACACACGATCACTGAAGAAAACCGTCCAGAGGGTGTCGAAGGTTTGGTTAATAACATTTTAATTGTGTTCTACATAAATGGTAGAGCGGTGAAACAACACATACTTATACTTAAATTCTTAACCGGGGTAGACCTTTGATCGAAACTCACGTTATTTTTCCGATGGAAATTAAACTAAAGAATCCTTCACAATTTCAACGTTGTTGCTGTAAATATGGTTCTTCATTTTTTTTGTTTTTATGTAAGAGATCATGCGTTGGTTTGCATCTCCGTAATAAATCACATGTTTGATATGATGCTACTCAGAATTCTATTAAAAAGAGATAATATAATATTAATCGGGTTCATGAAACATCCATCTCAATCACGCAACTTCTACTTTTGTTTTGCTGCCCACCTCATCTTCCTTTTACTTTTCATATTCATTAATCTGAATCCATCTACTCCACTATATTTTGTTTTTAATATCAACAAATCAATGAATACTTGTGACATAATCATTTTCCGAGAATAAAAAAAAAACAACTCGGATAACTTATCATACAGTTGTTACCACACTTGAGCTAATCAAATCGCTAATGTTATATGACAGATTTTACTATCTGACTAAAGTACTTCACAAGCTCTCTCTAATCGCTAATGTTATGCGACTTAAGTAATTTGATGATGTTACTAGTTATCTTACTAATGGTTATGAATCATTGGTAGAATGAAACAGAAGCTAAAATTAAGTTAAAACGTAGAAAAATTTTAAAAGTACTTATGGTAATTCAATAGTCACATGAATCTTGAAGAGTATATACATGATTCAACACGACACTACAAATTGGACCAGCATAAACAAAAGATGATGTCCTAATCAATCCAAGGTAAGAGACGTGCAAAAAAAAACAAAAAGACATTGATGAGAATGAATGCACAAAAATTGACTCTTGAACATTCTTAAAAGTCATAATTATCATTTATTGATGATGGAATCTTTAAGACACCATTCTATACCACACAACAATCTCTGCTTTGTGACGCAACATATCGGCCACGACTCAAAACACACAAAAGACTTGCAACCTTTTGCACGATCTAAACGATGATACCACATTAAGAATCAAGAACAAGAATCACAAATCGAATCTAGAATCCAACAATACATTACAGAGGAATTTAAAACACAAGAATTCGAATTCAAGCAGGTGTAGAGGTCCAGAAAATGTCCTTGAGAGCTGGTCTAAGAGCAGTGCTGCAAAAGTTGTTGTATTCAAGAGTATCTCCATGATCTTTCTTCACTTCCACGACAACAAACGACGGAGCCACCGCGAATATCTCCGCTTCCACCGCCAATTTCCCTTTCCGACCATTCTGTTTCCCTTCGATCCTCACTCTACTCTCGCTCTTCCTCACATCAAACTTATTCCCAACTCTGGCCGCTTCTTCCAAACTCGAAATCACGCTACTCGCTGGCCGAGAAGTCGCGAATCTCATCTCTCTCTTCTCTTCTTTCTTCTTCTCCTCAAACAACGGCGACAAATCAAACCCTTCCGATAACGCGATTATATGAAACGCGTTTAGCGTCTCTGTCTCTTCCTTGGACTTGTGCACCAAGAAATCGACATCCTCTGCTTCTCCTTCCGTGGTTGTGGCAGCAGCTATTGGTTCATTTCTTGATCTCGTTGCTTGTTTCTTGAACCAAGACGAATCCATAACCTTCTCAATCGTAATTCTGGTATTCGGATTGGGATCAAGAAGCTTAGTCACAAGCCGTCTAGCATCAGAAGAAAGCCAACCAGGACATTTGAAATCTCCTCTGTAAATCTTCCTATACATATTCACAAGATTATCATCCTGAAAAGGCAAATAACCAGCAAGAAGCACAAAGAGTATAACACCACAAGACCACAGATCCGCCTTAGCTCCGTCGTATCCTTTCTTCAATATAACCTCCGGCGCAACATACGCCGGAGTTCCACAAGTTGTATGAAGAAGTCCGTCTTGTTTCAAATGCTCAGTGAAAGCAGAGAGACCAAAATCAGTCACCTTAAGATTACCTTCCTCGTCTAACAAGAGATTCTCCGGTTTCAGATCTCGGTGATAAACACCACGGCTATGGCAGAAATCAACGGCGGAGATCAATTGCTGGAAATACACACGAGCTACATCTTCGCGTAGTCTTCCTTTAGCTACCTTAGCGAACAACTCACCGCCTCGTACAAGCTCCATGGCGAAATAGATCTTGGATTTGCTCGCCATAACTTCGTGAAGCTCGACGATGTTCGGATGTTTGACCATCCTCATCACTGAGATCTCTCGTTTGATCTGATCAACCATCCCAACTTTCACCACTTTCTCTTTTCCGACGACTTTCATCGCCACGCTTTTTCCGGTCTGTACGTTACGAGCGTGGTACACCTTCGCGAATGTTCCGTGACCTAGAAGACGACCTAGCTCGTAACGGCCGTGAAGCAGCCCCGTACTACTACCACCGTCAGATCCATTCTCCACCGGTTTTGCTCCGACCATGATTTTTTTACTTTACAACGATGATTTGAAAGTTTTGAAAAAAAAAGAAAAAAAAAAGATTTACGATTTTTCGATATTTTCGGAGAATTCGAGAGTTAAGAAATTGGATCACCCGTCCTCAACGTGTTTCCGGTGGCAATTCCTGCCGCCGACAGATCGGTTAAACCGATCACACAGCTTAGTCTTCACCGGCGATACTCCGACCATCTCTCTGCATTCCCTTCTTAGGATTTTTTTCCTCGAAATTCAAAGAGAGATCTCAGAAGCAAATTTTTGAGTAAGAAAACGAAACTCTCGTTTACAGAAAAAAATCTTAATTTTCCTTTTTCCGTCGGATAAGAGCTAAAAAAAGAGCAGTGTTTATATAGATCATAACGACATTGAAATTACGTAAATACCCTTATTAGGGAGTGATAACTACACCATTTAACCTCCTTTCACTGACTGACAGGTGTCTAGAGAAATCCCTTGTGGCGGCTTCGAGTTTGTCAATTATTTGGATACCGATAATGACACGTGTCCTTAAATGACCGGTTACGATCCGATTTACCATTCTACCCCATTATTAGTGTTTTGGTATAGAGATAGGGATTAACTAGTTTGACGGCCTACTTACCCATTTGCATCGCATAATGCATATGGATAATTGAGGGAAATGGCATAATTATATATTCAATGAATCAAGTTTCTGTATCTTTATAAAAATTGAAAGTCTTATAAGAAAAATAGTTGTCTTAAGTAGGACCTGATTATTTTCTATTATTTGTGTTCAATTGTTTTCATTTGTTGTGGTCCTTATGGACCATTATGTGTTGATTCTAGGGTTTTCTATTTCATTTCTTTGTCTATTATACACGAAGATGGCAGATAAACTTTGAAGTTTTTCCTAGTTTATTTCGAGGCTAGTTTTTAAAACCGATGTATATTATCATGTGGACCGTAAGCAAAGGTTCGTTTGATGAAGAATCTTTATATTACTACAGTAAAAATTAAAATCATTTTATTTTCAAAACATAATACCCATTACAAAAATAAATCTGAGTTAATCACCAAACTAAATAAATTTTTTGAATCACACTTCAACCATTAATTACAACTATCAAACCATGTTAAGATAAAAAGATATAGATTTTGAAAAATGTTAATAACAAATATAAAGTAAAGATGAAGATATAATTAAATATCTTTTAATTTTGATGGTTGCATATGTTGATATGAAAATTCGGCTATAAAACCATTTTCCACGGTAATTTTGTATATGTGGCATTTATCATTCATTTCTAGCTATAATTATACTTTTTTGATAAAGATTTCTATAACTATACTTGTAAATGTTTTTTTTACTTAACTTCAGCATTGATTGCTTGTAATGATAGCTAATCAACAAAGAATCGTCTTTTTATTTTCATAATTAAACAGACGAAAGCATAATACACGTGAAAATGATAACAAAAGAAAAGTATGATAAAGTGATAAGTAACGGAAAAGAAATTTAGATACTAGTATAAGTTAACTGTAGGACGGTTTATGTACGTATTTTCTTTTGTGTATACATATACGTATGTGTTTTGTCAACACTTTCGTCTTTTTGTGTTACATACAAGTCACACGTGTCTTCCGACCACTTGATAGTCTCTGTTGATAAGGGTTGGAAAGAGGACTTAGACCATCTCCAATGTCTAATGTCCAAGATTTTGCTTCAATGTATCCCTCTAGAATAGAGTTTCTTCTAAAATAGAGGAGAGAGACAATGGATTACTCTAAATATAGAGTAATTCATTGTCTCTCTACTCTATTTTAGAGAGATACATTGGAGCAAAATTTCCTTTAAGATAGAGTTCCTCTAAAATAGAGAAAAGTAGAGGTGGACATTGGAGATGCTCTTAGAAGAGATTAGTCCTAAAACATTGCCAAAAATAAAATAAAATTTGCATTCAATGGCCCAACAGACCAACATGATGCTCTTTCCTCCTCAGCCACCAGAAACGTTTGGGCGGCTCTCAGCGTCAGCGATCCCTACCTTTCTTCATGCGTGGACCTTCTCCTTCTCTTATTATATTGTTATACATAACATATTCTTCAAAAAGAAAACAAATATCATAACGAAATGCCTATATATGTGATTTAATGCGATTAGATTTAGGGTTTATAATAAGGTTTTAGAAATACTGAGAAGAGTACTGCATTTCTGTTTCACCATAAAACTATTTGCGATTTAAAACAATTAATGTGCTAGCTAGAGTTTTTTTTTTGTTAAAGAATGTGCTAGCTAGAATGCGTTTTAATTCACATTCACGAGACTCCTTTACTGCTTTCTGTTCTGCATTCTCCGTTGCTTCTCGGTCGTTAATAATTCATCTGAGATAGATGTTGCATACACTTGCACAAACACACCGAAAGAGGAGTACATAAAAATTTATGCTATTATTGCCTACATGCATGGGAAAAAACTATATTTAATTTGGAATAACTTGATGTTGTTGTATGGCAATAGGGTTTGTTTAATAATTCATATATATCATTATATATTAGTTCATAGTAAATGAAAAAAATGTACATTGTCAATAATACTCGAGGAATATATATATCAAATAACATTTATACCCTAAATGACGAGCCCATCCTCAACAATTGCCTTTTAGCACATTATCGCATATTCGCATATCTGACGAATAGTGATATTGCAGTTTATTGGATACTGTATGAACTATTATTTAGTTTGTTTATACCAAAGAACTCATAAAACAACTCATAAAACAAATCACAAAACGAAATGAAACGATATGAGTTTCTAATTAATCATTATCTTGCGGTGCAACTATGCCTAGGTGTTATTGTATTGATGTAAATAGAACTACCAATTTTAAATAATCCTGATATTTATTGAAACAATTGCATGTTCTCGTGGTAGTTTAACGGAAACAAAAAAAGAAAAGAAGCAAAAACAAAAGCAATCACAAAGAAACAAAGAAGAGCGGGGATTTTCTGGTTCAGGTTCTATTACATGATAACGTAAGCAAGGGACCCATAAAGTATTCTCTCACACTTTGGTAGGCGGTGTCTTGTCTTTTTGTCTCCCCCGTCCCAAATAAATAATACTCTATTTGTTCCTAAAAAATTAATTTTTTTTTAGATTTCACATATTATTTTTTTAATTATTTATTTTTATTACTAAAAAATTGATATTTTTATTTATTTTTTTAATTATTTATGAACCAAAAGTACGTACTTTGAAACAGTTAATCATTACGTCTTGAAATTTACGATTTATTAATATCAATTAATTAAAATTAAAGAAAAAATCAAGAAAATCAATTTTTGTAGAACAAACCCAAAAACTAGAACATCAAACTTAAAAGAACAGAAAGATATTAGAGTATAAAACTATTTTATCCCGTATTATGATCACTAAGACACATTTGAGCACTAATCAAACACCATAATCAATATTTTCGGTCGTATTTAGCTGCAGCTAGTCTGTTTTGAGATGATTGCCGATGATATTTCGCATATGGGTTTGTAACGATTGACGTCAAGTACTAATATATTTCCTCGAAGTGAATTAAGTTCTTTTATATAGCTTGAAACAAAACAAGTATAACAACGCATGGTATTTCTTAATTAACAATTATTCTCGTTTTATTAATTTTTGATAACATTTTTTTGAAAATTTATGCCTTTTCCAGGGGCTGCTAAGTGCTTATAATTACAAGTTAATTATTTCCCAAACTATTATTTTGAAACGATTGATCAAAACATGCCTAGTTACAGTTTTCTTTTAAGTTGTACAAAATTGACGACCAACCAAAAAATTACCCAAAATATTGAAAGCGAGTGTTCTATTTTTCTTTTTTCTTTTCTTTTAATGTCTCATGTATCATGTATGCAAGCAAAGGAAAAAATTGAAATCTCGTATATGCTGCAACTTGAGATGACGTTTCTCGTATACTACGAATTGATATAACACTTAATTAATTATACTTAAACGAGTTCATAATGTTATATGAAAAGTTGAAAACCCGTCTCTCTCCAAAAAAATTCATTCATTAAAATCATCGGGTGGAACACTTATTATACACGTGAGACCCACGGGTAAGGACCGTAAGGTGAATGTGGACAATTACATATTTTTTGTCAGCGACTGTGGACAATTACATTACGGTATAGCCGTATAGTTTAGAAAAAAGATGAAAGCATTATTACGGGAAAATTAAAAGTTATTGTCAAAAAAAAGATATATATAACAAACTTCTTAAATATATCACAAGCTTCTGTTATTCTGTTGGGTTTAATATATCACATTTTGTAGATCTTTTTTCTTAATATAAGACTGGAATCTAATATGCATTAATTAGTTAGAATTGTTGTATTAAATGATTAATATTATTGTAAGGAATCAAATCCTTTGTTCGTGGAGAGCCAGCAAAAAGTATACACGTGTGACAGAATGCACGTCAAGGCCAAAATCAATAAATTTACTCTGCATGCAGGCTTTACTTGCAATATTAATTTTCGATAATTTTGATACAAAAAGATTGCTATTTTATTTCATTTTCAAACCATTATCAACACCAACGTACCATCATCTTGTCTGTGCTATGATTCCATTTTTTTTCTTTTATGACGAACAGAGACGTTTCGACTGTCACTAGACAATGACAAACCCGTAGAAAATTTGTATAATATTAACTGCTTATGAATTATGAGTTTAATTAGAATTTAATTAATTGGAAAGATAAGATAGTAATATACTAATATATACTCTTAAAAACCAATTTAATTAAACACAATATCGTTATTGTAACATACTAACATGTATATACCCAAACGCGCTTCTGAAGCTTAAACGAATACGACATGTAACTTCGATTTTGATATATGTCTCCATTCTGTGTGGAAACCTCAATGTTTGACCTTTCTATTGACATATATTGTGTTGATATACGATGTTCGATGTATATTCGACTAATATTTAGTCAAATCTTGATATGTGCAAATACTAACATAATTTTTGCAATTACTAATTTACTTTATAAAAGTTGAAGAACACTAGCTAAATTTTTTTTTTTTTTTGGGGGCAAAACTCAAAAGCTAAAAGATTTTTATTAGTCTCTAACTTACATATTAACGGATTTAAATCCGATTAATAAGATGATACCAGTATAATTTATAAAAGTTGTGGTCTAGACAATTATCTTCGAAAATTTTAAAATTAGAACACATATCAATGTGTCGCATATCATTCATTCAATTTTGGTCTCAGTGGGTTTCGTTTTTTTAGTTATCTACTGATTATATATGGATATCAACTGCCGATTCGTGGATGAAGGAGTTTCGTCTTGTGGTGAACGTGGCAAAGTAAAATAAATTGAAAGTTTTATTAGTTTTGGGTGGACGAATTAAATTGGAAAGGAAATTGATTGATTGCAATGGCAATAACATCGGTAACTAGCGGACAAGAGAGTTTCACATGGAAGCTCTGTATATAATCAATAATGGTGTGTGTTGGTTCCAACTAGTATTTATAGATCATTACTGATTGCGAAAAGACATCAAAGACAGACAATATTTAACGAACTTAACTAACAAAAGTGAGGCTGTTAAAATCTTAGTTCATGCGGTAATCTATTATTCAATACTCCATCCGTTTCAATTTAATTGTCGTTTTAGGATTTAAATTTTGTTTCATAATAGTTGTCGTTTTAGGTTTTCAATGCAAATGTTTGGTAAAAATTCCAGTTTTATCCCTACTGTTTTAATGTTTTGACCAATGAATTTTTTTTATAAAATATATTAATAAAGGGTAAAACAGAAAATTTAATGTTTTTCTTAATTTGTGTGCAAAAACCTTAAACGACAACTAAAACGAAACGGAGGGAGTATCATTTTCATGTACTGTTTTGGATATATTTTATATTTTTAGTGTGTGATACTTTGGATTAGAAAGTGTCACCCAATTATAAGATGTAGCACATCTTTTACTTGACGGTAATCAGAATGGATTGGCTAACCAAGTGATTGGTAGCTTTGTCAACCTAGGTCTGCAGGATCTGAAAAATAATCTTAATTAGACACATTAGCTCATTCGGCTACTTGGAAATTCACATAGGTCTGCAGGATTTGAAAAATAATATTTTCTTATATAGTTAGATTAGAGTCTCCAAATGCTCCAAAGAAAACTCTAGACCTAATGTTATTTTGGCGGACTCAGCACGAACCTAAACAAACAAGTTAAGGGTAAAACATAATTTTAAGACATGAACAACTTCGTGAGTCGTGGCAAGCTATCTTCCTCTTCCATTCAAGTTGTCGCAACTCTATTAATTGCTGGATTCTATTTTGTAGATGTAGTTGGGCTCAGCCCATAATGATTTAAAAGACCCATTCTTCAATTTGCTTTTGAAGGACAACAAAAAGAAAAAAAATCTTATCTTTAGGTAAACCAAGGTTGGCTTTTTGTGTCGATAAGAAGTCACCTGAATCTAAAGAAGCAGACGATGAGTCGCATGGTTTTATACAACTTAGACAAATGAATGCTATTTTCACGAGCGTAACTAAGAAATGTGAGACTATTAAAACGATCGACGTCTACTACTTTATATCATAGCAGAAGAGTGAGAATGTTGAACTCTAACTTTGTAGCGATTATGTAACCTAACTTCTCCGATCACTCTCTCTTAATAACAAAAGAAAAAAAAAAGAATGTTGAAGTTTTTATGAACAACAACCTTAATTAGCCGTAAAATATGGGTTTCTGATATTAGTCGGTTTCATGTCAAGTTAATGAGTCATGTGATGTCCTTGTCAATTTGGCTCGCATTTGTGGACTTTTCATGTCAAGCTAATGCTATTTTACTTTTTACTAGTTATTTTTTCGTTGTTGTTGTTTTGATTTTTGAATAATAAAATTTGATTTTTCTCGTCGAATAATAATAGTATTTGATAAAAATAATTTTTTGCATAATTTTTTCTTTCGTCGACAAGAATTTGTTGTATGTAGAAGGATATACACGTATCACTCGCAATGCATGTTTTCAATACAACTCAAAACAAATTAGTGATCTAAAACACGGCAATTTGATGACATAAATTAAACTATTACACGTCACTTGTAACGTATTATTCTCTCTCTCTCTTTTTGTTTGTTTTTTGACATCAACGTATATTATTCTCTTCGTTTCGTTTTTTAAATAAGGGATATAATAGACATATTATACACATCAAAAATATAATGTTGTATACGTTGTCAAAAAACAGAAGAAGAAAAAATAAACAAAAACGAGAGAGACTTAAAATTCGTGAACTTGAAACTGAACTTAGTAGAACTTCCACAAAAAAAAACTTAATTGTATTTGTGAACAAGAAAATTTAATAGACATAGACTCCAATTCTGTTTTTTTTTTTTTTTTTTTTATCATTGTCATCTATATATACAAATGTTTTTTTTTGACAGCCTTTTAATTTTGATTTTCTTTAGTATGAAAATTTACCAAAAAAATCAGTTTTTTCCCCACTTGGCTACTTGAAAGTTAGTTTGTTTTTGTATTTTTTTTATAAAGGACCTAATATTAGGTTTATATAGGACATATTTTATATTTAGATTTGATTTTAAATTTCATTTTCGATAATTTATACTCCCTCCGTTTCAAAATATAAGGCAATAGTACATAATAAATATCTATACCTTTTTTTTGGGTTGTCAAATTGTATTTTTGCAATAGTACTTAACCATTGAATTGAAAACCCTTTAACAAAGACAATAATAATAGTTCTTAACCATTTGTATTTTTTCTCTTCGGATATACAAAAAAAAATAGGGATATTCGATATTAAATTATTAATCATATTATTTCGAGTATGCAAAATTTTAGTTTGAAAAGAAAAACAAAACAAAAGAAAAACCCAACTTTATATTGTGGAAGTCCAATTTTCTCAAGAAGGTTGAAGAGGTGAGGGCTCTTCACAGCCATTCAATCTCATAAAACATATTACTGGAGAAACTCTCGGGGGTCGCTTCTTCTGCATTTTCTCCGTCCTGTCCAATGGCTTCCAGAATTGCTGATTCTCTCTTTGCCTTCACGGTACTCTTTTTCAATTTCCTTAGCCAAAAAAAAAAAGCTTCATTTTTCCAACTTCTCTATTGCCCATCTCTGCTAGTTGATGAGTTTCCCATAATGAATTTGTTTCTTTGCTATTGGTTTCTCAGGGCCCACAACAATGTCTTCCTAGGGTTCCTAAGCTTGCAGCTTCTGCTCGTGTTTCTCCTGGTACTCTTCTTTCTCCTCATAACCCCTCTTTTTTTTTTTTCTCCAACTTATTACAGGGGATTTGGAAATGGGAGCTTCGAGTATACTTGTGTACGCTTATTATGGAGTTTCAATAAAAGTAGTCAATGATAAGCAATAAAAAGAGTGAACTTTTTTGGAGTTTATATATGTTTTATGCTCTGCAAAGTTCTTGTCTATGTTACAGGGGTTTGTTTGTGTTCTTTGGATTGCAATTATGATGAATGCTGTTAGTTCTTGTGCCTAATGTAGTGAAAGAATCGTTCTATTGTGGTTTTGTTGGTGGATGCATACAGGTATATATGCTGTGAGGCCGATTGATCTTCTTTTAAAAGGAAGCACCCGTCGAAGTAGAAGATGTGTAGCTCCTGTGAAAAGGAGGATTGGATGTATCAAAGCGGTGGCGGTTCCAGTCGCACCGCCTTCAGCTGACAGTGCAGAAGACAGGGAACAATTAGCAGAAAGCTATGGATTCAAACAAATTGGAGAAAATCTTCCTGATAATGTCACTTTAAAAGATATCATGGATACACTTCCCAAAGAGGTATGGCATTTTCAGTAAGCCTTATGTGTGATTGCCATGGAACTTCTTCGCCTTACTCATTCTTTGGAATACAATTCTTCTCAGGTGTTCGAGATTGATGATCTGAAAGCATGGAAGTCTGTGTTGATATCTGTGACTTCTTACACTTTGGGGCTCTTCATGATTGCAAAAGCGCCGTGGTATCTGCTACCGTTGGCTTGGGCATGGACAGGAACTGCAATTACCGGGGTTAGCTCTCCTCCACTGTCTATCTTCTCTGTCTCAGCTTGTTACTGTTGTCTAACTGGATTTTTCTTTTTTAGTTCTTTGTGATAGGTCATGATTGTGCACATAAGTCATTCTCAAAGAACAAATTGGTGGAAGACATTGTGGGTACTCTCGCCTTCCTACCACTTGTCTACCCATATGAGCCTTGGCGGTTTAAGCACGACCGTCATCACGCCAAAACCAATATGTAAGTCTTTCTTAGACTGTTAAAGATATCCGCAATAGAATGAGAGATAGGAAGTCATGATTCCGCTTTGCTCTCTGTAGGTTAGTTCATGACACAGCTTGGCAGCCCGTTCCACCAGAGGAGTTTGATTCATCACCCGTGCTGCGAAAGGCAATCATTTTTGGATATGGGCCAATTAGACCTTGGTTGTCCATAGCTCACTGGTATATATAAGATTAACTCTCTTAAACAGTGATCAATTTGTTCCAGTTCTTCTTTCTCTCTCTCTATATATACCTGTTTACTCAACGATAGTAAGCGTTCTAATAGGGTGAACTGGCACTTCAATCTGAAAAAGTTCAGAGCGAGCGAGGTGAATAGGGTGAAGATAAGTTTGGCTTGTGTTTTCACCTTCATGGCCGTTGGGTGGCCACTGATCGTATACAAAGTTGGTTTGTTGGGATGGATAAAATTCTGGTTAATGCCGTGGTTGGGCTATCACTTCTGGGTAAATGCTTCTATCTTATGCTTTTCTTTATTCCCTCTTTTTCAATATAGCATCAGAAGCCAAGTTGGTAACGCATCCTTGTTTCTCTATAGATGAGCACATTCACAATGGTTCATCATACGGCTCCACACATTCCATTCAAGCCTGCGGATGAGTGGAACGCGGCTCAGGCCCAGCTGAATGGAACTGTTCATTGTGATTACCCTAGTTGGTAATGCACCCCACCCCAGTTGCTCAGATAGTTAAGTTGCTGAGAGCTCTTGTTTAGTTTCATATTACTAATGTTTCTGTGTTGCGACAGGATTGAAATTCTCTGCCATGATATCAACGTTCACATCCCGCATCATATCAGCCCAAGAATACCAAGCTACAATCTCCGTGCAGCTCATGAGTCTATACAAGAGAACTGGGGAAAGGTAATAAATTTGTTGTGAATAACATGACAGTAATTTGAACCACAACAGAATAAGTTTTCCCTTGGGAAGTTAATAAGACACTATAAGATTCTGGGCTACTTCTTTGTGGTGTTGTTGCAGTATACAAACTTGGCTACATGGAACTGGCGCTTGATGAAAACGATAATGACTGTGTGTCATGTCTATGACAAAGAGGAGAACTACATTCCTTTTGACCGGTTAGCCCCTGAAGAATCTCAGCCAATAACCTTCCTCAAGAAAGCAATGCCTAACTACACAGCCTGATTCGCCATGGTCTCAAACTGGTCTTTTGAAATCTCAATATCTTTTTGCAGTCGCGGATGTTATATGTAAGCTTTTCGAGCGATAAGCTTCTCTAACACTTCACCAACGCTTTATACTGTTATTTTTTTCCAATCTTATCAGACGAGAGAAACTGGTCAAATTATCTCAGCACTTGCAATTCTTTTATCAGTTTCTTAGCTATAAGAAGATTAAACAGTCTACATAGTTTGCAATGTACTGTAGTGTGATGAAAACTTAGTAGATGAGAATCTTTGAAGATATATACATCATCTACTTACTGTGTCTGCAATATTTCCGAAAGTGTCATGGAAAAAAAAGCCAAAAGAAAAAGTGAGAAAAGAAAGCTAAAGCAAAAAAAAAAAAAAAAAAAAAAAAAAAAAAAAAAAGAAAAAAGCTAAAGCAAAATTCTTTGGACATCTTTACGGAAAGTGGAAAGACAAAGTCATGTATTGTCCAACAAAAGACACTCACGTGTCCAAACCAAGGGAGCGAAATCCCAAAACCCTAGAAATCTGAGACGGGTCACAGTTCACACCACCATGAAAGCAGCTTAAAAGCTAAAGGTCAAAAGAGGATTAATTTCTTACATTGAGAAAGAGTCATGTAAGGACAAAACAGAACACAACCTGAAACCTGGAAACTTAAAATCGTATCAATATCAATTCTAACAAAACTCTATGATCATGTTCTCTATGTTTATATTCTCTTGACTATTGCTATTTCTCTCATCCTGTAGTTTTCCCAACAACCCTAAAACATAACAAAAGAAGCAAACCAAAAAGTAGCAGAAACCGACCAGACTAAGGCAAGATTTGCAAAATGTGAAATCAGATGATGGGAGGAGGCAGAGTCTCCCACACATCAAACACATTCTCCTCACTGTGCAATGCAAACAACCGATCCCCACCAATGGAGAAATCACAGATGGAGCCACCATAGCTTCTCTTCAACCTAGAAGTCAAAACCCAGTCTGATCCACAAAACACAGAGATGGAATCATTCATAGACGAGAAGAGCTGGCCTTCGTGCAAAGCAAGTTTAGGGTAACAAGGCTCATCAGGCATCTTACTTTTCATCAACCTGCTCCTAGAACTCCATCTCACACTACTCCCTCCTCCATCCATCCTCAGATCAATAAACCCTAGATCCTCAAACTCATTGACCACACATATCGAATTGCTCTCTTCCATGGCTATCGCGTCTCTCACTCTCTTCTCCTCGGCCGTTGTAAGAAACCCGATATCAGACCAAGACCAGACCATGTTCTTGTCCCGGAAATCCAACAAGCTAATATAACAATTATCTTTCCTTGGAAACAAAGTCGCTACAAGAAGACAATTCTTACCACTCAACCATTGCAGCTTATCAGCATCTCCTAAAGACCAACCAGGACTCTCGTAAAAGAAATCTAGTTGCTTTCCATTAATTTGATCCCAAACTCCAATTCCATACTCATTGCTTCTTCCTTTGCAGCTCGTAAAGATTTTAGAATCAGGACTAAAACTCAAAGCTCCAGCACTATAACTCTTAATCTGATTATCATGACTCACCTGAAACTTATACCTAAGCTCACCAGAAGATGAGCTAAACAATCCCATTCCTCCATCTCCTCTTCCTAATCTCTCACAAGCAGAGAGTACAATGTTACCAGAATCAATCCAACCCACATCGTTCACTCTCTGGTAATCAAGATTAATCGTCGGATGCTCCTCAAGCATCCAATCAAACACGTGGACAACGCTCCCGTGAGCGACACAGCATCCGCCATCCGGACCAGCTCTTATCGCCGTTCCGTCTCCGGGAGCTATACCGGTGACGGAACGAGAGAGGTGGAGTCTGTTACCGTCGAAAGGTCCCCACTTTGCGGTTCGTAAGTGGTCGATTAAGCCGTAGAACATTGCTTCTTTGTGAAGGAGACGCTCCGGGATATTAGGTGGGATGTTGAGGTCTCCTGTTCGGAGGAGATCGAGAAGAACGGCGAAGCAATCAGGATTCCGATCGATGAAGAGATCGTCGGGTTGCGAAAGATTCCAATTTTCGTCGAATAATGCTCCGAAGAAGGAACCGCGACCAGCGTTAGCGAGGGTCGTCGCCGTCGTTTCGAAGATTCTACCACCAACGTTGAATTTGATTCTGTCATTTGATAAACCCATTATCTGTTATTTATGAAATATAGGTGAAATCGATGAAAGGAAGCAAATTGAGCAAGAAATTTTCCCGGGAAAGCTGGAATCAAATTTCCGGGAAAATGTTTCTTTCGAAATTCGATCGGATTCGAAGAAACTGAATCCAGGGAAAGGATAAGAAAAGGAAATCTGATTAATGATTTAATCAAAGTGAATACGATGATCTGGACTCTAGTCAAAAAAAAAAAAAAACTGAGATTCCCAGAAGAAACTATATTATAAAAAAAAAGGATCTGTCTTGCTCGGACATTTTTGATATTTCCGTTGCTCAGGGCATTTAAATCATAAGAAACCCAACTGGAACATGGTGGGACCTACTATAGCATGTTATAACCGTCAGATGCTTTTAGATATTGTCGACTATCCAACGGTCAATGTTATTCAAAGCTAATTATTATAATACCGTGGTCCGTGAGAACGTTCCTGAAGCCCATCTTTATATTGGCCCATTAACTGATCCTTTTTTTTTTTTTTTTTTTGCTGAAATGAGAATATTTGGGCCATAGAAGAAGCCCTGAAGATTTTGCCCAAAAAAAAAAAAAAAAAAAAAAGAAGAAGCCCTGAAGAAAATGAAGAATACAAACAACTTCGTTTTCTTTTTTTTTTTTTTTTCATTGGGATTGTATTTTGCTATTTTCGTGCTGAATGATTTCACTTATCACACATAAAGTACATATATGTTTTTCCTCTTTCAGTCACTTTTTTGGAAGAAGGCGAAACAAACTCCACTTTTCTTGCAGTTGTTTCCTCTACAAAGTGAGTAATTTACCCAACTGTACTAAAAAACTAATATTTTTGGGTTTAGTCATGATATAAACTAGATGAATCAACACAACAACAAACGTACCTTTGATATCTCAAAATCGTAAATCATTGACCATATTCATTATGCTATTTAACTCCACATCACATGATAAACAAACAAACATCCCAGATAGATTCGATTCCCTCAGGTGCAGCCATTCGAGACACATTTAGAATCTAATCATACAATAATAATAATAATAATAATAATAATAAAAAGTTAGAAACTATTATTATTAGTCTTAACACGAATTTAGCTACTAATCAGAAAAAAAATTACGTAATAAACTAAACGGAACACGTCAATGATTTGACGTGACGCAACGGAGAAATAAACGGAGTTTGTTAAAGTTAAAAGAGACTATCTTCTACAGTCAAACAAAGACTGAAAGACATTAATGCCCCTTCTCTCTCATTCTCTTTTGGTATCTTTTACTTTTAAAGCAGAGAAGGCATAATTAAGGGACCAAAAACGCAGCGTTTTATTCCGGAGATCAGTCGGTCGGAAAGCGGCTACCTTTTTAGTTTGCCTAGAGAATTTGTTCGTTTCTATCTTTTACTCTCTTCCGACAAAACCCACGAGATAGAGAAAAAACGACAAAGAGAATCGTCCATGGAAGACACTGGTATCGACGAAGCTAAGGTATGCACGGTGGAGATGAGCGAGAAAGTGGAGCCGGAGAAGGAGCTGGATAATGGACTGAGTCAACTCAGAGACGAGGAGGAATCACTTGGTGCGTGTGTGGAAGATTTACATGATGAGGCTGTGCCAGAAACCCTAGGCAAGGATCAGGTTCAAGGTAACGGTTTATTTTCCGCAAAATTCTTTATTGGTTTTTATTTTAATTTATTCGGGAGTTTGATTTTTGACGAAATGATGTTTGTGTTTACCAGGTGTTCGAGAAAATTCGTCTGTGGAACCAAATGTTGAAGATGTTGGAGAAGTGAATGTGAGTTTGCTCGTGACTCTTCTTCTATTCTTAAATTTTCTTACAACTTTGATTCTCTCGTCGACATTGATTGTGCTAGAAATTGTAAAACTTGAAGTCGTGAAATAAAAAAACTTCACTTCAGTGTTCTTGATGTTACTCGTTTAGTGATTATACAATTTCATGGGAGTTAGGAGTAATCATAATTGGCCAAGATCAATCTGTGTACGAGTACAATGGGAAGAGGAGTAATTGATCTCAAGTGTGTCTGATTTATTAGGCGATTTTGAGCACAAGAATCACTGTTTTCAAGGCATGACATTTAACTGCTTCTTGTATCACATTGGCAGGAGACTGATAGCGTCAATGAAATTGTTGTAAGTGCGATTGTGCCTGTTGATGAAGTGGAAGAGAATCGTCAGGTAGAAACATCTCCTTCTCTGGCTGCATCGTCTGATGTTTTGACGGTGGAGCCATCTCTATCTTCTTCGGATCCTGCAACTGCTTCAGCTGCACAAGGTTTATCACTGGTTTCAGTTCCAACTAAACAAGAGCAAAGATCAGATTCTCGGATGGTTAACAGATTGTCGGTTACTCCCATTCCTAGGACACCGGCTCGTGATGGTTACAATTGGAGAAAATATGGACAGAAGCAGGTTAAGAGTCCCAAGGGCTCACGGAGCTACTACAGGTGTACGTATACTGAATGTTGTGCCAAAAAAATCGAATGCTCCAATGATTCAGGCAATGTTGTAGAGATTGTTAACAAAGGTTTGCATAGTCATGAACCTCCCCGGAAGATTAACTTCTCCCCGAGAGAGATTAGAGTTACAACAGCTATCCAGCCTGTTTCAGAGGATGATACAGTAGTAGAAGAGCTAACAATTGTTCCTAGCGGTTCAGATCCGTCTGCTTCTACTAAAGAAAACATCTGTGAGTCGCAGACAATCGTTGAACGGAAGAGACATTGTGAGAACGAAGCTGTGGAGGAACCAGAGCCAAAACGAAGGCAAGTTTGTTGAATTTTGGATTTCGTGCTTACTCTTCACTTCGAAAGATGAAATTAATAGACTTTCTTCTCTCACGCTTTTTTCTCTGTCTGTTTTTCAGACTGAAAAAGGATAACTCACAAAGTTCAGATTCTGTCTCCAAACCTGGAAAGAAAAATAAATTCGTAGTACACGCAGCTGGTGATGTTGGGATCTGTGGTGATGGATACAGGTGGCGTAAATACGGGCAGAAAATGGTGAAAGGAAATCCTCATCCAAGGTCTAGATACTAAACGCATTACCCATCTCTTTATACACAAATGACATCTTCTAATACGCATGGTGATTGATTTCATTCTGTTTCAAGCATACAGGAACTACTACCGATGTACTTCTGCGGGATGTCCTGTTCGTAAACACATTGAGACAGCAGTAGAGAACAAAACAGCAGTAATAATCACATACAAAGGAGTACACAACCACGACATGCCGGTGCCTAAGAAACGCCATGGTCCTCCAAGCTCAATGCTCGTAGCTGCAGCCGCTCCAACATCAATGAGAACCAGGCCAGACGATCAGGTGAACATTCCC
Source organism: Arabidopsis lyrata subsp. lyrata (assembly GCF_000004255.2). NCBI lineage: Eukaryota > Viridiplantae > Streptophyta > Magnoliopsida > Brassicales > Brassicaceae > Arabidopsis > Arabidopsis lyrata. The sequence continues at coordinate 4,558,693 of NW_003302549.1, forward strand.
ACTTCAAGCCAGTGCTCGGTGGGACGAGAAAGTGAGAAGCAGGGCAGTGAAGCATTGGATGTTGGTGGCGAGAAAGTGATGGAATCAGCTAGGACTTTGTTGAGCATTGGATTCGAAATCAAGCAATGCTGATTATACGTAATTTATGAGTTTAGAGTTCATCAACTCAATTTTCGCCTCCTTGTTCATGTTATATAATAATAAAAAAAAACCCAAGAAGATTACCAACTAAATACGTTAACTTTTGTCTGTGTAATGGACCTAATTAATATACATATGTTAATTTTGATAAACAAATCGCTAATTTTGGTGGATATATGACTCTCGTTCGTCTAGAGGGTCTTCTGAAACCTGAAAGGGACTAAAAGACGAGAACAAAAACCCTTTCTCTCTACTCTGTGTAAACCCTAGTGTGTTCGTGCTCTCCGATGGCGAGCCTTCGATGCTTTCGTGAGCTGAGCCGCCGCGCTACGACGGTTTACTCCATCATCCAGACGCGATCGATCTCTTCATTTCCTGGGATCGAGCTTTCCGGGACAAGCATTTCTCATGGGACCGTAATTCCGAATCGATCTCTCAGTAGGAATTTGACATGGTACAGTCTTTGGTATCGCTCTCAAGATCGTCGTTTCTCTTCGAACACAAATGATACTGCTGAAGATGAAGAAAGCAGTGAAGGAGAGGATGAGGATGATGATGATGAGGAGGGGGAGGACTTTGAGGATTCGGCGGAGATGGAAGTAGAAAGGGAATATTCACCGGCGGAGAAAGTGGAGGAGGCGGCGGAGATAGGGTATAAGGTTATGGGTCCTCTTAAACCTTCGGAGAGACTTTTCAAACCCTATGAACCAGTGTTTGCCATTGTTCAGGTTTCGTCTCTGTGGTCTCTCAATAAATCCTTTAGTTTCATTTCAGACTCTCACTGATGTTGAATGTTTTGTTGTTATCCTGTAGATTGGTTCGCATCAGTTTAAAGTTAGCAATGGGGATTCCATTTTCACAGAGAAGTTGAAATTCTGTGACATAAATGATAAGGTATGCTAGCTTCAAGCTCTTCTTCATGAATCTTTGCTATTTTTCTCTCCAAAGTGCGAGACTTTACTGTATTTCTCATAAGAAGGAAGAACCTTTGCATTTTTGTTTAGGATTTATGATTGTTGCTAAAGCTTTTCTCTTTATGTCCCTTTGCAGTTGGAACTGACCAAGGTTCTTCTATTGGGCTCGGCAAGCCAGACGATTATTGGTAGGCCTATCTTGCCAGATGCGACTGTTCATGCTGTAGTTGAAGAGCATGTAAGTGTCTCATTGACTTGCTTGGTGTTTTCTAATACTAGTGAAGCTGTGCTTAAGAAAAATTTACAATTGAAAAGAGGATAGATGAGAGTTTACTTACTGAAATCCGATGACTGAGAGAAACTAAATCAAACCATCTGCTGATCAGAATGTGAAAGTCTTACCGAATATTTATGGACAACAAGTTTTAAAATGGGCTTGGAATGTAGAAGGATTTACTCTTGTATCAGCATTCTTAACTAGTTTTTCCTTGATGAGTGACAGGCGTTGGATGAAAAAGTGCTCATTTTCAAAAAGAAACGAAGAAAGAATTATAGGAGAACGAGAGGACATCGACAGGTATACTTTATAACTCTCTTGTTTAGACAGTGTGTATGTTTCATCTTTGCCTTCTTCTAGTTCTTTCCTCTGTGTTATGATTGTTGATTTTGACCATTCAACACTTACGTCCAGGAATTGACGAAGTTGAGAATAACCGATATACAAGGAATTGAAAAACCAGAACCAAAGATCATCCCTAAGCCTTCCAAGGAATGTGTTACAGAACAATCGAAGGCTGAGCTAGTTGCTTAGAGATAAATTTGGCTTCTTTCTTTTTTGCTGATGCCGAAACATTTGAAGTAAGTTTATCCATCACTTGCTGTTCAGTAAGAGTAAGAAGTAGATTGAAAATTCGTTGAAAGGATGAAAAGGCCTTCTTGGTAGTTAGTGGTAATTAACTAGGCTCCTGAGATTTGAAATGTGATTGCCTTTCACTGTCTTGTTTCTCCCTGCTGTTTGATTTTGCTCTTCATTTGTATTTAAACTGGCTCAGGCTTTTGGGAGCTGTTTGTTACTTCTTTTTCAGAAATAAAGATTTGCGGAAACATGTCTCTCCTTATCTTCTCTATGCTTTGTAGTTTGTACTGTACTACTGTGGTCTAGTTATGGTTTAATTTGCTTCTTCTCCATGCAAGTCTCAGTCACAGATATGAAACTGGGTGGTAAATTGGTAATAAATGTTAGTCACATTACATTCAAAATCTCGATTTGTCCCACTATGACTCTTAGCTCAGGTGATTCTTATTGTAACTATGGCAACCAGTTTCTCATCCACAAATGATTCACAGAATTGATAATGTACTTGGAACTGTTTTAAAATTTCTTTTATCAATTCGGAAAATCGTGTAAGGTTCCTTTGAATATTTGAAATTTGAGTAGTATCTAAAGAACTATTTTTTGTATGAACATGCATAAAAAAGTTTGAAAAAATCAATTTGGAGCCAAAAAAAATAACAGTGGCAAATTTGAAAGCATATTTTATGAATCTTCATCACATTAACACATTTGAAAAGAATTAAAAAGCTAAACGAGTACGTAAGTAAGTCCATGGGATACGGGCTGGAAAACGGTCGGGTCGGATAGCAGCAAAAATAGTGAGTCAAGTAAAAGAATAATCATCGGCAACAAGAGAGAGAGAGATAAGCAACAAAGGCGGCTTCTTCTCCTTATAAATAAGAGAAGCTCAGTGGGTTTCTCAAATGGCCGTCACTTTGGTAACGTCCTTTGCTTCTTCTTCTTCTCGCTTCCATTTCCGCTCCTTCTCCTCTTCTCCTTCGTCTCTCTCCTCTTGTTTCGTCCGATTCCAGTTGCCGTCTCGCCTTAGACTTGCTTCCGCCGTCACGCCTCTCTACTGTTCTTCTAAAGCCATGGCTCATACAATCGCACAAGCTACTCTCGGCCTTACTCATGCCAACTCCGTCGATCATCCTAAGGTTTCTTCCTGATCCCTTATGGCATCATTCGATTTTGCTGTTATGTGTTTAAACTCGATTCTAGTGACTGCTTTGTAAATGATCCACTGATTCGCTTACTTCAATAAGTTGTTTGAGATTAGCTTTCGAGTTTGAATTTTTGTGGTTAACTGGATTCTGATTAGCCGAATTTGTTGTATCAGATCTTATTTTCCGGGAAGGAGATCGACGTGACGGAATGGAAAGGTGATATACTCGCGGTTGGAGTCACGGAGAAAGATATGGCTAAGGATGTGAACTCCAAGTTCGAGAACCCGATACTGAAGAAGCTCGATGCTCACTTGGGTGGACTTCTAGCTGATGTCTCGTCTGAGGAAGATTTTTCTGGGAAACCCGGCCAGTCGACAGTTCTTAGGCTTCCGGGTCTTGGGTCAAAGCGGGTTGGTTTGATTGGTCTTGGAAAATCTGCTTCATCTCCTTCGGCTTTTCAAAGTCTTGGTGAGGCTGTTGCTGCAGCTGCTAAAGCTTCTCAAGCTAGTAGTGTTGCAGTTGTTCTTGCATCCTCAGATAGTGTTTCTAATGAATCTAAGCTCAGTTCTGCTTCAGCTATAGCTTCAGGTGTTTTTTTTTTGTTGTTGTTGTGGTTTCTTCTATTAAAACTTGACAAGGGCTTGTTTCATGACCATTTCGGAACTGATATTTGTGTGGAATCGTTGTTTACTTTTTGACAGGCACAGTGCTTGGTTTGTTTGAAGACAGCCGGTATAAGTCTGAGTCAAAGAAACCATCTCTCAAATCTGTGGATATCATTGGCTTTGGCACTGGACCTGAACTAGAGGAGAAGCTTAAGTATGCTGAACATGTTTCTTATGGCGTAATTTTCGGGAAAGAACTTGTTAATTCTCCAGCCAATGTTCTCACCCCTGGTATGGATTGTTTCTTGAGCATCATAGTCTAGAATTTTCATTTTTTTTTATAAATGTGAGCATCTTGTATGTTGAAGTTTATTTCAAACATTTGTCTCTAATCTGCTTTGTATCTTACAGCCGTACTAGCTGAGGAAGCCTCAAATCTGGCTTCCATGTACAGTGATGTCATGACTGCAAACATCTTGAACGAGGAACAATGCAAAGAGCTGAAGATGGGTTCATATCTTGCTGTAGCTGCTGCTTCAGCTAATCCACCTCATTTCATCCACCTTATCTACAAACCTTCTAGTGGCCCTGTTAAAACCAAACTTGCTCTTGTTGGGAAAGGATTGACATTTGACAGGTACTCACAAGAGCAGTTGTCTTCTGTTAGCCGCATCAATCTCTTTCTTCTTATACTTATTGGTTTTTGACCACATGTTGTTTTTTCACAGCGGTGGCTACAACATTAAGACTGGGCCTGGCTGCTTAATTGAGCTCATGAAATTCGATATGGGAGGTTCAGCTGCTGTTCTTGGCGCTGCAAAAGCCATTGCTCAAATTAAGCCTCCAGGTGTTGAGGTAAGTTCATCACACGGAGCTTGAGTTTCTGAGTTAAGTGAATGTACCTAAACAAATACTTCTTTGCACAATCAGGTGCACTTTATTGTCGCAGCTTGTGAGAATATGATAAGCGGTACTGGAATGAGACCTGGAGATGTCATCACAGCCTCAAACGGAAAGACAATTGAGGTATCATAACACCGTTTCCATATGAATTCAGCTGTAAAAGGTTCGAGCTTTGCATTGTTATTTTTACGCCAAACTAATTGTTGGCGATGTTGCAGGTCAACAACACCGATGCTGAAGGTCGACTAACACTTGCAGATGCTCTAGTTTATGCTTGCAACCAGGGTGTTGATAAGGTTTAGTTTGAAAGATTCTTCCACATATCAATAACATTCTTTCTGTTGGTTTTTCTCTCAACTTGTGAATTATATATATTTGCAGGTTGTTGACCTTGCAACATTGACTGGGGCTTGTATTATTGCTCTTGGAACATCAATGGCAGGTACATAGTCTTGTGTTTAAAATAGACAGAATAGCATTCTTGCATGATGATTGAACGCGGTTTGGATTTTTGTTTTCTGCAGGCATATATACACCTAGTGATGAGCTTGCAAAGGAGGTGATTGCTGCATCAGAGAGGAGTGGAGAGAAGTTATGGAGAATGCCGATGGAAGAGAGTTACTGGGAGATGATGAAGTCAGGTGTGGCAGATATGGTTAACACGGGAGGCCGAGCAGGTGGATCCATCACCGCAGCTCTCTTCTTGAAACAAGTGAGGATATCATAAGAGTGGAAACAAAAAACACACTTCAATACTGCAATATTGTTCTCTAACGAAGAACCGGGTTTGGTTAATGGTTGCAGTTTGTGAACGAGAATGTTGAGTGGATGCACATAGATATGGCTGGACCAGTGTGGAACGAGAAGAAGAAAGCTGCGACTGGTTTTGGAGTTGCGACACTCGTGGAGTGGGTACAGAATAATTCTTCTTCTTAAGATGAAGCGTGGTGATCATTGTGAGTGATATGATTCACTTGTTTTAAATTTGATGGATGTTCTTATTTTCCATTCTCATCGCTGCAAAACAAATAAAAGTTTGACATATCAGAGGTTTTAATAAAGGTTATTTTTTTTTTGCTTGTGTGAAGTGTGAAAAGTTTTTTTTTTTTTTTGTGCACCTAAGTATGACAAGTTAAATCGTGTAAGAAGAATGCCTTGGAATATTTGAATTTCTATAAATAGTATCAAAACTATGTTTTGTATAAACAACAACTTTAAATTTGGAGCCAACAAATAACAGTGGCAAATTAAGTATTTCAGATACGGTTATCAAGATAAGTTTTGTAATAGTGAATCATGATCACAAAAAAATTTGAAAAGAAGTCTTGAGTCAAGTTAAAAAATAATCATCGTCAACAAGAGAGAATAAGCACAGTCCGGCGGGCGGACGCGACTGGGTGTGTGTGACTTTTAATTTTCTTAGAGATATATTAGTTATTACAATGCTCCATGCTAAATATATATATCTGCATTCTTCTTCTTATAAATAATTATAAAGAAGCTCAGTACACTTCTCAAATGGCGGTCACTTTGGTAACGTCCTTTACTTCTTCTTCTTCTCGCTTCCATTTCCGCTCCTTCTCCTCTTCTCCGTCGTCTCTCTCCTCTTGTTTCGTCCGATTCCAGTCGCCGTCTCGCCTTAAAGTCGCTTTCGCGGTTACGCCTCTCTACTGTTCTTCTAAAGCCATGTCTCATACAATAGCACACGCTACTCTCGGCCTCACTCAGGCTAACTCCGTTGATCATCCTAAGGTTTGTTCCTGATCCACTGATTTACAATGTGTTGTTTTATCGGATTGTGGTCAAGTATAGTCGTAGATTCAATTATGGTCAAGCATAGTCAGAGATTAGCTTTCGAGTTTGAATTTTTGTGGTTAACTGGATTCTGATTAGCCAAATTTGTTGGATCAGATCTCATTTTCCGGGAAGGAGATCGACGTGACGGAATGGAAAGGTGATATACTCGCGGTTGGAGTGATGGAGAAAGATATGACTAAGGATGCCAACTCCAAGTTCGAAAACCCGATACTGAAGAAGCTTGATGCTCACTTGGGTGGACTTTTAGCTGATGTCTCGTCTGAGGAAGACTTTTCCGGGAAACCTGGCCAGTATACAGTTCTTAGGCTTCGGGGTCTCGGGTCAAAGCGGGTTGGTTTGATTGGTCTTGGAAAATCTGCTTCATCTCCTTCTGCTTTTCAGAGTCTCGGTGAGGCTGTTGCTGCAGCTGCTAAAGCTTCTCAAGCTAGCAGTGTTGCAGTTGTTCTCGCCTCCTCTGAGAGTGTTTCTAATGAATCTAAACTCAGTTCTGCTTCAGCTATAGCTTCAGGTGTTTGTTTTGTTGTTGTTGTGATTTCTTCTATTAAAACTTGAGAAGGGCTTGTTTCATTACCATTTTGGAACTGATCTTTGTGTGGAATCGTTGTTTACTTTTTGACAGGCACAGTGCTTGGTTTGTTTGAAGACAGCCGGTATAAGTCTGAGTCAAAGAAACCATCTCTCAAATCTGTGGATATCATTGGCTTTGGCACTGGACCTGAACTAGAGGAGAAGCTTAAGTATGCTGAACATGTTTCTTATGGCGTAATTTTCGGGAAAGAACTTGTTAATTCTCCAGCCAATGTTCTCACCCCTGGTATGGATTGTTTCTTGAGCATCATAGTCTAGAATTTTCATGTTTTTTATAAATGTGAGCATCATAGTCTAGAATTTTCATGTTTTTTATAAATGTGAGCATCATAGTCTAGAATTTTCATGTTTTTTATACTGTGAGCATCTTGTATGTTGAAGTTTATTTCAAACATTTGTCTCTAATCTGCTTTGTATCTTACAGCCGTACTAGCTGAGGAAGCCTCAAATCTGGCTTCCATGTACAGTGATGTCATGACTGCAAACATCTTGAACGAGGAACAATGCAAAGAGCTGAAGATGGGTTCATATCTTGCTGTAGCTGCTGCTTCAGCTAATCCACCTCATTTCATCCACCTTATCTACAAACCTTCTAGTGGCCCTGTTAAAACCAAACTTGCTCTTGTTGGGAAAGGATTGACATTTGACAGGTACTCGCAAGAGCTGTTGTCTTCTGTTAGCCGCATCAATCTCTTTCTTCTTATACTTATTGGTTATTGGTTTTTGTTCACAGTGGTGGCTACAACATTAAGATTGGGCCTGACATGATAATCGAGCTCATGAAAATCGATGTGGGAGGTTCAGCTGCTGTTCTTGGCGTTGCAAAAGCCATTGGTCAAATTAAGCCTCCCGGTGTTGAGGTAAGTTTATCACACGGAGCTTGAGTTTCTGAGTTAAGTGAATGTACCTGAACAAATGCTTCTTTGCACAATCAGGTGCACTTTATTGTTGCAGCTTGTGAGAATATGATAAGTGGTACCGGAATGAGACCTGGAGATGTCATCACAGCCTCAAACGGAAAGACAATTGAGGTATCGTAACTGTTTCCATATGATTTCAGCTTCAAAAGATTTGAGCTTTCCATTGTTATTTTTACGCCAATATAATTGTTGGCGGTATTGCAGGTCAACAACACCGATGCTGAAGGTCGACTAACACTTGCAGATGCTCTAGTTTATGCTTGCAACCAGGGTGTCGATAAGGTATTGTTTAAAAGATTCTTCCCCTTATCAATACATTTTTTCTGTTTGTTTTTCTCTCAACTTGTGAATTATATATATTTGCAGATTGTTGACCTTGCAACATTGACTGGGGCTATTATTGTTGCTCTTGGACCATCAATGGCAGGTACATAGTCTTATGTTTAAAACAGACAGAATAACATTCTTTCGTGATGATTGTATATTGGTTTGGATTTTTGATTTCTGCAGGCATGTATACAGCTAGTGATGAGCTTGCAAAGGAGGTAACTGCTGCATCAGAGAGGAGTGGCGAGAAGTTATGGAGAATGCCTATGGAAGAGAGGTACTGGGAGATGATGAAGTCAAGTGTGGCAGATATGGTTAACTTGGGAGGCCATGCAGGTGATTCCATCACCGCGGCTCTCTTCTTGAAACAGGTGAGGATATCATAAGAGTGGAAACAAAAAAAACACACTTCAATACTGACACTATTGTTCTCTAACGAAGAACCGGGTTTGGTTAATGGTTGCAGTTTGTGAGCGAGAATGTTGAGTGGATGCACATAGATATGGCTGGACCAGTGTGGAACGAGAAGAAGAAAGCTGCGACTGGTTTTGGAGTTGCGACACTCGTTGAGTGGGTACAGAACAATTCTTCTTAAGATGAAGGCTGGTGATCTTTGTGCTCTCAGTGATTTACTTGTTTCAAAATTGATGGATGTTCTTATTTAACGTTCTCATTACTGAAAAACAAATAAAAGTTTAACATTCTCAGAGGTTTTAGTAAAGGTTTTGTTTTGCTTGTTGTGTAAGTGTGACGCTTGAATATGACGAGTTAAATTAGTCAAAATATTACCATTTGATGGTATTTTCAGATGTTCTTGTGTTCCGTAACAATGCTAACCTAAATTAAAATTTAACTAACTAAGCTAAATGTTTCAGCATCTTGTTGGTGGTCATCATAATCGCTTCATTTCGTCTTGGATCTTTGTCCCCAATTCCTACCAAATAAAACACAAAATAATAGGAGCAATACAAAACAATTTCTTTAAATATCTTTTGAATAAGTTTTAGCTCAAAGCCTCAAACCAATAAATAAAGGCTCCGAGAAAAAAACAGAGCTCATTTGCACAACAACAATCAGCATTGTCCAAACCTTAAGCAAGAGAGGACATGTGTTCTAGCTTTCCGCTTGAGCAGGAGCAGAAACAGGAGGAGTAGGTTCAAGCATTCTTACAGAACGAGGAAGCATAAACTCAGCAAACACAGGGTAGTGAGATGAAGGATATAAGTCGTCAATCTTATCATTTACGATCTCGCACATTACAGGAACTATAGATCTACCTCTGTAAAGTATCCAATCCGTATGTAGATCTTGTGTCTGTCGGTCCCAACAGAGGCATAACGCTCTGAATATCAGCTTCAAGAATTCGACAGTTCCCTGCTTGTCACCTGAACAAAGGCCCAAGATGTTGTGATATATAGAAGTTTTGGAGATAAATGATTTTATGGCTCATGAGAGGGTAAAATGTTTCACACCTTTGAAATCATGGTATGTTCTTACGAGAGCGACGTTTTTTCTTACTCGGGCACTTGGCCATGCGTCTCTCATGTCCCCTACCACACCGTGCTCTCTGCAAGTTGAATGAAACCCCAAACGCCCATTTATCACCAGTCAAATAAGTAAAAATGCTTTGATTTGAAACTAGTTGATCAGTGTGTGAAGAGTAGTTTAGCTATTATTGCATTACCTAGGAGCCCTGAAAGAAAACTCTAGAAGATTGGTAAAAAGAAAAATTGTGAATGTGATATTAAGGTACCTAGATCTGCCCAACAGAAATCGCCCTGTTGTTGATTCCTTCTGTGTGTTGAATCCTCCACAGTACACAACCGGCAAAGTGGGAGGTAATGATGCTATGTGTTGCCATGTGAGTAAAGCACTTCGCCTACGGGCACGAGGGCTGATTTCATCCAAGTTTGTGTTGACTATCTGGAACGAAAATCCCGGTGGCTCCGCTCCTTTCAGTTGGAATGTGTAGGCAGCTTGTCAAAGAAAACCAAAATACTGATATATAGGCCAAAAACACCAAACTCGTAAACTAATCTAACTATAGTTTAGCTAAAATGAACCGAACTAGTAATCAGGATATGGCCCATGTCGCTATACAAGGAACTGCGGAACCCCATGCTGTGCTTCCAGGGACCGAGGGAGACTCCGACAGCCAAAAAGTTCCACCCTCTAGCAGCTCTACCTTCAATTAGCATAAAGTATAGTGTCAAGCAGGGAAATTAATTATTAAGAAGGTGTTATTGTTTTGTTTTATCAACCGAATTGATACTTTTTCCTTGTTGAAGAAGATGGTGCAGTGTTCGTCATTAGCATCCTGAGGTCCTTTTCTTGATATGCCAAATTGATCATAGGCTGCAAGCAAAGAGTACTACCATCTATTTAAGTTCAAGGAATCAATGCAAACCGAAGTATTAATAAGGCATGTGAAACTAAAAGCTAGCTCCATCGTTCGCAATAACAAAAACCAGATAAACAAAGCCACCATCATTTCAAAGAAATTACGTGAAAATGTGGAATATCATGCATACCATTGCCATATAACAGATGCATTAAGTGCACCAGACTCTGTTTCTTTTGTAGCTAATAACACTAACTTTAAGTTGATGCAAAGAAGGATATGAATCGACAAATTGACAGAGTTCAGTTACAACTAACTCAAACACCATTTAAGCAGAAATTAGACTTCCATAAATCAAAGAGAGTTCAATTATACCTGGCAACCCCTGCTGAAGATAATCCAATTGAGACTTCACACCTAACCAATGTAAACATGATAACAAAAGATCAAAAAGAGAATCACATCTCTGTTGAATACTTCAAAAGGCAAAAGCACAAGAACCAATCTCCAGCATTCAGGAAAAAGAAGGCTTCTTGGAGAACCCAGATCACCAATACGAAGAAGGAAGCAAGATCTAACTAGCCTTGAATCACCAATACGAAGAAGGAAACAAGATCTAACAAGCATTGATCCATTGTGGCTAAATACCTTGTTGGGTACAGAGAACAATGGGGGAGTAACTGGTGATGACAGTGAGACACAAATCCTTCCTTTTGAGCCATGAATTAGGGCTTTCTTCAGGTTGATCATCGTGAAGATTGAATGACATCACACTCAAAGACACACTCATTGTTTTGTCTCCTTCTCCTTCCTCTACTTTTCTCTCTTCTTTCTTAATGTTTGGTAGACGAATAAAAACAAAGGTCTCTCACATCAGCAGCAGCTCATCGTCGTCGTGACCTACATGATTTTCAATAATAAGTCAAAAGCTTATCAATTTTTTATGTGAAAACAGCTCAGGATTCGAAGAAAGAAACCAATCAACATAATTTATCATATTATATTATTAAGGAATCCAATACTAACCTTGTTGTTTCAGACTCTTATCAACAACAGTTAAGAAAATGAGTCTTGCACATTTGACGACTTTTGCCGGAAAATCTGGGAAAGCCATACCCTTTGATTAGCTAAAGTCTCTTAAAGCCATTTTCCTGATAGGAATTGTAAATCAGCAACATCAGAAGAGAAATAATAAAAAAATCGGAAACGGGAGAAGAAGAAGAGTAACTAATCGGAGGAGGAGGATGACGGACCGGTGAAGTCACACGGTGGACTAATCGTCGGCTTTTTGGTCTCTCTCTAATGTTTTGATTAATTAAAATTTAGGTTCAGACAGGCTTCGAAACCGAGACATGGAACCATTATAGGCACGTGAGTTTTTAGAAGTCACACCAAATCGTCAACCGTTCAGACCAAACTGATGTAAACAACAAGTGTTTGATGGTTTTGTCGAATAACCGAATTAAACCAAAGTGAAATAAAAATCGAACCGAGATTTTTTATTGTAAAGATACGACGACGCGTTTGACGAAAAAGGAGACGAAGAAGATCCAAACACGGCGCTAAGCTCCGTCCTCCTCCTCAAAACTATCCGACAAAAGACAGAAGCAGAAACCTAACCCTAATTCTTTTTCTCAAAATCCCCGAAAGGTCCGTCTCTCTCTATCTCTCTCTTACTTAGCACCTCCAAATTCGGATGATTACCCATTTCGAATTTGCAGAGAAGAACAAATCCTCTCTTTCTTCTCTCTCCGTCTCTCTACCCCTTTCATGTCTTCTCAAGTCTACGACTCTCATCCAGGGTTGTTGGTGCATCAAACCCTAGTTTTTGATTTCGCTTTTGAAATTTCTCATGCTTCTTTCGTTTCGGATCTCTCTCTGAATCAGATTACGTCTTTTGGGCTCTTGTTGTTGTTGTGCTGCTCTACAATCTCTTCTCCGTTGCGTTCTATGTGCCAAATATGAGTGAAAAGAAGGTAATTTCCTACTACTTGTTGTTAGCCTCTCAGTTTCTTCCCTTAAGATTTAATTCTCATGGTCTAGATAACGATGAAGAGTTGCATTTGGAGCTCACTAAATTAAAAAAGAGACTAGTTTTAGGTGGTTTAGTTTCATGGAGATAGTATCTTTTTATAGCTTGGTTTTGATCATTTTGTAGTTGATATTATTGTTGTTCTCTGAGGTCTATGTATATCCGAGAGACTATAGTTAATCATTTGGTTTCTTAATTGTTCTGTAAATGATTCTCCTTTAAAACTGACATTTGCTATTCTTCTTTTATTCATGGCAGCTATTTGTGTTTGGATCCTTTACAGAACATGAAACTAGGTCATTTCTTGAGCAGAAACCCACTAAGGATCCTCAGAATCACAAAGACAAGTGTGTGGGAAGTATACAATTCGGCTCCTTGAATCTTGTTGCGGAAAATTCTTCAGTAAATACTAATGGCGAGTTGAAGAAAGGTCAGGCTGATGGGACTGTTAAATCTGCGGGGTCTCAAGAGAGACTTGATGCTTCTAGACCTGACAGCTCGAATAAGATCGATGATAATGATGCAAAACTCCCAAGAAAATCCTCTTCAAGAGTTCCAGAGCATGTGGTAGAAAATGGAATCATAAAAGAGATCTCTGAAAGCAAATCTCTCAACAATGGTGTGGCGGTGAAGACAGATCCTATTGGTTTGGATAAGTTGTGTATGTCAGATGGTGAAAGTGATCCTGTGTATAAAGCTTCGAGCTCTAAATTTCAAGCGCTGGACAATGAAGATTTCTCAAGTGACTCTTCATCTGGCAGCATTCAAAGAAAGAAAAACCAGAAGGTTCCTACTGAATCTGTTCCACCTGTTAAAGACTTTACACCAAGAGGATTAATTAACGCTGGAAACTTGTGCTTCCTCAATGCAACACTGCAAGCGTTGCTTTCCTGTTCCCCTTTTGTGCAGCTCCTCCAGAGAATTCAACTCCAAGATATTCCAAAGGTTTCTAACGTGCATTGTTCTTTTTCTGCTTTTGATTGTATTTCCTATAATATTTGTTTTCTTATCGTTATTGTTCCATTTTCTTTGATCTCAGGCTGACTCTCCAACCTTAGCTGCATTTTCCGAGTTCATCTCCGAATTGGATGTGCCAAGCAGTTCCAGCATCAGAAATAACGTTACTGTTGTTGAGGCTGGTAGACCTTTTAGACCTGCCATGTTCGAAGGAGTGCTTAGAAATTTTACCCCAGATGTACTCAACAACATGTCTGGTAGGCCAAGGTTAGTGACTCCCTTATACAGTCTAAAATTTTGATGTTTCTTCTGTTTTAAATAGTTAATCTATATGTTTCTAATTTTAACTTTGTGTGCATGTATTGGCAGGCAGGAAGATGCTCAGGAGTTTTTAAGTTTTATAATGGACCAAATGCATGATGAGTTGTTGAAACTCAAGGAACAGTCCCCCAAAGTTACTGCTTCTAAGTCATCGGTTATTTCTTCTGCCAACGATGATGATGATGAATGGGAAACAGTTGGACCCAAAAACAAATCAGCTGTGACAAGAACACAAAGCTTTGTCCCGTCTGAGCTTAGTGAGATATTTGGCGGGCAGCTCAAAAGCGTAGTGAAGGCAAAAGGTATTTGTACTTTTTGTAATCATTTTAAATTTCTTTCATGATAGAATTTTTGTTTCATTAAGCACTCATATGTCATTTATGGTACAGGGACTAAAGCTTCGGCTACTGTACAGCCATATCTCTTGCTACACCTTGATATTCATCCGGACGGCGTGAAAGGAATAGAAGACGCATTGCATTTGTTTTCTGCCCAAGAAGATCTTGAAGGATATAGAGCCTCGGTTACTGGGAAGGTAAACTATTTCTCTTTTTACTATATTGAAGCTGTGGGATGTTAGGACCATGGGATAATCTCATTATACAATATTGGTACTAGAAGATTTCTTATGGATTTTTAATAATAATTGGCCTCTTTACTTATTTGAATTCTCTCATTTCAGACTGGTGTAGTGAGTGCTAGTAAGTCGATAAAGATACAGAAACTCTCAAAGATAATGATACTGCACCTAATGCGTTTTAGCTACGGAAGCCAAGGGAGTACTAAGCTGCATAAAGGCGTTAAATTTCCCCTTGAACTCAACTTAAACCGCAACCATCTTGTTTCTCTATCCAATGAGGTATAAAGTCGAAGCAGAACTGTCTATGCTTCACATTTCTCATACTCTCTATGTGATATCCCTCTATTGTGAACTACTCAAATTTCTTCTTGTAGAGTTTGAGATATGAACTTGTGGCAACAATTACCCACCATGGATGGGATCCCTCAAAAGGGCACTACACCACAGACGCTAGACGAAAGAATGGTCAATGGCTAAGGTTTGATGATCCCTCTGTGACTGCCATAGGGACAAAACAGGTGTTGCACGACCAAGCTTATGTCCTCTTCTACAAGCAAGTGTAAGTGATTCAAAGGCAGCAGATTTCCATGGTCGGAGAAAGGAGAGTAAAATTTATCTCGGCTTGTGTCCGGTCTTCTGAGTTTAAGTCACGATGCTATACTCTGGTTCTCATATTATAACTTTGAAGGAGGGAATCTCAATAGGTAAATAGTTTTAGAGTACCTGGTTTACACTGGAAGTTTTGTTATGATTCCTTGAGATGGGTGTTTTAATCTGATTTTACTACTTGACAGACTTATTATTCGAAAATTCATGCTTATGCTACATGTCTTCTTGTCATTGGCCTAATCTTCGTTTTCATGGTTCAATCAATCAAGTTATGGCGATGAAATGATAAGCTGGTTTTAATATTTGGTTATTACTCTAGATCATGGTTTAGATATCCGATAAACTAAAACAGTCTGTTTTGATGGTCGTTATTGTTTTAGGTGAACCACGCACTGCTTCAAAATATGCAATTAAATAAGAAGTAATCATGATGGTCGGAAAATATATCGATTATATGCTTAAAAAAAAATGTAAGTATCAAGTTTCATCATGCCACTGGTTTCGCTCTACCTTGAGCTCATCAGGTGATCGGTTTCAGATCACGACCAGTTGTTTTTTAAGGGTCGGCCTAGTCCCCTTTAGTTTTGATTACAGATTATACAAAAGTTACAAAGTATACAACAATTACAAAGTATACAACGACGGTTATTGCATCCTCATGAGAGAAGCTTCGACGTTATGGATCATCGTGGAATATGGGAAGAAGGTTTCATGAGAATTAGCCCCCCCCCTCCCCCCCCGGATCGTATTTCACCCGAGATAAAAGAAAAGATAGAAATTCCGAGTATTTTGAATCACCCATTTTTACTAAGAAACTAAAAGGAACCTCAGAAAAAACTACTTGTTACAAATAACATCTTGTTGTTGAAAAAAAAAAATGTTGCGGAGACAGGATTTGAACCCGTGACCTCATTATTTCAACCGAATTCAAAAAAATCTATTTGCTTTCAGTTCGGTAGAACGTGGGTCTCCAAAACCGACGAATTATAGTAATTTGTTCCAACCCGAGGCATGAACCCTAGATGCTGTCGGAGTAAACAATTTCAACCAATCAGTAGTTGATAGTCAAGTCTCGCGTGTCTACCATTTCACCACCAAGGCCTTTTTTCAACAATGTCTTTGTCATTCGAAATTATCGAGTGATCGGAGATGCAAAAGAAGACCGACATGCATGTGTTAAGCATGCCGCCAGCGTTCATCCTGAGCCAGGATACAAATTCAAACTTGAAAAAGTCTCTTTCTGATTCTTCCAAGCACTCGAGATGTGCTTTAATGGTGTGAGGATCATAATTTTTTTTTTTGGGTAAAAGTGAGGATCAGATTTCGGGAAACGTTTATGTTCTTGTTGAAGTTTCTCGACTTTGTGAACGATCTCATCAGTCGGAAGATCAGGACTAGTGAGACGAACACGTGCCTCACAAGCCAAAGAACAGAACAAGATCAAAAGAATGATAATTGTTGCTGAAGCTTTCGCCATAGTTTGTGAATCAAAAGAGACAGAGAGTCGTCGTTAGGGTTTATGGTGTAAGAGATGGAGATTTGTTTGTGAAGAAGTTTGTGCTTATTACGTCTTTATATAGAGAGAGGAGAAGAGACCTTTTTTACATCTCTTACTAATAAAAGATGCTCATTGAGACCTCTCCATGTATCCACATCAGCATTTTTAAAATCACTCTCAAGACTCCACGTCAGCATAATTCTTTCTTCGGCAAGTATATTGGTTTCGGTTTTGGTTGCTAATTAAGAACTCTAAAAATGTGATGCCATGTCACCAGAACAGTGCCACGTGGTATTCTTTAAACAAGGTAGGAGGAAGAAAAAGTTTTCGGCTTCTTCTTTTCGTAACCTAATTGTATTGTCTCTTCGTCTTCTTGCTTGCAAACAAATGCATCTACTTCTTAACCCTTCGATTTCTATGTTTTCCGTTTGTGCAGGACTTATATATATAGATGGAACGAGAGATGTTCTCCATTAAAGACAAAGAAATGAACCATGGATACATTCTTCACTCTGAGGCTTCCATGACTTACTCCACCAAAGGCTTTTCATGTCTCTTTACTCCACCAACACTTAGCTTGCATATGTTGTAATGGTTATTCTAGGAAGCGTTGGTATGGTTTAATATCAAGGAGATGTGGGAAACAAAATTGAGGTAATTGACAAAAGTCTAGACGTTTGGCGTTAGAATTAAATCTAGGTAGTTTGTCTATTTAAAGATGATTAGAAACGCAACCTAGCTTGCATCTCTTTTCTAGTCTCTTACTAATAAAAGATGCTCATTGAGACCTCTCCATGTATCCACATCAGCATTTTTAAAAATCACTCTCAAGACTCCACGTCAGCATAATTCTTTCTTCGGCAAGTATATTGGTTTCGGTTTTGGTTGCTAATTAAGAACTCTAAAAATGTGATGCCATGTCACCAGAACAGTGCCACGTGGTATTCTTTAAACAAGGTAGGAGGAAGAAAAAGTTTTATCGGGATATTCAGAAGTTAATGTTATCTATCTCTTTGATTTGAAAAAGCTTCAGAAATTGATAAAATTAATCAACTTATTGTGGAAGATAGCTCCTTAATGTGAATTCATGTCACTCTCATATAAAAAACTAAAGTTGGTCGTACACAAAGTAAAACATAAGTCCCACGCGTAGCGTGGGATAGCCCCTAGTTAGGATAAAGATTTCTCACGTCGGTGATGGGAATAAGGTTTTTCCTATTTCTAATTTTTAAAGTGTATCCTCTATTGGGCCGTAATGGGCTACATATTATGTTTTATAAGGCTTACTTGTCGAGCAAGTGTTGTTTAGGGTTTACGATAATGTATATTAACGTTGTAAAGCCGTCAATGAATGAGACACACACATATTCTCTTTATTCTACATCCTCGATTAATAAAAACAGGAAAGTTTATTCGAGTGTGATTTGTGAACTCTGCAGGTGTAATTGGAGATGAAGCCAAAAAGAGGAGAGAAATATCCAAATTACGGTTATGCCCTTCTTCCAATGTGGTGGGCCGCTAAAGCAGAAAAAAAATTGGTCCATTAAAATAAAATAAAAGTTGGCCTAGTAAAATAAAATAAAATGATAACCAGCGGTTGCAGGATTTCAAACTTGCAACCGTTGGACATTTTATCACAAACCTTAACCACTGCACCACAAGCATATTCCTGTCACGTTATTCCTCTCCAAACTATAATACATGTTTTACCAATTTGTTGCGATTTCTTGTAAACAAAAATCATTTGTACTCTTGACATATTTTAAAGAAAACTTATTTGTTTTGATAATTATATAAACGTAAATAGGCTTGTTAAATAATGTGATTATGCAGTGGGTAAAATGTTTAGTAAAAAAACTTTAGCTCAAGTTCTGGTCCCATATCTCATGGCACAACGTAATCTGCCACATAATGAACATCAAAACATCACGAGCATCATGTTAATACAAAAAATTTTGTATTTTAATATATCAAATATTTAGAAGTTTTGTAATATTCTTTTTTTGCAAAATACAAACAAACACAAGATAGCTCTAACGATACATACCTTCAATTTAATACCCACAACCATTCATGGCCTTAGTCTCACACATCTTTTATTTAATCTCATGCACTATTTTCTTTGTTGGGAATAGGGAATAAAAACAAGGAACAAAAATTCAAGGTACTCTGAAATTATGGCTAGGTGTATCATATGTCCAATGAGTAATATCTAGTAATCTATTGTTAAAATTCATTTATAAATTGGTTTACCAAAAAAGATAAAAGAAAATAGTCGTCTTGCATATGCGTGCGAGTGAGTCACCTTGTTGTTAATATGATATTTTATCAAACCAATTTTAAAAAATATTTGTAGTGATGAACTTATATCTAACATTTAAGTTGTAGTCTAAACAACAATTTTGTGATTTTTTAAATATTTAAGTATGTAAATGAACTAATTTTTCCGTAACAAATCGCCGAGTGATGACATGGCAACTAATCATATCACAGTTGTATTTTTTTTTTCCATTTTTCTTTATGTGATTAGTCCACCACTTATAATCATAGATAGCAAGCTCACAGTTTGATAGCCTTTACTGGTTATATCCGCAAAAAAATATTGTTTTATCTTATATAAACCAGAATTTCAAAATTTTCTAACTTATTGTTGAATACAGTTTAGTTTATTATGCCTTTTAAAGTATTTTCACAAAATATCTGTAACGAGTTCTTTTTTATGTACAAAAAATATACATTCAGATCAATACGAAAGAGTTAAAAATTCAATACTCGCATTACACCGAAATATGTAATTAGGCATCAAATTTTATTAACACTTAGGCTTAATGTAAGAATAAAATTAAGTCGCCAATGATTGTCAATTAAATTAAGTAGATGGTAAGTAAATAAAATATACTAATGATTGTCATACTTGTTCTGAGGCCCGGCTCAAACATTGGTTAGATCCGGCGCCTAAATAATTTTTTTTAACCATAATAAAAAAAACTTGTACGAAAAAACTAAATATGTAAAAAAAAGGATCTTTGGACCATGTGTATCATCACCTCCTGCACACGTCCAAAACCGACATTGGTTGTTCTGCCGAGATTTCGCCATGTCGATGAGGAGACTGTCAAGTTATCAGGTACTGACCGTCGTAATAAACACAAACTCTCTAGATGAGAAAAGGCAGCATCAAGAGCAAGAGGCTCCATTGGATTCAGAGTCTTTCAGTTTGAAACATCTCTTTCACTTGGTTCTATAGAGATTTCTGGAGAAAATTTATGTTTTGATAATTAAGATAGCTTGTCACAATTTGTCACTTTGGTTCATCTTTGGGTTTAATACTATTTTGCCATTTACTTACATATCATTATAATATGTCCTCATATGTAAGTTACATGCATTGGCTGCCATATAGTTGTAGTTACGAGGAAACTCATTAGAATCTCACAGAAAATTTCAAGTCTTTTGTCACATGAACCCAATAGGAAAAGATCAAACTAAATAATTAAGTCTACAGTCTAACCACAAAAAAAAAAAAGAAAAAAAAAAGAAGATAACCTCACATGCAACACAAACCCTTAAAACCTCCAAAGCCACTATAAAAGACCCCTAAACAACTTCTATTTAACCAAAAACTCAAAGATACACTCACAAGATTCAAACTAAAATGGTGATCGGGTCTCGTGCTTTGATTGGTCTAATAATGATCCTTGTGATCTCAGGAACACTTCTAGTTCCAGGGCAAGGAACGTGCCAAGGAGACATCGAAGGTCTGA
Organism: Arabidopsis lyrata subsp. lyrata; assembly: GCF_000004255.2. Classification (NCBI taxonomy): domain Eukaryota; kingdom Viridiplantae; phylum Streptophyta; class Magnoliopsida; order Brassicales; family Brassicaceae; genus Arabidopsis; species Arabidopsis lyrata. The sequence continues at coordinate 4,579,012 of NW_003302549.1, forward strand.
TGAAAGAATGCGCGGTCTACGTGCAGCGTCCAGGCCCAAAGGTGAACCCGTCCGAAGCATGCTGCAGAGTCGTTAAGAGATCAGATATCCTTTGCGCTTGTGGCCGTATCACAGCTTCAGTGCAGAAAATGATAGACATGGATAAGGTTGTTCATGTCACTGCCTTTTGTGGGAAGCCTCTCGCTCATGGTACCAAGTGTGGAAGTAAGTCTATATATAAATTAATTAAGAAGTTTCATTCTTTTATAGTTTTAATCTTGTAAAAATTGAAGGTATCGCTAGAGCTATCTTGTGATTGTTTGTATTTTGCGAAATTTTTTTTATTAAAAATAGAATTTTTTTTATTAAATTGAAGGTCGTAATGTTTTGATGTTCATTATGTGGCAGGTTACGTTGTGCCATGAGATTTGGGACCAGAACTTGAGAGCAAAGGGTTTATGGATTGAATTGTTTTACTATTCCCCCACTAAGAAAGTACTCTTGTAATCTCTAATATATTGAATGAAATAAATTTATTTTCCTTGTTTTAGATTTGATCGAAAGACGAAAACTGGATCACTAAACCATGATGCAGAGTATTTATCCGATCTCTAAATTCCATGATCTAGAGTAATATCTAGGAGGAGAGGCCTTATTTCCTCTTTTTTTTTTTTATTAATCGAGGATATACACATATTTTTTATTAATTCGATTTTCTTACTTGCATCGATGTTGCTTTCAGCGTCTACATCGCGATTTTCTCTCTCGAATTTGACATTAGCCTACTCCGTAACACCGGAAATCTGAGCTTATCCAAAAAACGCCTGCTGAACCACCACGATCACATGTCTATTAAAGAAGATACATAACTGCTTAGTGACAACTTCTACCGAGAATCTTATGATAATTTACGTATAAAAACAAATAAAATAATTTTTTTTAACATTAAACAAATAAATTTTCTGTCTAAAATATTTCAAGGGTACAAATGATTTTTGTTTACATTCAATTTAAAAATGCGTAAAAAACTTAAAAACTCTTAATTTTGATACAATTTTTTATCTTCTAAAACTTGGATTAATTAGGAACCGAGGGAGTAGTAATTGATATAAAATCATCACTATATCAAGAAATGGTTTAGTTTTGAATAAGCTTTTTGGCATTTTTTCTGACTAAACAATTTGTTCCAAAAATTTTACCAATTGCTTAATCACATTATTTAACAAGCCTATACGATTATAAAGTTATCAAAACAAATAATTTTTCAATCTTCAAAATATGTCAAGAGTACAGATGATTTTTGTTTACAATTGGCATTGGTGCGTAACCGCAACAAATTGGTAAAAATGTATTATACTTTAGAGAGAAATAATGCGACAGGAATGTGCTTGTAGTGCAGTGGTTAAGGTTTTTGATAAAATACCCCACGGTTGCAAGTTCGAAATCTCGCAACCGTTGGTTATCACTTTATTTTACTTTAATGGGTCAATTTTTTTTTCTGCTTTAGCAGGCCACCACATTTGAGGAAAGGCATAACCGTAATTTGGATATTTTCCTCCTCTTTTTGGCTCCGTCTCCAATTACACCTGCAGAGTTCACAAATCATATTCGAAGACGACGAACCAGAAATTAACAAGTAAAAACGAAGAAAGAGAGAGCAAGAAGATGAAGAATCTTGGAGGATTCAAAATCGCATTCCTTACTTTCTGATTACTAGATCTGAATGTATATTTTTTGTACAAAACAAAAGAACTTGTTACAGATATTCTGTCAAAATACTTGAAAATGCATAATAAACTAAACTGTTTTCAACAATAAGTTAGAAAATTTTGAAATTTTGGTTTATATAATATAACAATATTTTTTTGCGGAAAAAAGAAAATTTTTTTTGCGGATATAACCAGTTAAGGCCATCAAACTGTGATGTGTGAGCTTGCTATCTATGATCATAAGTGGTGGACTAATGAAAAAATGAAAAAAATACAACCATGATATGATTAGTTGCCATGTCATCATGATATCATTGAAGGAATTGGTAAACCTTTACCCGGCGTGGTTAAGTCAAAATCCCCAAATTTTCAAAATTCTCGACAAAACGCCTAAAAGTTTTTGTTTTGTCGAACCAAAGATCAAACCTTTGCGAGACAATTTCCCTCTTTCTAGGCAACGAGTTTATCCAATCATCAAGGAATTTGATGATCGTTTGATAAATTGAAACTCTTTGGATTGGGTAGTGATGGATGACGAGAGACGGGTACTGTGTCCTGAGAACCAAGATTTAGCGGCTTATGTGTTGCAGAAGAAGCAAGAACACGCAGAAAAACCCAAAGGTTTGTCGGAAAATCTGGAGAGGACATTTGTTAAGGCGTATAGGAATGTCTGCGACGCCAAGGATCCCATTAACACACTCAAAGACTTGTCGCAGATCAAGTATGTTTCTTGCTTTCTTTCTCTCCTCTTTTGTCCTCTGGAATTTGGGTTTAGGGGAAATGTTCATTTCCTAGGTTTTCTACTGTTCTTATTGGGATATGGGTTAATGGGTCATTAGTTTTCTTGTTTGAGGTGCCTTTGTGTTCAATTTTTCTGGAAAAGATGTCACCTTTTTGTGTTTCTGGTTCGAAATTCTCCCATTTTTTCAGTATTGAGTGAATGGTGGAATGAAACTAGCGACTAAGAAAGTAATAAGATGCTCCTCGGTATATCAATTTTATCTTTATTAACTTCAGTTCACATACATTTTTGGTTCCTGTTAATTTAGGCTTTGGCTAAGGGTTTGTGTTTGTTTAATCTGAAGTTGAAGTCATTTAGATAAAATCAGACAATCTGTGTGTTTCTTATCGTTGTGAAATCAGTGAATCTGAGAGTGAGTGGTTTCGTTGTTTCAAGGGGAAGTGTTTGTTTAAGCCTTTTCAAATGCAAATCAGATCAGATTGTGAATGGTTTTAATTTTTTGGGTGACTGCATAGGGGCTTTGGCAAGTGGATGGTTAAGCTCATGAAAGGATATTTTGATACTGGTGCTCAAAGTTCTGAGCAAGAAGATTTACCTGATAGGCGTGCTGGTAATTGTGTTGGGCTGTTGGCTGTATCACATTGTTCACATGTATTATCAATGTAATGTCTTTATCTATGCTGATTTTTAATCTGTCCAGGGAAAAAGGCTAATGGAAAAAAACGGTACATTCCGCAAAGAAATTCTGTGGGCTATGCATTACTAATAACGTTGCACAGGTTAGTTACATGTTTATGTTACTCACAAAATACTCTTTCTTTCCCCTTTGTAAACCCTTCTTCAGGACCGTTATCTTTTTCTTGTTACCAGGAGGACTACAAATGGGAAAGAATTCATGCGTAAACAAGAGCTTATTGATGCTGCTGACGCGAGTGGGCTCTCACACTCTCCTGTTGGGTATAATCAATCATGATGTTCCCAATCTCTAATCTGTTGGTTTTGTACCCAACCTCTGCTGTATCTCTTATTCTTCCATTCTTGTGCCTAGGCCAGAGAAAGGAAAAGGGAAAGCAGGACTTGGACACTCTAAGAGGGAGTGGTATAGTGGATGGAGCTGCATGACCACACTTATACAGAAGGGATTAGTGGTGAAATCTAGCAACCCAGCAAAGTAACTCATATCTGAAACTCTGCCTTATGGTGCCCTTGACTTGTATTTTTGTGGAGAAGTAGAGCTTATCTTGAGACTTCATTGTTTCTTTTCTTAGGTACATGCTGACAGTAGAAGGTCGGGAAGTTGCAAATGAATGTATCGTGCGATCTGGATTACCTAATTCAGTTGACATCTTATCTGATGATGGAATGTATCCTACACCGCAAGCACAGAAAACACCTAACCAAAATCCTACCTGTTCTTTTACCATGAGAGAAGAACAGCCATATGTCGATCCCAGATCTAGGGCACAATCAGCCATTCCAAGCGATATTCTTGAAAAGGTACTCCATCATAATGTATTTGGACCTTTAGTTTCTTATTATATAGTGTTGATTGGGGGTGAGGTGACATATTTTTCTCCAGTATTAATTTTTTGTTTAAATTATTGGTTTTCTTCAACAGTTTACACCGTTTGGTTATTCTAAGGAACAAGTCGTTGCTGCATTCAGAGAGGTTTCAGATGGATCTGGGGACAAAGATCCATCAACTCTCTGGCTCTCTGTAATGTGCCATCTTCGTCAAGCAGAGGTTTATAATTCCTGTCCGGACTCAAGAAATAGAAGAAAAGATTCATCAGGACCTTCTAAATCACAAACTCGTACGGTCTTTATCAAGCATATGATATAATATGCTTAGTGCTGTGTTTGAGAAAAGTTGTATGTTTCATCTTATGATGTCTTAGCTACAAATTCAGGTCAAGTTGATCTTGAGGGATCTCGTGCTAAGAAGTTCCGCTCTTGCAATGATGGACCCACCTTAAATCCATGTACATCCGGATCGAGTCATGCTGTGAAAGCCTGCTCATCTTCTGTATGTAACCATTTGAGTTAAGTAGATTATTAGCTATATATTTAAATGATCACCAGAAACTGGATTGCTAATCAGCGTTAATTGTTCTTTATTGTGTCCTGGTTACAAAGTTGGTATCAGATGGAACCAAAGGAATAACAAATATTCCACGCCTCCCTCCTCTTCAATTTGGAGAAACGTTTGAGGAAGCATATGATGTGATCTTGATATTGGATGATCGAGAAAAGTTTGCCACGAAGGGGTTTGTAGGACATTTAATTTAATCTTTTCTTTATTTATTTGAGGTTTCTTATGGTTTGGTTATGAGAGTGTGATAGTAGCCTAGCTACGTTATTCTTAATGAACACTAATCATACCTTCTTATTTCACAGATCACGATCCAGGAATATAGTTGATAACATATGCTCTGAATTCAATATCAAGATTGAGGTTTGCATTTGATTTCTTGGATAGATGTCAACAGATTCGAAATTACTGAAATTAACTGGAAAAATTGTTGTTGTATCTATAGGTTAGACGATTACCAGTTGGGGATTGTATCTGGATTGCTCGGCATAAGTACCTTGAGACTGAATATGTTCTGGACTTTATTGCTGAGAGGAAGAACGTGGATGATATGCGCTCATCAATTAGAGATAATCGCTACAGAGACCAAAAACTTAGACTTCAGGTGTGTGTACTCGCAACTCCTTAAGTTTTTTTACTTGCTCCATCTTTTGTTGATGGTTGTTTCTTATTGTCTTCTTAAATTGAAATTTTAAATAGAGATCGGGATTCAAGAAGCTCATATATATTCTTGAAGGGGATCCAAACCATTCTGATGCAGCAGAAAGCATTAAAACAGCGTAAGATTATCTTTTTAACACAAGATTTTGATTGGCTGTACATTTTTCTTTGAGATTTGGAACCAAACCTTTTTCCTTTGTATATGCTTCTAGTTGTTTCACGACAGAGATTCTGGAGGGATTTGATGTGCTGAGGACACAAGGGCTGGGTGAGACGCTAAGGAAATACGGCTACCTCACGAAATCAATATATCAATACTACAAGTTACGGGTGAATGATAATGACCAGAGCAAAGTCGCAGCCTCGTGTCCTTCTTTTGATAGTTTTGTCAAAAGGTGTCAAGACCTTGATAAAATGACAATCAGCGATGTATTTGCCATTCAGCTTATGCAGGTACTTTGTCTGGCTAAGCCTTTTTCGGTTCTTTTATATGTGAATGGTTCTACGAATCCAATTCCATTGATAAGTATATGTTGCAGATCCCGCAGGTAACGGAGGAAATTGCCATAGCGGTTCTTGATAGTTATCCAACGCTTTTGTCTCTTGCTTCTGCGTATTCTCATCTAGTAAGCCTTTTACCTAAGATCTCGAAATGTTGTATTTCTTGAAGAAAACCGATGACTTCTAGTCTCTCTTGAACTAACGAAAACAATCTCTCCATTGTTTTGAAGGAAGGGAATGTCTCTGCGCAAGAAGAGATGTTGAGAAATAGAAGTAACAATGTAATATGTGCATCAGCTAGTAAGAATATATTCAAGTTAGTCTGGGGTGAATGAATTATTACTCTATTATGTGTTCTTTTGAGCTTTTGTTGTCTAGAGAGAGACCTGAAACATGCTTTATTTGTTTCTATTTATTCTTTACTAAGTTATCTTTTCAGTCTATTCTTCTGCATTCCAACAACAGCTCAATAATTCATAGTTGTATTTTTATTTTCACACAATCAAAGAATCCTCTTGTTAAAAGTAGCGACTGTGATAAATAGATTTTGCATGATCTGGTCAATGATTTAATCAGATAATTGGAACATAAATGATATTATTTTTTTAATCAATAATCAAAGAGGACGCCACAATCAATTCTCTCCAAAAAACCGTCATTGCTTTGAGATCATACTGTTGAGAAGTTGCATGATTGGTGGGCTGCCTATTGATATGTTCACCAAGAAAGTGTTTGCCATGTTAAGTGAAGGTTTCGCAATGATGTCTCCAGTTGCCTTGGCTTGTAAGTAGTCTAGACGTGCAAAAGAGGCTTCGTCGATACGGTAGACATGTGGAGGTTCTAAGGAATAGATTTGATTGGGGTGAATGAGATTGGAAACAAGAGTTGGTGATGCTGACAAAAGAACTAGAGACATAGAGAGCGAGAAAGTGTAAAGTAAATCGCCATTTTTGTTTTATGTGAAGTACTTTACATACGCATTGCATATATATGTAAGGAAGAGAGTGTTGAATGATTAGAGTGAAAACAAAGAAGTAATAACAGAAGAAGACTTAAGAAAATGCAAGAAATATTTTCTTTTGAGAGTTTTAGGTGCAAAGGAATCTTTACCTTTTATTAGTTGAGCACAAAGTGTTGAGGTTTAAAGAGGAATTGATGGCAAGAATTGCTTGTTTAGTTTACTGAAACCCCTATGTGATATCTCTGATCGTGATAAGTTGATTATTTTTTTTGAAAATATAGAAAAACATAAAAGTTAATATATGATTGTTGTGGTACTCTTTTTATTGAAAACATATTTGAATCTGATTAAACAAAGTGAGATACATGAACGTTATATTTTTGCCTAAATTATGATTATTCTTCCTTGAAAATATATAAAACCATAGAAGGTCATGACCAAGCTATCAAGCCTAAAGTCTTGACTGCTCCTCTAGGTGAAGTGAGGACACAGTGCTCAAAGGTCCTTACGGCCAAGTGATTTAGAATGTGTTTGTTATGTACTTGTGACCAGTGATGTCTATATTGACTAAGGCCATCAGTTTGAACATGTGAATATTTTGGGGAAATCCAGGTCTATTTCAACTTTTTTCAACATTTGAAAAATTATTTCAACTGTTGAATATTTTGTTGACATAACAAAAAGATGATGTTGCAAAATTGGTTTTGAAAATTTGTGGGTGTTTTCTTATTTGACATGTGGCAAAGGATAAAAAAAAAAGCAAGAATTGATAAATTATTGGGACAGATGGATTGCATTGATTGGTCGTTCACATTCTTGATTTTTTTCAATTCAATTATTTAACATCAATTATTTTATTATAATTTTAATTATATATATATATATATATATATATATATATATATATAATTTTATATCAAAATTCATCATTTTTCATATTCTATAAAATGAGACTTGGCTAATTTATTTTAAACACATACAAAAAATCTGCATTTTTCTACTATACTTTATAATTATTTTATAAAATTATTTAACTCCTACTTTTTTTTTAATTGTTATTAATAATTTGTAATTATAAAAACAAAAACATAACGAAAATAAATAATAGAAGATAAAGTATTGTAATTTTATTAAACACAACCATTGTAGATAGTAAAAATTAAGTATGTGTTGAATTATGATGTGGAAGAGAAAAGATGATGTGGAATGTTAAAAGTAAAAAGAGAGTTGTTGTAATATTATAACCGATGTACTTAGTCTTAGTGGTTTTTAATTGAGAAAATTTTCATTTAATATTCCAACTTTCAAATTGCGGTCATTTTAAATATGAACTTCATATGTGATCATTTAAAACATGAACTAAACGTTGATTAACATTCATGAGACTTCGTTGACAAGGTCAAAATAGATATGCCGTTATCAGTCGTTAACGGAATCTCTAACACATGTTATCACCCGTTAACGACTCTCAATGAAATAAGGAAATAAATAGAAGTCGGTCTCTCAATGACTAAAGAAAAAGGAAATAAGCATAACCAAAAAAAGCATAACCGGTCAATTATGAATGTTAACAGCTACACGACGATCTTCATACATATATTGTTATACAATAGGGATCGGATGAGCCTCTAAACTTCATCTACATACAATCTACAAAACGTTATACCGAATGTTATGTAACCACATAACATCAATGCATAAAGAATCAAGTTTTTGCTCATTGTTGTACTGTAGACTGTAATGTGTGCGTAAGGTATTAAAGATACAAAAGACAAACTCCACAAATATTACTACAAGACTGCAACAGAGAAGTATCAAAGCACGCCGCTCACATATATTCCAAAGGTTTGTTGAAGCTAATCTTGCTGCAATTTATGGGCTAAAGGTCGGTGAAACACTCTTCTGCGTTTTGCTCCCCAAGATACAGCCAAACAGTTTGGCTCTTTCCTCTTTGTCCCAAGATAACCTTGACAGCTTTCAGAACCACAATTGCACTTTACTTCAGGACCAAACTGCACAAATCTGCAAAAAACAACCTAATATATCAGAATTTCAGATAATTTAAGCTCATCATCAATGGTCCAGAAGTTGACCTATAGTCATATGTAAGTGGCTCTCCTGCTTCTATTTGACGAGCTGCGAAGACACCTACACGGGTCTCACCTTCAACTTGCCTGTTAAAACAACCACACATTTTACAAGTATTAAAACTGACTCATTCTCTCTTACTAGACCATCATCGACATATATTTATATGAAACAATGTATGCTTTACCACTTTTCCAATACACAGTTTGGGCTGCAACTGTGATTTAGAAACCGAGAGGCGTTCCCTTTGAAGGTGGCATCAATCGTGAAGTCTTTCTGAATCTCACACATGTAAAAGTCTTTCATGCCTTTGTGTTTCATATCCCAAAGCCTTTGCTCACATTGAGCATCACTAATCACTGTGGATCGAGTGAAAACAGTCACTAAAAACTATGTCCCTTTCCACCACAACCATATGGCTCAAAGACCAAATCAAGATAGTTTACCTTCACCAATGTATTCGACAATGAAGTCCTCTTTGTTGATTGATTCTGCTGCCTCTACTCCCCAACCGCAATGTTCAGTCTGTAATAACAATAACATGACATGTCAAGATAAAAACAATGTTTAATGCAAGAGTCATAAAATAGAGGACTTCCTTTACCTTAACAATTCTGATCTTCTTCTCTTTGCGGAATGGTCTGTTTCCACAAGTTTCAGGACATCTGCATCCTTTTGAACAGCTTATGCATTGAACCCTGAGAGAAATTTCACAAAACGGAAACTATTCAAACGAAATTTCATTTCTTGTTAACAGAGAAGATTTGTTGGTTAATCAATAAGTATACCTGCAAACACAGCTTCTACAGCAAGTAGGGCCACAATTTGTGCACCCAACACCATCATTAGCATTATCACGCTTCTTCTTTACAAAGTAAATATCTTAACTCAGTCAAGGAAAGACACACCAATGTAGTAATAAATGAGAATTATTTACTTATAAGGCAGTAAAATTCAATCGACAGACAGATGTGTGGAAACTATGAAGGATACTGCGTCTGATGTGCACATAAGGAGGCAGATCATCTTTCACAACAGAATCTTTCCATGTTAAGTCAATCTTAAACTCCTCTTCCACATATGGCAAAGGCAACTGGCAAAAGACCTCCTGAATAAGAAAGTAGATAAACATTACTTGCCTACCACTTGAAATTGTGTAAGAAAAAACAAATATCCAGCTTTCAAATCTCTTCCCTCTTTTGATTTTCGAGCGACAAGTCTATGTAAGAATTAATTTCCTTCACTAGACTACCTAATTTCAGTCACATTGGTACGTGGCAAAGAAACACTGACCTCCATCTCACTCTGCGCAACTGCATGCTGCTCAATCAACAGATAATTTATCAGTCATGTGAGTAAGTCTGTATAAAAATACAAATCGTAAGAAGCTTCAGGTAGGATCTTATGAAAGCGGTAAACTGGAAAATCGACCTTTTTGTCTAGCCGCCAATTAGTTGGATGCCTCCAACAAACTGCTCTTCCTGGTTGGTCTTTCAAGTGAAGTATTTCTTTTGACCATGGAGAATGTTTATCATGAGCAGCCATTGGACACTTAACACACCGCCATTGTGTTCTTTGCTTGCAGACAAAACAGTCCTGCATACTCCATTCTATCAGATGAAACTAAATGATACCACACATTCAAACTAATCCATTTCAATTCCCTACCTAATCACTGTTACTTAGAACTAACTGTTAAGTATCCTATTTGATGGTCTATCTTTTCTCTGAGCATTTCTACCAAAATAAGAGCAACAAAATATGATATGCTTCGATGAATACAAAGCAAGCCAATAAAAATGAAGAGAAATCTTCCTTAGATCTAAACAATGAATGAGGATCTTACATGTTGAGGGCATCTAAATTTGCTTGACTTAGAAAAACCGAGACTGTCTTTCGCACAAAGCGAGTGATAAGCGCCTTGACAGCCACGAACAGAACACGATAATTCTTCCCCCGGGTACACCGGCTTATGGCAAACAAGACAATCAACCTGACACCAAATCCAATATAGTCATTATGTCAATAAATCTAAATACTTCCCAAGTCACTTATTGACTTCAAGATTCGAATGACTCTAAAATAGTAAACTATTAGTCAAACAATATCTAAATGAATATGAGAGATCATATGAAATCTTACACAGACATAACTAAAGCCAAAAAGGGTCATTTCAAAATCACCGATCCAATACTATTCTATACTTCACACAAAATTCATAACTCTAGAGACCATGTATATCCTAAGAATCCATTGCAGAACTCATAATTTAACTACCAAGAAAAGGTGGAAAACACACAAAACAATAGATAACTAAATAAACAGAAAACACAAAATACCATTTTCTTGGCACCAACAAGAAAAGGGAGGCAACATCTCGTCTCTGAAACACCAGAAGCCACTCTTCTCTTGACCCAATCCTTCACATGATCTTCCAAAATCAACCCTTTCTTGACTCTGTCAGACGGATTCTGTTTCCCGGTAAAAGCAGTGACTCCATTAGCAGTTTTAATGTCTCTAACCTCTTCCTCCGGTGGAATCATCGGTGAATGCTTCCCATTGCAGTCTCCGGCTATATTTTCAGGGGAATCGATAGATTTGGATAATTCCGGGCCTGAAGCCGCCGGAAGAAAAGAAGGGCAACAAGTGAGAGCCACAGATGCAGACAAAGACATGTTTCCCAGATCTAACATCTGAAACTCGTAAGTACATAAGATGGAAGAGTAAGAGGAAGACAGTTACTTTTTGTCTTTGTTGGTAGGCGAAAAGCGAAGAGACATGAAAAAATATGGAGGGAATTTAAGGCGGGAGTTTTTGTCCTAATTGTTTATACAAAAGGTCCTTGTATTTCCAAATATTTTTGTAATTGCCCTAAACTTTTTATTTTACTTGTTAAACTAGATTTTAACCCGCGGTACACCGCGGGGCTATATTTTCTTAAAAAAATCAAAATGTAATTTGTTTGATAGATTATTTTGATTGTTAATTTTAGGATTTCACCCGTGGTATACTATCTTTTATAAATATCAACCCAAACCCGTCCCATCATATTACCCGTCCCGTGAAATTAAACATCATTTAGTTATTTTTCTTTTTAATAATACTTTTATTTAAAAGCTATATAATTCAAGTCAATTTAAAAATTTCTTTTAAATGGTTCCCATAAGATATATATACATATATATTAAATTTGTATAGAGTTGAAATAATATTAATATTACAAACTTTTTATATAATTTAAATATTATAAATATTTTTAAAAATATGCAATATATATTTTTTGTTATTGAATAAGAGGATATTATGTGTAAGAAATGTAGAAAATAAGAGTTTAATATTTTTATTATGGAGTCGCAAGAAAAATCTTTTATTTCTATACATGTTATTCGTTTATTAATAATAAAAGAAAACAAATCCTTTAAATTAGATATTAACTAAAATAAACGCACCATAATTACTTATTAAGTAACAACCAATAAATTTCACCAAAAAATAGGTAACAACCAATAAATTATAAACGCAGTAATTAAAGAATGAGATATTAAAAAAAAATATCAAATAAGATATAAGAATCTTAAAATAATTGAATATCTAAATAATTTAATTGTTAGTGTCGATTTTAATGCCTTCATTAATGTGGATTTTTTTTTTACAGAGAAATATTTCCTAAAGATTATCACATTAATGACTCAGAAAATTAAGGAATATATGAATTTATGATTCTCGAAATCGTGTTGGTAATATCTTTAATTAATATTTTTCAAATTTAAATAATTAATGTCAATGGCATTCATCCGTAAATACAGAGTTTTAACTAAAGAGTTTTAACTAAAGAGTTTTAAATTTTAAGTTGTAATTATTTTGTTAATATTATTTGTTTTGTTTAGTGTTTAAGATTATATATTGAATTTTGATTATTATTTCTAGGATTTTAACCCGTGGTATATCTTCCGGTATTATTATCGATCTAAACCCATCCCACCATATAACCCCGTCCAGTGAAATTAAACATCATTTTTTTTAATAACACATTTGTTTAGAAAACATATAATTCGAGTCAATTTAAAAGTTTGCTTTTAAGTGGTTCCATAGTATAAATATTTATAATTTTTATAGTGTTCAAATATTATTAATATTATAAACTTTTTATGGACTTAAATATTATAGATACTTTAAATATTATTAATTTATACTTCTTATAAGGTTAAAATATTTATAATATTTGAAACCTTATAAATAATAATAATCTAAAGCAACATATTATTCTTTAGACATAAATAATCTTTATATATTTGGTAATAATTTTTTGGGGGTTAATCTAATTTATAAATAAACATTATTTATTGCCAAAATGAGTTTGGTTTAAAATAAGTAATATAGCCAAATGAGTTTGTCAAATAACGAATATTAACCATAATTTAACTAATCTACATTAAAATAAATATATTTAGAAATCGATTTACTCAAAAAATTGATAAATATAGATTAATCTATAAAGGTTATTTTATCACATGATTTTTTCATTTGATGGTAAACCACTAAATATTTTTTAGTAAACAAACCAAAGAAAATTTTCAAATCAATACTAAGAGCATCTCCAAATCAATATTAAGAAGCTACAACGGATTATGGTTAACCCTGCAAATATTTTCACACTCAAACATGAACCAATATACCAAAACAATAAAAATCAGAATCATTTCCTCATTTGTCCAAACACAAAAACATGTAGATTAAGGTAACGTAGAAGGACCAGTTTCCGAATACACTGGGAAGCTCCTCAATTCAACGTGAGGCTATCAAACATAAAGCCATAGAAAGATGAAAGTGAGTGATTTATGAAAAAAAAAAAAAAGAGATGTAATTGATTCAAATCAAAGAAGAATAGGAAGAACCTTAGTCCAAGACATGTAGAAAATGAAGCAAATGATTTGCAGAGCTGAGGGACGGCGAGAGTGGAACCATGCACATTGATTTGATGACTAAATAACCTCACTTATATATAGAGAATAAGTAGTCCATTGATTTAGGTCTTGTTATGATACAATATTAACAAAAAAAAAAGATTTGATGAGTAATTGTTATCTTTAAGTTATATATTTACGTAATTATTTTCCTAAAAAGTCTACAACAGTTATTAGGTTCTGTAATTGTTTTAGGAAATTATTTATTTTGCAATACATTTGTCGTTAGAAAGTTTTTAAAATAAAAGGAAATTATTGTTTTTATTTATTATTGCAATTAATGATGGATCTTTAATTATGAGAAATCATACCAAATATATTTGAAGATTACAGTAAATCACGGAATAGTTATTATCGAGATTTTTAAAGTAATTAGTTGGAGGAGATTTGAGGAACGATCTTTAGAATAATATCTTTAATTAATTTTTTCAAATCTTAAGAATTAACTCCAATGGCATTGTTTGTAAATACATTCCAACTCCAGGATTTATTTGCTAAAAGTCATCCAAAAATGTATATATAGATAGATTTCTCTACCAACTAAAAACCCCCACATTCGTATCTACCAATGACAGTGCTACACGCAACGATGAATGTTAGTAAAACAGAATTGAACAAATAGCAAAAATTAATCAAACCATGATTTTGAAGTATATCTGATTGATCAGTGTTCGGTTTGTTAGTTATAAATTCTAGGTGTGTTTTAATAAACTACATATAGTGAAAGATAAACGGATTAATCAGGTTTGTATAACATTAATTTCGTTACTTTTCATTGTCTAAATTTTGATAAGATCATGTAATCAAATGAATTTAAGACAAAACAAAAAAATATATGAACTTGAAACAATATACATAATTCAGTTTTCATTTGATTACTATACTCAAACAAAACCTGGCGTAAATTGTTTTGTTTTACTATATTTAGCAACAAAATCTAGTAAAGTATTGATATTTGTGTCTAGGTTTCCACAGTTTACCACGCAATACTCACCTTTGTTTATACACTTTACAAAGATAATGAGTAATCGTTAACTAATCCAAAGAATTTACTCATTCGTGTTGTATATAGTTTATTCTTAAATCCTAGTAGCAAGAAATTATGGCGTCTAAGAATCGATTTAGATGAAAAACGGACCAACTAAGCAAACTAGATGATATGTTCACTTCACGACAACTTTGTATATAATATACAGAAAACAATATACATACAAATTGTGTGATATACAACAAATCTTTTGAAAATACTACACTCTTTTCTTGAATGTTTCTTTTAGGCTATGTTGAGATATTCTTCTATCTATATTATCAAATTTGAATTACAATAAATAATTATAACTATATTCGTACGGTGATCTGAGCTTATTTGGATACCATTCGATTTTTGTTCCCTGATTTGTTGTTACTCGTTACTAGTAAGATTTTGTTATCCTCGTTTAGTCCGAATCGATGGTTCCTCACCGTTCATTGTGGTGTTACTATGAAAGTAGAAATTAAAAATAATCTGGAACATTTGATGATAACTATGTAGCAATGTAGTAGTAACATGGCAACATCGAATTCTGGGCCAACTATATTTTTCTTTGGTAAGCCAACCATTCATTTGAGTTTTAATATCCAAACTTTGACGCGTTTTAAACTAAATTAATAACATAATCCATGTTCATACCAATTGAATATAGAGATGTACGTGGTGCCTTGTCTTATGAATCAACTCTCCTTGAAGAATCTTATGCCACAAAACCAATTAAAAGTTACCTACTCTTTCAATTTACCTCGTTGTGGCCCATCGTTTAATCTGTTTTGATCAACACTCCACATATTATCAAATCATTTAGGAAACGTATAAATGAAACGAAAATATATGTTTTAGACTTTTAGTTACTCAATAATGTTATTAAGAGAATGATTAATACATCATAAAACACCAAGTGTATTTTCTATCTCAGTATTGGTCCGAACGTGAACTCGCAAGTCTATGAAGTATGTGATTAAATCACATGTTTGGTTTCGAGAAGTGTATGAGGTCAGGCCATAAAAAACCTTTTGAGGGGTAAAAACAAAGTTCTCGATTTAATAATTATAGACTATAGTTTAAACTTTAAAGAGACCACAAATTCTGCATTTCTCACCTTCCAACTGTAACTTTAATATTTGTTTCAAATTGACACGGCGGGTAAAAATAATCAGCTGTATCCTCCCTCACACTAAAGCGAAACTAACAAACCAATGGGAAAATAACACGTGTCGTAAAAGACCGGTCAAAGCCGCCACGTAGATAAAAAATCACGAAGCTTGCTCGGTTTTAAAATTCAAAGAGGTTTCTTCTCCGTATAAGTAGGCGACGAAGCGTACCACGAAGATCGGAAAAAAACAAATCAGATTCTGAAATATTGATAAAAAGAGAGAAATCGACGGTGGTGGTTGATTCGCCGGAGTTCAATTTCGTCGCTCGATTTCTCCTCCTTTTCCCCCGACGAGCTGCGAGAGGGAGGGGAATCATGCAGAAACGGAGAACGGTGAGGGAATCTCCGAAGATAAAGGTGAGAAATGGGAAGGTTTTGGATTCCGGCGAAAAAAAGAGATCTGAGAAGAGATTGATGAAGTTTGAGGAGTTACCTAGGTATTTGAAAGATAACGAGTTCATACACAATCATTATCGATGTGAGTGGTCAATCAAAGAAACTTTCCTCAGCGCTTTCTCATGGCACAATGAGACTCTCAACATCTGGACGTATGTTTGCGTTTTTTTTTTTGTGAATTCTTTTGGTTCATTTTGAAATTTGGGATTTGAATTTTGAAAATTTGTCCTCGGGGTTTTGAAATTTGGCAGGCATTTGTGTGGGTTTGCGATATTTGCTTGGATGATGGTTGTGAGTTCCCTGGAGACGACGGAGCTTGGCCTCACCGGCTTCGTTAGCCTTCTCTCCGGGTAAGAAATCTTGAGGTCAAAATCGTCATTTCGTTTTTGCTTGGTATTTTTCTGAGAAAGAAAATTAAACAATTTTTAATCTTTGTGGGCTTTGTGTGTGGGTCCTAATGACAGAACAACAATTCGCTGGCCTTGGCCGTCAATGGCGATGTCAAAAGATGTTTACTTCTCCAGCGATCAAACTCTGCATCACGTAAAGATTCTTCCTTTGATATTCTGTGTCATTGTTTATTCTAATTTTAAAGTAGTAGACATGCAACATAAGTGCTTTCCATTAACGAATGTCATTTTTGTTGTGTGCTCATATAAAATGCTGATTGCAATTTGTAGTAGTGCTAAATGGTAACTTTCACCCGCCATGTGATGTTTAGTTTGGATTTTTTTTTATCTTTCTGTTTTTTTAACTTTGGTTAATGGATACTTCAATTTCTGTAGACATGCTTTATGCCCCACCTACTTTGAAATCACGTGATTTTCTACGGAAATTAAGGAAGAAGTTTATGCCTGGATTTGTTTATTTTGGCATAAATCTTGCAACGTTCTTATAACCTGCCCCAACTATTTGATGTTTCTCTCACTTTAGTTTTCTGTAGATTTTCTTTGCGCTCACCTAACTTTCCAACTAACATGATTTTTTTCAACGGGTTTAAGAAAAAAAAGGCTGGTCTTTTGTCAAATAAAACTTATTATTTGTATTTGGTGGTGTCTACTTGCAGGATTTGAATGTGACACACACTCGCTCACTCCTGAATTCTCAAGGAGATGTTAACTACGAAGCCGTTCCTAAATGGCCATGGCTCGTGTTCTTATCCGGAGCAATGGGCTGCTTGATCTGCAGTTCCATGTCTCACCTCTTCGCCTGCCACTCTAGACGATTCAACCTCTTTTTCTGGCGTCTAGACTATGCCGGAATCTCCCTCATGATCGTCTGTTCATTCTTCGCACCTATCTACTACGCATTCTCCTGCCATACTTACTGGCGACTCTTCTACCTCTCGTCGATCTCAATCCTCGGTCTCCTCGCCATCTTCACTCTCCTCTCTCCATCACTTTCAGCTCCACGTTTCAGATCTTTCAGAGCAGCTCTTTTCCTAACAATGGGATTCTCTGGCGTAATACCGGCCTCACATGTGCTTTACCTTCATAAGGATCACCCAAACGTGCTTATCGCTCTCGTATATGAACTTGCCATGGCTGTGTTGTATGCAACAGGAGCAGCGTTTTATGTTACCCGCATACCTGAAAGATGGAAGCCTGGGGCTTTCGATATTGCAGGACATAGCCATCAGATATTCCATGTGTTTGTAGTCTTAGGAGCTCTTGCTCATAGTGTTGCCAGTCTTCTTATCATGGATTTTCGACGGGCTTCTCCTTCTTGTGCCTTTTAACTCATTGTAAAACATTTAGTGATACTTTCAATGTATCAATCAATGTATGTGTGTCCCCATAGAAGACGCAATGTACTATCCAAGTTACTCAAAAGTAAACAAAAACTCACTTTTCTCTTACAAGTATTATTGTTCAAGCTCCTAGATTACATAAGCAAATTCATGATACAAAGATCTATTTATCGAGTGTATAGAAAGAATCAAGGAACCTCTAATCAGTTGATTCATCGGAAAATGAAAGAGCAAGAAAGATACAGAGAGGAACAACAAGAAAAGCAGCAATCTTCAACAATTCCTCTGTTTCTTTGGAGATCACACTTATTCTTGACCAATCACCACTATACCTGAAGAGATTTAAAGAAAAACTATGATAAGAATTATATATACTCTGCAATTTTCGTGCTTTGAGTGTTAAAAAATCTTACCCAGCATCGATGAATCCCAAACCCAGAACAGCGATCGCAGATCGAGCGAGGATTGTGTTGGGGACTTTGATTAGCAAGACGGGTCGTTCTTCGTTTGATTTCTCTGAAAAGTCTTTCCTTTTCGACATTACCGTGAAGCCATTAGCAAAACTTCGGAGTTTGTTGTCGTTAGGACAGAATGAGATGAAGCTACTGTTACTGTGTTGTAAGGTCAGCATTTTCACTTTTCCCGGAATAAGATCATCAGACTCATGATGATAAGGCAATGTTGTTTTTGTGATAACAGCTAAAGAATGAGGGTACTTTGGTAATTTAACTTACATTTCTGAAGCTTCTAATTTTCCCACCATTGTTCTCTTTTAGCTCCGCTAAAACCCTAGAAAACCTCTGGAGCTATGGAGATGCTGCAGGATTCGTTCCAGGTCCATAGGATTCCACAATCGAAGTATGTGGATGGAGTTAGATGGCTTCCACAAGCTTCTGCTTTGAATCGTTTCTTCGCAACAGCGTTCTATGACCCGGATTGTGATTCTTCATCAATCGAGATCCAATCGCTCGACCCAAACCCTAAAGGGAATCAGAACACGAACCCGTTAATCGAGTCTTTATCTTCATGGACTACACCTTCTCGCGTTTCTTCACTGGAAGTCGCCGGAAACGGCGGTGGCGGCGGTTCATTCAAACCTATGGTGTCAGCAGCCACGTCTTCTGGTTCTCTTCACGTTCTGATGGTTGATTTGGTGGAAGGAGCTGCGATTGAGGAGGTTTACGTGGCGGAAGGGGAGAGGTTTCATGTGGGACGCGTGGAGGGTGTGGATTGGAGGGAGGGAGGAGAATGTGTGACTGTTGGTGAAGATGGGAGAGTGAATGTAGTGAAGATTGTGAATGGTGAAGGTTTAAGATATAGGAAGGTCTTTGATGGGAATGGATTGGTGGCTTATAGAGCTGTGAAATGGGCGTCTCCGACTGAGTTTGTTACTGGAGGATATGGTTTTGGTTTGCAATTGTGGGATCAGAGGAAGTCTGGTGAAGCTGCCTCACAGCTCAAAGGGAATTGGTGAGTTCTGAGCTCTGTTTAAGGGTTTGTTTAGTAGTTGAATAAATGCTTGGTCAATTTGGTATTGAATTCTTGGCATGTTTGCTCTTCAATGATGTGGAATTTGAAAGTTTGTTTGTTTGAGTTTAGAACTTAGAAAACACACTCTTATAATTTGATTTTGTGAGCTGCCTAGCAAGGAAAACTAAGAATGGGAAATATGAATCCTTTGCTTTAATGGTTTTTTAAAAAAATGCATTTCCTGTGTTTCATTATTTGATGGTAATATTGCAGGTTTCAAGGAAAAACTTCTGCTATTGTCCACTCTATTGACATTCATCCATCTCGGAAGCACACTTGCATTGTGAGTATTTTTTTTCTGGCATGTGTTAGAAGTCTGATTTAAGCTCTCATCTGTTTGAAGTTGACCAACCTCTTCATTATAAATTGATGAATATGAGAATTTCTAGCGTGAACCTCAATTTTTGCCAAATATTGGGTATTCATATTGCCATATTACTAATGTCGGGAACAATTTTACATGTCTTTCTTCTGAGATGAAAGTGAATTATTTTGTTTTGGTGTTAGAATAATAAGCCACTTTGTGACAGGCAGATATCTTCTTGATACCTTAAAATTAGTCCTTCACTATTTTCACGAACATTTACTTATTGCTCACATCACAAACAAAAGTTCAGTGTAGCTGTTAGTATCCCCACAAGTTATAAGCATTATTTGATAACTTCATCTTGATGCTGTTGTGTGTTTAGGCGGGAGGTTCTTCAGGTACTGTATTTGCTTGGGATCTTCGATGGCCGCAGCAGCCCATCGTTCTTTCTGGTGTTGGAGCAAGTGAGAATATAAACAATCCTCTGTCTGAAAGTGAAGTGTGGGAGGTTCAATATGACTCGTACACAAAATCCAACAACATCTCTTCATCAAGAATTCTCCCTGTTATGACCTGCTCTGAAGATGGAATCCTTGGTGTCATTGAACAAGGTCCGTAGGCCTTTTCACCACCTTTTTTCTTCTTTCCTGTATGCTTTACCAAACTGATGTTTCCTCTTTCTTTTTTGTCCTGGCTATGTTGCTCAGGGGAAGAACCAATCGAGCTTCTGGCCGAACCTTGTGCCATTAACAGTTTTGACATCGACAGACAAAATCCACAGGTGAAAACATCATCTAACCCTCTTTCAACCTACTAGTTTACTTCGATCAAGTGTGTTTTCTCAAGCTGATACATTGTATTCTACAGGATGTGATCTGTAGCTTAGAGTGGGAATCAATTGCAGTCTTCTCGAGGCCGTAGTAAAGTATAACAATGCACGATACAATATGTTTTGGGTTTCTTCTGTGAGCAACAATGAAGAAATTGAGGAAGGTGGTGATAGATGATGAGAGACAAGTGTAAGGAAGAGGATGATGGCATCGAAAGTTGAATGTGTTTATAAGTTTCATTATAACACAAGATCTTAATAACGATCTGCTGAAACAGAGTTTTGTATTCATCTTAAAGTTAGTGTGATCTTGAAAATTTGATATTCTCGCTTCAATTTTACTTCTGAATCTCTGTCGCTGTAGTGTATATACCGAGTTAAACCTCAAACCCGACTATGACACGTGGCAGAAAAGAAGTCGGCCATAGTAGGACCCACCGGAGCTAATACTTGGCCCTGTAATGAGCCGTTGAAAATCCTGAATCTCTCTCTTTTTGTTTTCTTTTTCAATTCTTTAAGAGGTTAGAATTTGGCAACAAGAACTTTTCAAACCACAAAACAAAGAGAAGTAAGACATGTCCCACGCAACAAAAATTAATGGTCTCACTAAGCTTTAATCATTCAAAGATTATTTCACCAAATATGTTCCAGCTCTTTTCTTAAGATATTCCAGAATATCATCATTATTTTACTTGATTTTTTACTGTTTTTGATAAAAGACCCTTTCTTTTTCATTTTTGTTTTCCCTGTAGGAATTTTGTTCATGAGAATTTCTCATTCGAACTCTCAAATTGATTCTTCTTTATGCTGAGAAAAGTTGAACAACTTTGTCCTGTTTATGATCTGAGATGTTTTGTAGTTTTGTCTACTTTGATTTTGGCACATAATCATAATGGTTTTGGTCCGGCGTGCCTTTTGTGATTTGATTATATTCCCTTTTTGGATAATTTCCTCTTTGATTATCTAATTTTTTTTTTTGTTAATTCATCAGAAAATGTTCATCATCTCTTCTATCTGAAGCATTTCCTCTGTTGAAGAGATTAAATTAGTCCTCATACCAAAATCTGCAAGTTCATTAATCAATTCCTCTTCTGCAACTCTCCTGGTACAATGATATTCTTTTTTTTCTTATCAAGATTCTGCTTCATCTTTTGATTTGTTTCTTGTTTTATATGAAGTAACAATTACAGATCATTATGTATCTATAAATCTGTCTTCCATTTGTGTTTGCAGAGACATGGTTGAACGAAGCCGCAGCTTCAAACTACCCGGAGCTGAGACAATTGATCTAAGAATCGCTCTTTATGAGCGCAAAGAAGTAATTGAGAGGCTCCAAGATGAGTTGAATGCAGAGAGAGAAGCATCTGAAACGTCAGCGAACGAGGCCATGTCAATGATTCTTAGGCTGCAAGGAGAGAAAGCTGAGCTAGCAATGGAAGCTGGTCAGTACAAGAGAATGGTTGAAGAGCAAATGTCTCACGCTGAAATGTCCTTTGCGCTTTTGGAGGATGTGATTTACCAGAAAGAGATTGAAGTCACTGCTCTTGCTTATCAAGTGGAAGTTTATAGAAGCCAGCTTTTGAGCTTGGGGTTTAGTGATTTGAATAGCTTAGATGTTAAGCTTCAAGAGAATGATGATCATGATGATGAGAATATTATGAAGATGAATGATTTGTCATTGAGTGATAGATCTCAAACACCCTCTCCTGAATTGGTTACAGATTTTTCGATTCCCGATGAGAAGGAAGTTATTGAGCAGAGCTTGGAATCACAGAAGAGTTCCTTAGATGTGTATTGGGAGCAGATCAAGAAACTGAATGAGCAAGTGAAAGAGCTTACAGGCTTTAGAGATTCGATGCGAGATCTGCACACGACTTCAGTGTCTGAATCTTGTTTAAACAAGGGAGAAGAAGATTATGCAAGCTCATCAAACTTTCAAGAAGATACACAAGAAAGAAAAAAGGAAGCAAAGGGTTTATGTAAGACTGATGACACAATGGTGATAAAGGTCTCAAAGCAGACGAAGTTAGAGAAGAAGTCATCTAAACAGACAAGAGAAAGAAGCGGCAAGAGAAACCGTGCAGAGTATCAAGCTGAATTGCAACGGTTGAGACAGAGAGTAGAGCGGCTTGAGCGAGGAAAAACTAACACAGAGCCTGAAACTAGTGGAGCGATTAAGCAAGAAGAGATAATAAGTCTACTGAAGGAAGTGAAGGAGGAGCAAAGTTTTGTGCAATCATCTGAAGTAAAGAAGAGCTTGAATACAATGGAGAATTTACAACCTTGGGTCGACCCAACCATTATTTCTGTTCAAGAGGTATTCATTCGGATTTTTGACTGGTAAAATTTAGTTAGTGTTTGATTACAACTAACAAATATTTGGCATGTTTATTGAAACAGGCAATGCTTTACTTCTGGCTATGAGACAAAGAAAAAAAGGTACAGGGCAAAGTTTTGGTTTGATTTGAGTGTATATCATTGTGTTCTGTTTTTGTTTGCCTAAAGTAGAAATCTGTAAATCTTTGTATAAAGCCTCACAATTGTAGATTGTCTTATGAGTGACAATTAGCAAAAACATCATCTTGTGGATTACTTGTTTGTGTGTGTATATCTATTGAAGAGAAATACAAAAGACTCACAGTTGATCAGACTGTTTTCTTGGTCAACAAGTTATAAAGACGAGAACTAAAGGTTGATTTGGAATGCAAGTAATCTATTCTTCCGTTGGGGATGAACTACAGTCCATCTTTTATTCCTAATAGAAGAAACCTAAGAACACATTACATGATTGCGCTGGTTCTAACCAAAACATTGATGGCTCTCTTTAAACAAGGTAAATATATCTATAACCACCGTAAGCCTGGACATAACCTTTCTTTGAAGAACAAAAAAGAGCAAGGAACTTTACTTTCTGAAAGATAGAAAGAGACTAGAAGAATCTTGCATTGAGACTTATACATTAACATTTTTGTCACTGTTCATATATTCACGCATGCCTCATTTGGATTCTTATCAAAAGAAGCAGCCATTATAGACAGAAAAAAAAAAAAAAACAGAAAAGAAAATCAAGCTATTCTATATACCCATTTGTTTCATCCACAAAGACCATTTAATAGCCTCAAGAAATTCATCATTCTTGCGCAAAGCTGTGACCAAATTGGTGTAAGTTACTTTATCAGGTGTTATGTTCTTTCCTCTCATCTCCTTCACCAACCCAACAGCTTCTTCAACCATTCCACCTATACCATACGCCTTTATCAGCGTGTTATAGCTACACAAGTCAGGACCAAGTCCCGACTCTTTCAATTCTTTCAGAACACCAGCAACTTCATCGATCCATCCTTGCTCACCATAAATATTGATCATGATGTTATATGTATAATGATCCGGTCCACTAGTAGACTTCTTCATTCTCTTCAAGATGCTTCTGAATTTCTCCATCTGTTTATCTTTCCCATATGCATCCAACAAAGTATTATAAGCTTCAAGTGACACAGAAAACCCGTCAAATTGCATATTCTTAATCGCTGATGACATGTTTGTAAAGTCCTTGTTCTTTCCATAGGCAGCTATAATGGTGTTGTAAGATATTACATCCACAACTCCGTGTCTTTTCGCCAACAAGAAAAGCTCGTTAACCTTTTTGAAGAGCTTCGCTTTACCATAAACATCAAGGAGGACATTGAATGTGACTGTATTAGGAGTGAATCCATATCGAATCATTTCCTCAAAAGTTCTTGAGAGTTCATCAAGCGGAAGAGCACGCGCACAACAGTTTATAACACAATTGTACATCTCCTGATCCCAATGGATCCCGCTCTTTTGAATCCTGTAGTACAAATGCTGGAGTTTATCCTGAAGGTCACACTTCTGATATATCCGAAGCATATCGCGAAACAAGTACACATCCGGAACAATGTCTTTCTGCTCATCCATGATTTCTAGGACAGAACAGGCTTCTTCCAAGGATCCGGCTTTCACGTACATCCGCACCACGATGCTGAATCCAATCCTGTCCAACACAACTCCAGAAGATTTCAAATTTAAATAAAGCTTCTCCGCTTCACCAAATTCACCCATCACAGTATAAATGTCAATCATTGTGGACGTAATGTGCAGATTTATCTCTTCATCTGATTCCATTGTATGGTTGTATAATTTCACAGCATCAGTAAGTTGACCAGATTCTTTGCAAGAGCAAATCAACAGATGATACAAGTGGGACTCAAATGCTGAGTCTCTCCACTTTTTTTCTCGCAACAACGCCAAGCAATCATCAACCATACCATGTTTGATATATGCCATCACTAGAATCGAGAAAGAAGTCTGGTTTAAACGGATATGATTATGAAAAGAACCTTTGAGAAGATAAGGCACCACATCAATCTTCCCCACCTTCTCATAAGCCTGCAGAATGATGCCAAGGATCGAGGGGTATTGGCATCCGATACTAGTCATATCTTCGATCGTCTTAATAGCACCATCTCTGTCTCCATATTTAGCTTGCAAATTGATTAAAGTAAAAAGATTGGATGAATTGGGTTTATATCCACACCGCTTCAGCTCTTGATAGTAATGGTTTGCCTCCTCGTAATTGTCAGCGCGGCCCCAACCTTCAATCATTGACCTGTAACTTGTTTCATCTGGTTCCAGCCCAATATCAGAGAGGCGGTGGAATAAACTCTTTGCAGCCTCCATTTTAGAAACCTTACCATAACCAGTTATCAAAGTATTGTATGCAATAATATTCGGAGCAAAACCCGCAGCTTCCATAGAGATTAATACAGATTCAGCTTGCTCCATTTTGCCTTGCTGACTATAAGCATTAAGCATCACTAACCAATTCTCTAACTTCAGCCTCACTCTATCTTGTTTCATCAAGTTTATAACTTCCTCTGCTTTCTCATATAATCTCAAGCGTGTGTAAATCGTTATCATTGAGGAGTAAGCAGATTCACACACAATCTCGAATTTTCTCATATGAGAAAATGCGAATTCCGCTTCATCAACATTCCAGTTCTTCTGGTAAAGACCCATGAGCATACCTATTGTAGCCACATTTGGTCGAACACCGAGCTCCAACATCATCTGAAACCACTTTGAAGCTAATTTCACATTCCCCTTTTTAGTACAAGCGTATATAACCGTGTTGAAGACCTGAAAACTCTGCTGAAAGCCCTGAAATCCACACAACTCTTCGATCAGATCCTCTGCTCGGTTCCATTCTTCCCTCCTTCCTAAAACTCTAAGAATCAAACTGTAAGCACCAAAGTTACCTTCCAATTTTCCTTTACATCTCATCCAATCAAAGAACTTGATGGCATTAGTGTCACTGCAACTCTCAAGCCGTTTCAATATAGCATTGTAATGCTCTAAACTCAAACCAGGTTTAATAGCAGAGTAATTAACATCCATTTCCCCATTGTTCACAAACAAATTCTCAAGCTCAAGATCATTGCTTTCTCTTCGGAAACTGAACTTTCGAGCCACATCTTTCTTTGTCCCTCTCTGATTACCACTCGTGACCGTATTACTACCTTTCAGTTTAGAATTCGAGCTTCTCTCCACATTAACGGAATCAGAATCAATAGCATTCTCGGCCTCCTTTGCTTCAATATCGAGACGAGATACTCGAATTTTCTTGACCCTAATCAGAGAACCGATTCTAGTGGCGGGAACACTAGTGCTAACTGAAAAAATTGGAACTTGATCAGGAAACTGAAATGGGTTCGCAGAAAAGTGAAACCTTTTTGAGTCGAATGGGTCCAATGGAATGGACAATCTTAAGGAACCCATCAGCAGTCGCTACCAGCACATCTGTATACAACAAATGAATTCAAAATCAACTGGTGAAGATTCAAACTTGACGATTAAGTGGAAGATGAGAGGGATAATGAGAGGATAGAAGAAGAGCTTCTCGCTGCAGCAAGATAGCTTCTTTCTTTCTGGGATTGCTCGACTATTCTTAGTAAACCGGAAATCAAATCATATTCATTGTTGAACCAGCTTTTGGTCGGACCAGCTAAAAAAAAAAATTCCACTTTTATTAGAGTATAGTCTCAAGAAGAAATGGTGTTGGAGAAATCTGTGTGATTGAGTCTTGTCAACTATACAAACAGAGACCATAAATAAGAGTAACAGACAAAGAACTTGAGACAACAATGGAAACTCTAATTACTTCCATACTCGAAGCCAAACAACCAATTAAGACCTCCTCGTCACTGTTTTAAAAGGATAAAACTAATATCTCTCAAGAGGAATCAAACCCAAATGCTGGCAAATGCTTCTTCCAAAGCCCTCCTCTTACTTATCTCTAAGGAAAATCCTCCAGCCCATGGAGCTCTCTCTGCTTTGAGGAGCCTCTTCTTCGCTTCTTCTTCCATAGAGTATTGTCGACGCTCTGCTCCTCCTACTATAGGTACCGGTTGTGGGCCCATTCCCGTTGGTCGTGGAGCCTGACCGTATGCAGTTCCAGCAGTAACACCATGGTTTGACGACTACAATGCATAAACAAGCAAAAAGATTTGTCAGGAGTCTCCATCTTCTTGCTGATATGAAAATCAAAACCCAATTTACCGTGTCAGCATCTGTCTGTGGGGGTTGGGCCTTGCAAGCTGCCAATGCTGCAGTCAATTCTTCAGCCTGTTGGAGCAAATTGCAGAGTTAGGCTGTAGTTGTAGAATAGAGAATGAAACAAAGACTATTTCTATTTGTGCAGCTTTTCTTGAGGTCTGATAAGTTCATAATGTCAAAACGCATTGTATTCGGAAATCAAGATGACACAGTGAAATGAAATCTAATCAAACATGCTTTCAATCTTCTTTTCTTTTCCTCTACTCATTCATCTAACCAAGATAAGAAAAAGTAAGGCTATCGTAGGCACTACCTTGCGAGCTCGATTAATCATGATCTGTTCAGCATTCTCCTGAGAATATCTCTTAATCTTCTCCTCAATCGCCTCAGCATTGATTCCATCTATCAAGTCGAATACTGGTGGAACAGAAGATATATATATATATACATTGGTCTTGACTCGCAAGAATAAAGAAAATAAGGAGCACAAGTGAAACTAACCCATGCACTCCACTTCTTCCAAGTAGTCATTGTAGTCTTTAAGTGATGGAAAATCCTCTTCCCGTCTATTGTATCTGCATCACCAGAAAGAATAAAACATGATACTCAAGAGGCTGTACATACTCTGCTTCTACAGAATGACAAAACTGATACCTAATTCTAATTCTCAACTGTTCAAAAATGTGACTAAAGATCTCCATTTTTATGCTAAGATATACTAGGAAACAATAGAGCCTGTCATTCCTGTCATAGATTGGTGGAATTGCTTCATCAAGTGTATGCAGTGTACAAAATATTTTCTGTATTACCTTAAGTTTCTAAAGAATGTGAAATTTTTGCACTACACATGCTAACAGTCTATACTGATCAATACGCAGTAGATTCATCAAGGGGATGACTAATATCACACCAGTTGCACAGGCAAGCATGATATGCAACGAGAGAAAAAGACCAGAACGAAGAATACATCTCAGAGATCCTCCTTCTAACATGTATTTCCTTGTTGTGATGAGTAGAATTAGACACCATCACCATGGTTGCTGCTGCCTGGGCTTCTTGTCCTGTCCTCTACCTACAAGGTTTTAGACATGAGTTCCACAAATCTAAACAGAACCGAAAGTTTCAAAATACCATTTCCATCACGCAATCTGCGGATTTTTCAAGAATATCTGAGGAACTAAGAAGCAAGCATAAAGCAGAAAATGTTATTTTGTTAAGCCTAAAATGTATATCTAGATTGATGTGTTAGGATATGAATTCGGTGCTCAGAGAACAGTTCCGAACATAATCGACAGAGAAGCACAATGTTAAGCAAGCCAGAACAGAAAGTTGCAACTACGCCTACAACACAATCTAAGGAAAGTGAAACCCTATCGATCAGAGCTATACATAGGCGTACTTTAATTCAACTATTCAATAGAATGCTACAGACCGGAGAGAAGAAAACTGCAACTCACCGGCAGAAATAAGAAGGTGAGGAGGGACGAGGGAGGAAGACACTTAGAAATCTCAACTTAGGAGCCAAACCTGAAAGACCCAAACGTCCGAATCCTCTTCAATCAAATCGTCGTAGATCTCATCGTCAGCAAAAATCAATGTTGAAAACGAAACCTTTACCTCAGAAATTGCAGATTCCGACCAATTCAGAAATAGCAAACATGATGAAGTTCAGACAATTCACTTCCACAATAAAACTGGTTTCTGAAACCCCTAATTCTTTTTAAATATGGGCTTAGGTCTCGTGGGCCAAGTTAAGCCACGATTCTATATAATTTCGTTTAGACCCCAATAGTAGTCTAAATTCTGTTCTCTACCCCAATATTATATTCGTTATCAGACTCATACCTAGTCCTACACATCACATGATTCACTTTCTTATTATGTTGTTCAAGGATCGTATGGTAGAAACTTATTTAATTAGATTCCAAACATCAAATGTTTCACCAAACAAAGAAACAACCAGAAGAAGAAGAAGAAGCAGCGCACGATTCACTTTAAACACAGATTTATTATTCTCTTTCTCTCTTCTTCTTACAGTGCCCTCTGTGGAAAGTTTTTGATTGAGAATCCAAATTACATATTACATCAAATCAGAACTCATTATGAGTCACTAACGAGTTCAGACATGTCGCGGCTGATGTTTTTCTCAGGTGTGGACAATGGAGTTCCAGATATAAATGCCTTGAAGAGTGCAAAAGCTTGCTTTGGTCTGTGCAAAGGAACTTCATGGCCTGCACCTCTCACCGTCACAAAGTTCAGACCAGCATACTGCTGACTCCAGCCTCCCACCTGTTTCAAATCATGACCGTTTAAAAGGTTTTCATTTAACATAAGAAAAGGATTCTCATTTTCTCAGTTGAGTTTGTTTTTACCTGTCCATCTAAGTACCAAGGACCATAGACACTCAAAGGACGAAGGTTTAGTGCATCGATACTGTACCGGGTTGATGTGACTGGTACAACAGCATCTGCGTCCCCACTGTTACCAAAGAACAAAACTTTCTAATTCACCAAAAAAACTTGAAGAAAAGATATGGCTTAAGTGTTTTCGGGTGGATATAAATAGCAATAGAGACCTGAAAACCCAGATACGAAGCCCAGCAGCTATAAGCTCGTGGTAAATGTTTAGAACCGAGGAAGGAGAGTCATTCCAGTGTTCATTCACGACATCACTGCAAAACCACATCTGTCCGGATCAGAATTGTTACAAAACTGCAAGCTTTTCTAGTCTCATTTCCTCCTATATCGAGTTCTAAAGTAAATTTACCTGCAAGTATCCCATTTGGATGGTGCAAGTCCTGCTGGGACGTGGAGGGCTTTTTGAACCTCTGGAAGATTAAAATAAACTGTAGTGTGTTTCTCCGTACAAGGATCATACTGTTCGCTCACGCGGCTAGTCATCTAAGCAAAGCAAACAGAGAATTTAAGGACACTAAAGAGTGTAACATTGAAAAAAAGAATATTTAAGGCCACTTACTGGTCTTTTCTTTAGCAACATATTTGACTGGGAAGCATTTGCAACACAGGCTGGGGTGAAGACACTATATTGGTCTATGTTACCGATTTCTTTGTCCGCTATCTCCAAAATCTTATTACACGGTTTGGAGGAGTGAATAAACGATTCAAAACCACATTGGAGTTGCAGTAAGCTGTATGTTTGGTCAGAGATAAAACCCAACGACCAAATATATTGGAAAAGACCAAGCCTGTCATGGAAATCGTCCATCAGCCCATTTCCTACCTGCATCCACACATTCATCAAAATTGTTTTAGAGTTTTATAACCTTTTAGAAAATGAATCATACAGGGATCGATAAGAGGACAGGCTCACCATGTAACCCTTCAGATTAATACTATTTTTGTCAGAACCTTGGTTATGTTTTACAATGGCTTCACTCAGCTGAGGAATGTAATGTCCTAAAACAAACCAGAAGAAACACATAAGGATTTATGGACCAAATGAAATGACTAAAAAATGAGATGAGCTTTTAATTTACCTGCATAGCTCTCCCCTACTATATAAAAGTCCCTTCCTTTGTACTCCGGAAACCGCTCAACCCATTTCAGCAGAAATTTCAGTGAGTCTTCGGCTGTGAATTTCATAACACTGCAACTTTAAATCCACCCACCAACATGAGGATCTAAAAATCTACGAACATAAACAGCTAAATCATTACCAGTTCTTTTATCACCATTGGTCTTCAAATCAGAAGAGGTGTTTGAGTAAGAATAACCAACTCCAACAGGTGCATCAAGGAACAAAATATTTGCAGCTGCAAACAAAAATGTTGCACAAAAGTTTTAAGCTTTTTTGAATCATAGCTCTCTCGCCAACATACACAGCACATATTATTTCATTACCTTGGTTCCAAGAATATTGATTAAGGTAAAGAGTCTTCCCATCTGCCTTAATGTGAAATGGCCCTATCTCTTCTGCTTCACCAAATGCAACAGATGAACATCCTGGTCCTATAGAGAGAAAAAGTAAAAAACTCACTCCATCTTAGACGCAGACTAATCCATACCACATTGCTATGGAGATCCATTAATACTTTAGATAGTAAGAAAAGAATTGAATAAATCCTAGAAAAGATTCCATTTTAGGAATCAAGTAAAAAAACCACGTTTATCAATGCTAAAAGCAACAACAAAATCAGAAACAAGCAATAGGTAATCAAATCCAAGCTAAAGTAATCAACCAGACAATCCTCAGAAGTAAAATTCAAGATCCATATCATATGACAGTAGCTCATAGTGTTCGAAACAGAGTATATGAGTTAAATCCATTGAGGCACTATTAATTAAGCTGAAAATGAGAGGACTTTCGAATGAAATTACAAAATGGAGAAATCTTAGGGATTGAAATTTTGTCTAACAAACCTCCATTGAGCCAGAGAACAAGAGGCTTAGACTTAGCATCTTCGACGGCTTCAAAGAGCCAGTAAAAGAGAGCTCTTCCCAATTTCTCATTAGTAGTAACAAACCCAGAGTAGTGAGCAAAACTAACATTGAAATTCTGACCAGGCAATTTCGAGACCTTGTCCTGTTCTTTCTGAGACAAGCCAGCTTCACACAAATGGGCTGTCGCCAAAAAAGCGATAGCGATGAGAGCGTTGACGAGACAACAAGACCCTCTGGTTTTAGCCATTGATTGTTGTTGCTATGTTGACTAACTTCAAAGTACAATGAAGAAGATCCTTTAAGCATTTAAAGATTAGAATGAGCATGTGCGTGATGACGTCACAAACTAATCAACGAACCCAAAAGATTCGGACTTTCTTTTTATTTCACTCATCGTGCGTGGTCCTCAACTAACAACATGCCTCTTCTCAATGCGGTTGGTCGAACCGTGACACACCTCAAGATCGTGTTTGGTTAGATTTCTGTTTGATGCAAAATCCAAACACAGGTTTCAATGATTACGAACACCTTATCTAAAACTTTGGTATTGGTGTGTGTGTTTGTTTGTCAATCGCTGTCTTTGGTAACGCAAACGCGTATAAACGCGGCCCTGCGTTTGGAGATGGTTGCGTGTGAGTGGTAGAAACTGTATGCAAATGTGAAACAGAAGCAAAATGTGAAACAGAAGCAAGTGCCAGGTTTCACGTGTTTTCGAGAATTGAGCTGTTGTTGTTACCAAGCAACATCACATTTTCTCAACGGATATTATTATTTAGTTTACCAGAAAAGTAATGTATACCATGTGAAATACGGGGTCATATTTTTTTAATTAGTATACATGAGGAACCTTTCGTGTCGTTTTAATTTGACTAATTTTTTGCCTTGATTTAAGCACTTCTCTCTGATTGTGAAGATGACTTAATAAAGCTTGAGGGGTGGTCCAACGTGATCGGAGCTTTTACATAAAAGTATGGCGTCAAATGAGGCTGCACGTTCATAGCATTCCCTCGAGTTATGCAATTTCTGTTTTGTTTTTCTCTTAATTATCATTTTCAGAAATTAGTAATATAATGGAACATTAGAGCAAGAAATATCAAGATAGCAAAAGCCTAATCCCACTTTTCATCGAAACCAACTCTACTCCAAACATTTTCAAGAAAAATTATCACCACTAATAGACTTATCTTGATACTTGAATCACTTCCTCTTTAATACATGAATTGTCCTACTATAAAAAAAAGACGAGGCTTTTGAGACACACTTGCAACTAACACTAAATGAAACAGAGAAAATCCGGTTTCCTTTGATCAAATAAAGCAAGTCATAACTCTAGTAGAAAAATTCTAAGCCCTTAGAATAGCTAGCACCTTTTTCCAACAGATCTGAATCTCATTTACATTCCAGTGAATGCTTTCTTCCCAATAGAAGAGCTTCCAGCCGGAATGACCTTCAAGACGTTGAACCTCACCGTCTTTGACAGTGGCCTGAATCATTAACTTGATAAGTTTAGAAACTTGCGTGATAAATAAGGATGGAATCAAAGTTCAGGCATTAGCGAAACCAAGTATAGATATTACTGCCCCTAACCTGCATTGCCCAATGGTCACATGATCTCCTTCTTTGACACGGAAGCACGGGGAAACATGAGCAGGAATGTTTGAGTGTCTTTTCTCATATCTGGGAACAGTCCACAATGGTAAGATTAAGCATTAGCTGGAGAGTTTCAAATAAGCTGAGATAATTTGAACACAACAACAAGATGGATCCTTTTACCTTTGATACTTCTTCACAAAGTGAAGATAGTCCCTACGAACAATGATCGTCCTCTGCATCTTTGCACTGTGACAAGTGCCTGCCAAGATGCGGCCTCTGATTGAAACCGTACCAGTAAAGGGACATTTCTTGTCAACGTATGCTCCTGCAAATAAAACCAAGAAACACATAGATATGTCAAACAATTTAGCCCCTAAATTTGGGAAAATTTCACTAACCCAAGTCTTAGATCAATGGGACTAGTTCTCTAAAGAATCCAACTTTTTAAAAAATGAATCTCCTTCTAGACATGGTTATAGCAAAATTCACATAAAAATAGTACCTTCAATAGCCTCTCTAGGAGTTTTGAAACCAAGGCCAATGTTCTTCCAGAAACGATTACCTCCTTTACCAGGCCTCTTTTCCTTACCAGATTTCTTTGAGCTGATAAAAACATTTGAATCATAAGCATAAGAAGTGACAAAATACACAGCAATTAAATTTGTGAGATGTGACATTTACCTTAAGAAAACTTTTGGTTGCTTAAGAAACGCCTTCTCCGTCTGCAAACACACCAATCCAACATTAAAACCCGAACTCAAAGGAATCAGAAAACGAGAATCTAACAAAGGATAATTAGCAATCCCCAATTGTAACATATATAGTACTAAAGACAATGTATGTGGATCGAAACCTGCTCCGCCATGGCTAAATTGCGGACACCCTAAACCTTGAAATCTCCTGACGCACGCTTCACGGCTTTGTTAGCATATCCATATATATATATATATATGGGCTCTACTTGTTTTGGGCTTCTTAAATAAGGACTTCAAATTCCCTTGGCATGTGTATTAAAAAAAGGAAATATTAACAACATTGCGCAATCCGGTTGAACCGATACGAACCAAACCAAAACAGTGTCAGAAAGCTGACCCAAAGATAAAATAAATCATTTTGGTTTCTAACCAAACTGGACCGGTGAATATATAGTATACTGTATATCTATGAATGCGAATCGAAATGCTTGATTTAAATTTAATTGGTTTTCTAGTCCCCTTAAAGGATCATTTGGCATATATAGTGACTTTATCCACTTAGAAAATCAAGGCACTTCAACTTAATCGAAAAATATATTACTAGTGTGTGTTAAACACATATCATTGATGGGCACGTAAAACAAATTCAAAAAATGGTACCTTTATGTGATGACAGGACATTTATTTTATAGCTAAGCTAGTAGGTCCAACATGATGGAGCTTTTATACTTTACCACATATTCAACCACTTATTGGCAAACACTAGGACAGTACTCTCAGAGTTAGATAATGTGAACAAATTCTTAATTTTCTGAAACCATTAATCATCAAAATTCAGAGAAAAGGAAAGGATTTCGTTATCAACTGAGAGATCATGATTAAAAAAGTATAATCCACAAAGTAATATATATGACGTTTTGACACTATTACAATGAAAAGGAGACTTAAAGATGGGTTGTCATCAGTTGTTACAAACAAAGTATATACTCAAAGTTAAGCAAGAATTATTCATCCATTTATCGCATGTAAGAGTGAGTTTCATAGGATAATATATTGTCTGAAAGTAAAGTCGGATACCAAGTCGTTGAAAGTTAAATCTCAAGCCTTCGAGCCAGCCCCGGCTCAGATGGGTAGGGCGGAAGTGCGACGGCCCGGGGCTTTTTTTATATAAAAAAATTTTACATATAAAAAGGCCCAAATATTTTTTTAAAATATTATTAATATGAGAATTATATTTTAAGAGGCCTAATTATTTATAAGAAAATATATAAAAAGGCCCAAAATTTTTAAAATAACAATTTTTACTATAAAAACTCCGCAAAATTTTTAAAAATTAAGTAAATTTTCTCTTTATATATAATAATAGGCCAAAAAAAATTTTTTTGTCCTAAGGCTCTCAAATATATTGAGCCGGGGCTGCTTCGAGCTGCCTAGAGGCTAGCACGGATAAGTGTGGATTTCGTTTCCATCAATTGCTTAGTTGCGTATTTCGTACATGCATGCGAACCTACTCGTAATAATCAACGTTAACGTTCTTATTAGTGCCTTACTGGCACATGATTTATGTTTCTTTTTTTTTGTTTCTTGAATTAATTATGAACTTTCTTGGTGATCTGAGTTTAATTATATATTCCTTCCTTCCTATAAACTAGTAATCGAGGCAAGATTATAAGAGTGAACAAACATTTTTTTGTAAGGCAGAAGATTCTAATCATTTATTTAGAGCACTAGTCAATTAAATTACAGATAGAAATTGTATGAATAATATTAGTTTATTTATGATAGTTTTAAGATATAATTAAATATTCCATGAAACACTTAAAGCCTTATAGATAAGACAAAGACACCTTTACAAATTCCACTGAATATATAGTTGAAATCAAATTAATGTATTAAACTCTTGACTATTATCATTATTGTTATTGTTATATATCAAATACCTAATATCATTGATATATTTTGACATATATTAAAATCACAAGTACTATATATATATATAATATAAAGTGTGAAGAGTTTGTGGAATCCATGTTCTCCTTTGGGTGGGGTTACGAGAGGGCTATGTTTGATTCCGGATCCAAAGCTAAAAGTTGTCAAAAACGAATCTCACGAGATTCTCTTTAAGTCATGTCAATATAATCATATATTAGTATGTTTGTTTCATGTGGCAGCACATCTTGTTTCCGATTGTTCTTCAGATCCTATATATATAGCTACATACTAACCATCCTAAATTTTGGCGCATGCATCTTTGGTTATACTTTTACTTTGCTATTTGTTTATAAATCTTCAAATTTTCTTAGAAAAAACATGAAAAAGATTGACTAACCATTGCTTTAGGAGATGTGGGTTGTAACCTTAAGTGAGGCCTTGAGGACCATTTACAAGTATTATAACCCGAATAGATGACCATTTTTCTATATCTAAGAATTACATATTTGGCATATACAGAAGATTACAGATTTGCAGAATTCCCATGTGGAAGCTCAACCAATCTGATGTTACGTAGCCTTTGGAATTATGTGAAGTGTTACCTTTTTGTCCACATATATTCATATATACAATTACAATCAAAATGTGGTCTTCTTGTATCTTACTGGCGTCGTAGATAACTCTAACACATCTATAGAGCAACATTGTGAATCTATAGTATATTCATTTTGAATCTCGAAAATATAAAATTAAAGCAAAAGACAGTTATTCTTACAAAAACAAAGGGTCCTAATCGTAGTATATTCAGAAGAATACACAGAATATATATATATATATATATATATATATATATATATATATATCTAAATGTATTTGGGTGGAATTAGAAAACATAACTAAGAAAGAGATTAAAAAAAATAATTCAATTTAGTATCTTTCTTCTATTTAGTAACAATTAAATCCAAACTCACTTTTTATCTAAAAGATTTTCCTTATAAAATGCAACCATTTTACGGCAAAAATTGTGTAGAAACATTGAAATATCACTTTCGGAAGATCATTTTCAATGTCAAGTTGTTTGCATACTTAATTTAATCATTTCTTCCAATAATAATGGACCGCCTATGGCCTATAAACATTTTGTGTGTGTGTGTATGTGGTCCAATCCACATCACATGCCAATCAAGCTTATCATTTGATAGGAAATGCTGAATTTACTTTATATACACATGTTTCCACCAGTTTATACATATTATTATCATATCATACGTTATCTGGAACAATGAATACTGACTTCAGTTATATGGCCACAATGGTTCAAATCTAGGAAATAACAAGATTAATAGTTATGTTGGTGTTGGAGGTTGGTTATAAGTTTTGGTATCAAAAGAAATGAAAGTAACTTGTTGGCTCTATCATTTTATTGTAATGAACTTTTTTTTTTGTGTATTCAAGGAGTTTGTGTATATGGCCAAAAAAGATAAATTTGTGTTTCTTTTATGTTGGTATTTTTGTGTGTTCTTTAAGTCTTGTTTTTGTTTATTGCTTGTTGATTTTTTTTTCCTTCTAAATATCAATTTCGTATGTGATTTTATGTTTGGGATTCATGTTGTTGATACCGTTAGCTCAAAGTAAGTAAACCGAACCAAATGTAACACGGTTGATTAGATTCTAAATCTGGTAGGGATAAATTAACCATTTACAAAACTATTGGGGTGAAACCGAAATACTTATAGAATTACTGTGCCCCATAAAAATAAATTACCTTTTATAAAAAAGCAGGCTTTTTATCTTGTCTTGTCTTCAACAGAGGGAGAAGAGCGAAAGGGTTCTTCGACTCTGGTGTTTGCGTGAGAGAGTAAACTTACATCAGAAGCTTCTTCGTAACTTTCCATTAATGAAAAGGTCAAAAATTTATTAGAAAAAAAAAAAGAAAATTCGTTGTAGAAGCGAAGTGGAAGAGGAAGAAGAAGAAGAAGAAGAAAATTGAGAATATTAATTGTTTAAGTATAGTGGTGAAAGAGGTTTTCGTGAAGAGAAGTTTGATCCTTTTTGTTGCGGCTTCGGATAAAAATTCTTCGACTTTGACACTCGTCTCTTCACGCAATCGCGTTACTTTGTCGTATCACGTCTGCTTTTGCGTCTTCTAGGGTTAGCTTAATTTTGTTTGTTCCTTTTAAATAGAAAAGAAAAAGAAAAAGAGAGGATAAATTCTTCTGGGTACGACGAAGGCGAAAGAAGGGGGATATTGATTTGGTAGAATATTTGATTTGGTGAATTTCGCTTAAATTTCGTGGTGGGTACTTTGGGATAACATTAGCTAACGCTGGATTCTGAATTTGTGTGTATCCTGGTCGTGATCAGGTCTTGACACTTGGGGTTTAAAGGTCTTTTGTGAAACATATCAAAAGCTCGGAGATTCGACGAGGGTTTTTGGTGAATCTGGATTTTGGTCAAGGATCGAGGATATAGAAAAGCTCTGCTCTTTTACAGATTCGTGGTTGGATTTTGTGTTGGAGGGCTTTTGATTTTGGCAGCCTTTACCTATTTTCGTTCCTAATTTTGATTAGGTGAGTCACCTTTCTTAATTTGGCTGTGGGCTAAGGGGATTCTGCGGTTGAGGAGTTTTGGGTCCTTTGGGTGGGTACGATGAGCGGAAGCTTCACTGAGAGTTTCGCCGATGATGGCAAGCTTCTTCTTTGTGTGGCTGAGAATGGCCACTCGTTTGAATTTCAATGCAGCGAGACTACTTCAGTTGAATCTGTGATGCGTTTCGTTGAATCTGTTTCTGGTATTGGCTTATCTGATCAGCTTCTTCTCTCGCTTGATATGAAGCTTGAGCCACAAAAGCTGCTTTCTGCTTTTGGACTTC
This sequence comes from Arabidopsis lyrata subsp. lyrata, assembly GCF_000004255.2. NCBI lineage: Eukaryota > Viridiplantae > Streptophyta > Magnoliopsida > Brassicales > Brassicaceae > Arabidopsis > Arabidopsis lyrata. The sequence continues at coordinate 4,617,771 of NW_003302549.1, forward strand.
CTGCAAGTGACAGGGAAGTCTTTATTTTCAACAAGGCTATGCTGCAAAGTAACTCTCACCCGCCATCACCGGAAGATGTAGATTTACAAGACGTTGCTGACGCTTTACCACCTGCTTCATTACATGAACATCATCCCTTGGATGATGCATCCGATCCAGCTTTAAAGGCTTTACCTTTGTATGAAAGGCAATTTCGTTACCATTTCCATAAAGGCCGCACCATCTACAATTGTACGGTTGTGAAGCATGAGAACTGCGAGAGGTTGACGAGAGAGCAAAAGGTACAACAGCGGGCTGTTGAAGTTGCTACGCGGAATCTGGAACAGTATTACAGGGTGATCTATCAGAACTTTCTTGAATTTATGAAGCGTTATAAGCATCAACACCGCCTCCACTCTGATTTGCTGATGAATTTCGGAAGGGATATTGAGAAATTGAGGTCAGCCAAGATTCACCCTTATCTTCAAACTGATTCAAGGAAATGCTTATTGGACTTTGTCAAGGAAGATAACCTAAAAAAGGCTGTGGAGAATTGTGCAAGCTCTCACAGGCAATTTGAGAATAAGATTGCACAGTTCCAGCAGATGTTTGTCGAGGTCAAGCGCAAGGTAGAAGAGTTGTTTGCCTGCAGAGCTTCCTTATCAATGAAGAACTTAGAAGTGACTGTTAAGGATCACGAACGGTTCATTGATGAGGAAAAGAGCATAATGCAGTCTCTCAGGTTTGTTCATTTCGTTAGCTGGGAACACCTTTTCATTTGTCTCTGTTTGATATTTAATGTTGTTTAGCGGTCAATTCAATTGATGAAATTTTTACTTCTTACACAATGAAAATTTCTGTTATCTGACGGTGTTTTATAAATCTTGAAACAGCAAAGATGTCAATACGGTTAAGAAACTTGTGGATGATTGCATGTCTAGCCAATTGTCCTCATCTCTTCGTCCCCACGATGCTGTTTCAGCCCTGGGTCCTATGTACGAAGTGCATGACAAGAATCACCTTCCCAAAATGCAAGCTTGCTATAACTCGATTTCAGAATTGCTGGATTTCTGCAAGAGCAAGAAGAATGAGATGAACAACTTTGTGCACAGTTACATGCAAAAGATAACATACGTCACATATATCATCAAAGATGCTAAGTTACAGTTTCCCGTTTTTAGAGAGGCAATGGTTCGCCAGGATGACTTATTTGCAGACTTGAAGTTAGTCCGTGGTGTTGGCCCCGCTTATAGGGCCTGTCTTGCAGAGGTGGTGAGAAGAAAAGCCTCTATGAAGCTTTACATGGGCATGGCTGGGCAATTGGCAGAGAAGCTTGCTATGAAGAGGGAAACAGAGGTCAGGAAACGTGAGGAGTTTCTTAAAACACATGGTCCCTTCGTACCTCGAGACGTGTTGGCTTCAATGGGTTTATATGATACTCCCACTCAGTGTGATGTCAATGTTGCTCCGTATGATACTAGTCTGCTCAATATTGAAATCGCAGACGTTGATCGATATGCTCCTGAGTTTCTAGTTGGGTTACATTCGAAGGTTGCATCCTCAAGGAGTTCACTGACCATATCTAGTGATAGCTCGCTCTCCGCTGAGCCTGAGGAGATAGGTATAGACACTTTTGACAAAGACAATTTTGATGATATCCTAGCAGCCTCTGAATTAATAGAGATAGCTGGAACCAGCAAGATGGAAGTTGAGAATGCAAAACTAAAAGCTGACCTTGCTTCTGCAATCTCTCGGATCTGTTCCCCTAGGCCCACAATTTGTATATGAGGTACTGGATGAAAGTGAAGTAGCAAATGTGTTGAATATGCTGCTGAGAAGACAGCAGAGGCATTGCAAGCCAAAGATGAGTACGAGCTACATCTTCTACTTATGCTCAA